>NC_048893.1:144197967-144198275 GCF_011077185.1 Oxyura jamaicensis | reverse complement strand
AGAAAGAAAGAAAGAAAGAAAGAAAGAAAGAAAGAAAGAAAGAAAGAGAAAGAAAAAAAAGAGAGAAAGAGAAAGAAAGAGAGAGAAAGAAAGAAAGAAAGAAAGAAAGAAAGAAAGAGAAAGAAAGAAAAAAGAGAGAAAGAGAAAGAAAGAAAGAAAGAGAGAGAGAGAAAGAGAGAGAGAGAAAGAAAAAAGAAAGAGAGAAAGAAAGAAAGAAAGAAAGAAAGAAAGAAAGAAAGAAAGAAAGAAAGAAAGAAAGAAAAAGAAAGAAAGAAAGAAAGAGAAAGAAAGAAAAAAGAGAGAAAGAG
>NC_048893.1:144190258-144197867 GCF_011077185.1 Oxyura jamaicensis | reverse complement strand
GAAGGAAGGAAGGAAGGAAGGAAGGAAGGAAGGAAGGAAGGAAGGAAGGAAGGAAGGAAGGAAGGAAGGAAACATAAGCAGTCTGACTAATTTTCATGATACCTTGTACTTTTAAGAGGTAACATTTGAGCATGATGCAGAGAAAATATAAATGGATATTAATTATAGCAAATCCAAAGCCCTGCAAGGTGGTAGATTTAGATTATTTTGAAATAAATACAGAAAATGAAACACCCTAAACTTTCATTACAACATTTAAGTGTACAAATCAATCAATCCATAATTGTATACTTATGGTTTCAATCAATGACTGTGGTTGTAAAGCAGTGATGTTTCCTTTAAACTACTCCTACTGAAAATAAATATTCCACTGCTAAAAATGCTACAGATAGTTCTACGATAATTTTATTTTAGCGTTCATTAACAGAGAGTAGCAATATTTATTTAAATGCTATTACACTGGCCTTTTTTGGGGGTGGTGGTGGTGGTGGTAATATTATCCACATCAAGTCCGTCATGCTACATACAATCCATATACTAAGATGCAAATACAGCAGCCTTCACAATATCTATCACAGTATTACAGTACTTGCCAACTGCAGAATGAGTGCAGAGGAGAGCACAAAGCATAACAATATGCAGGCTTAAATATTTTTAGTCCCAGAGTGTCCTGTACTTTCATGGGCATATTCCAGTGTGGAATCACAACCCCAGAGCTTCCAGAGAAGCTCTGGAGAAGGGATATTGCTGACAAAATTCTCCTGTGAGATCCCCATTAGCCTCCAGATGCCATTCCATAAGGGCACCTACAGGAGCCAAGTCATGTCTGACAACCTACTGCAAATATTTTGGGCATGCTAAGGCAACTGAAACAAATAACATTAGAATTCTGTGCTGGTTAGTGGAATCTTCCCTAGCTGAATTTAAATTTTCACAATATCTCAGAATTTAAAATACATAGCCACATCTGTATTGTGAGCAAGGATGGCAAATATCATCTATGAAAGCAAAAAAATTTAAAGGTTATACACAAGCTATTATAAATGACCTAATAGAAAGTAAAGGTTCATACACTGCTCTACATTACAGTTGAAATTTCCTATGCCTTGGTCAAGTGAAAGACTCTAGCACTTGCATGTAAATAGTTGTATTGACTTCCAAATCATTACTAGTTTACTTCATGTTAAGTGCATCTTTTTATCAGGATGCTGTAAGACAAGAAAGTGCTAAAAGTCTTTCTACAATCTTACGCAGAACAAATTGTGAAAGATGAAGTAAAGATTGGGACAACTTTACTTTCAGAGATCCCATCTGGTGATAAGTTTCTGATAACCCTGTAAGCAAAATGAGGGAAATTCAGGTATGTATGAAAACATCATACTGGAGGAATTAATATTTTAAGAGAACACAATAGACTCTATATGTATGGAACACTTAGTACACAAAACTATAGCATTAAAACCATCCTTCATTGAGAAACTAAAAGTGAGTTCATTGTTCTTGATGTTGTGTCTTTACACATCCTCCATTATGACTACCTGAGATAACTGATGGAAGAAAAAAAATTCTACTGAAAAGCTGTGAGAAAACATGCCTACCGATAAAGAAGCTAAAATGTAAAAGGAATGTGCTTAATAGATATACACTCTACATATCCTTTCCATCATTTAAATATCAAAAGATACAGATTAGAATAATATATATATATATACATATGTATATATATTTGCAGTCACTAGACCTAGTGGATCATCATATTTTAATAGAGACAAGGAAATATATAATTTAACTTTGTGGGGTGGGAAGCCTGAGGAGGCAGAAGTAGTTACAGTAAAGTTGTCATTTTAGCAATGGCTAGAGTTGGTCAACATTGCCAAAAATACATCAGGAATCATAGAAGTGTTTCATGGGAATATATTATTTAATCATATGTCATGACAAAAACTCATCAAAATGTTTAATTTCTTGAAGTATTCAATGCTTCATTCTTATTCAAGAAAAAAATCAAGAAATAAATATTTCAAAAAATATTTTCAGAGTGAAATTTTGCTGTTTTTCTAAGCTGTGCTGAAAGGAAATCTCAGCAAGCAGAAACACTCACCTGTGAAAGATAAATGAGAAGTTCTGATGAGTTCTAAAAATGACTTGAAAGTTACACAGAAAAATATTACCTGCTATTTAAAACTGTCATATTAGTTCTAAGAACCTTCTCTTCAGATGTTAAATCATAATTGTTCAAACTGTCCAAACTACCTGTTTTCTCCCTCATCTTCTGATAAAACATACAATTTTAGAGTGGCACTTTTATAATTCTTACCGCCCGGGCCCGCCCCCCCCTCCCAAAATCAAACATAAACAAACTAGTCCTGGGACTGCAGCAGTTATTACTATTGAGTTAGCAACAACAGTCTATCCACAAGCTATCCAGTGAACTAGACTGGATTAAGTTAAGAGAAGGATAAATATTTATTAACTGGAAGGATCAGCTCAAGCCAATCCAGTTTTCTAAAGAGAGCCATTACATTTCTTAGTTACTACTGTAACAAAACTGTCAAGAGCTCTGCAACAAGAGTTAACTATTCTACCTAGAGGCAAGGAACTGATTGTTTTGTCTTTTCCAAAAGCTGTAAATACCTGCATGGGCACTTCTGCAGGCTGTGCTTGGATCAACACACACATTATGTGACAAAAAGCCAAAACTTCCAATTTGAGAAAACTTGAACTCCAGAGAAAAGCAGGGAGGCATATGTCAGGGAGACATAAAAAAAGGACTGGAGCCAGCCTAAGGCCTGCACCTATCCAATGTCAGAAGCTCCACTTTGCACGGACATGAGAGAAGATGACTGGCAGCATCAGGACTGGTGCAACAATGTGACTGAAAATGTTTGCAGAGGATTTTTTGCAAATTATAACTAAGCTGCAGCAAATTTTGATGGTTACCTCTCATTGCTTTTATCAGGATTAGTGTAGCCAGCAAGACCAAGGGGGTGGTCATCCCCTTATATTCTGCTCTGGTGAGGCCGCACCTTGGGTACTGTGTTCAGTTTTGGGCCCCTCACTACAAGGAAGACATCGAGGTCCTGGAACTTGTCCAGAGAAGGGCTACAAAGCTGGTGAAGGGCCTGGTACAAAAGTCCTATGAAGAGCAGCTGAGAGAATTGGGGTTGTTTAGTCTGGAGAAGAGGAGGCTCAGGGGAGACGTTAGTGCTCTCTGCAACTATCTGAAAGGAAGCTGTGGGGACCTGGGGGTCAGCCTCTTCTCACAGGTAACCAGTGATAGCACTAGAGGGAATGGCCTCAAGTTGTGCCAGGGGAGGTTTAGGTTGGAAATTAGGTGATATTTCTTCTCAGAAAGAGTAGTCAGGCATTGGAACGGGTTGCCCAGGGAGGTGGTAGCATCACAGTCTCTGGGGGTGTTTAAGGAGAGGTTGGACTTGTGCTTACTGACATGGCTTAGTGGGTGACATTGGTAGTAAGGGGTTGGACCAGATGACCTTGGAGGTCTTTTCCAACCTTAATGATTCTATGATTTCCCTAATGACTTCTTATTTCCATAATGGAGGGGAGGTCTCATGATCATGCTAAAACTTTGGTGGAGAGACAAGGAGTGAAAATCAGTAATTTAGCATGTCTTGAAAAGTGTCTGACTTCTCAGCTGGAAAAAAAAATATACCTCAGTGGGGACATAATAATTCTGTATGCAATCCTAGTCCAGTGACAGCATAGTTTCTCTGGGGAGAGGTAGAAAAAGAGAACAGCTTAGTCCCCTAATTTCATTGACACCATGGTCAAGAAGAAATCCCCATGTTCTGTGGTATATATGGGATCGCATAAGACATATCTCCCTGATTTTGATGGTGATGGCAGGGGTCATTGTCTTAGAAAAATCATGATTTTTCCCCAAAGCAACTGAAAGGAACAATTAGCTGGGAGCCATGGCTACCCCGAAGCATTATTTTGACCTCCTTTCAGTCAACTGCGTGTACCTACAGAGTGGATCCTGCAGGCAACAGTTGAAAGATAAAGTGCCAAGTAGATACCTGTAACAGGACCAAGAAAGAAACAATAGCTCAGAATAGAAAACTCTGGTTCTCCCTGAAATTTTTAGCATGGAAAACAGGCTCAAGTTACAGAAGTAAAAAGAGGTTTATTCTACTTTCAGACCCAAAATTAACTTTTTTTTTTTTTTTTTTTTTTTTTTTTTTTTTTTCCTGTACAGATTGTCAAATCTCTCACTGTCAAATTAAGTTTGGTAAAAAAAAAGTAAATTTTGTCAGCATATAGTACAATCAGAAGACAGGGAGGATCCCACAAAGTGATTTTCAGAAGATTTTGTGATATACATAGGTGCGCAAGTTTGCCTTGTCTTGCTCTTGGTATCAGCTGGCTGAAAATGAACAAGCCATAGCCCGTGATTTGAATAACTCTGCTACCATGGCACCATGCCCAAGCTGATAAACCTTTCTGGGAACAAGGCCAGCTGGCAAAAAAAAAAAAAAAAAAAAGAAGCAAAAAACAGGTGAACATATATCTGTCTGCATCTGGCCATACCAACATGTATTTAAAGATCCACTCATTACCTATATAAAGATTCTACTCAATACACATATATACAAGCACACATATCCCTATATACATGCAGAAAGTACATAGAACTCATGTCCAGATATACGAACATCGGTGAATGCAGCAGCAAACATATTCTTGTATTAAAAAAATGAAAACTAATAAACAGAGAAAAAATAACTAATTTTAATTTTGCCATTAAAAGATAAGATGAATACGAATGCCAACATCTCATCCAGAAGATATTTTGGATTGGGAGAGATTACTGGAAAATGTTACAAAAGAGATATTATATGGTGTAATAAGTGCAGTTGTTACAGCACTGAGAGGACAGTGGGTGGTGGCAATTCCAGCAGACTTAGCGGCCTCAGAGGAGGTTGTATTAGAGAACACCAGACTCACTCTAAACCAATTAGTAGCACGGAACTGAGGAGAGCACAGCAAGAAGACCTAATAATAAGCATTCTTAAATACAAGAAACTGATGCAGAGGACAAATTAAAGTCAAGGGCCGTGATTTTTTAGGAAGCCAATTGTAGCTTACCATCTATTTAGTGTAGTTTCTCCTGCCAATTGAAGCAATGCTCATTATGTGAGATTAATACCATGTGTGTTTGAACTCAACTGTGTTCTCCATGCTAGTTTTTCTTATTATGATGGGTATACCTTTTAAGCTAATCAGTTAAAAAAAAAAAAAAATCTGATGACGTTGCTTAGTAATTTTTTCTCCTGTTTTGTTCTATAATGAATGCTCATTTTACTCTGAAATGGTAATTAAAAAACCCTATCAGTGTAAGTGGTGACTATCCACAACAGAATAGCAATAACCAATGTCCTTAATTCCAGAAAATAGATTGATGATTCAATAAAAAAATAAAATTAAAAAAATATACATTTTATTTAGGTTTTATTTCATTTCCAGTCCAACTTCATGTATAAAAATCTAAGTCCTGGTCTTGAAATGGAACAAATTTCAAATAAATAATTATAACATTCTGAATAAAAACAATGGAAAACATTAAGATTAGCCATTTATTGAAGGAACAAATCACTTTTGTGACCAAAAAAAACCCCACCAAAATCTTAGAACAATTTCTGGCAAATCAAGTTTATTCACAATGTGCATTCAGTAGTCAGTTTCAGGAGGGGTGAGGGGAAGGGAAAAAAAAAAAAAAAAAAAAAAAAAGGAAAAAAAAATATCAGGAAATTCAAAATGATTTTCAACAGCATTTTTGAAATGTTTCACTTTTTCAGGTTTGATTCACTAGTGATTTGTAGTTTCATTCATGTAACTGCCAATCCTGTATGAGTTCATACTACTTCATTTTTATGTCAGTATATCTTCAATTTGCAAAAGGCAATCTCAGATTCAGTTCAGTGGATCGTTACTATTTGTACTGAGAGATGCTAGGAGAAGATGGCTTAAAAGGATCTTTTTAAAAATTGGGATTAACCTATACATTCAATTTGTGTGACCCAGCCCATAATTTCATTGTGATATTTAAACTTCTTTTAAGTGACCAAGTCATTTCAAAGAATTGGAAACAGAGAGAGGAAAGACCAGGCATCATGATAGCAAATGTAATTTTCTTATAAATTACCCAGGAAAAATGAGAAAAAATCAGCTGAGTAAATTCTATATTTTTGCTCTGGGTAACTTTATAAAATTGTTGGTCTAAAGAGAAGTAAACCTATAAGCACTTTTTTTTTTGAATAGCAAAAAACAAAGTGGGGGGGCAGGGGAGGAAGGGGCAAAAACACAAGAAAATAAAAGAAATTAGAAAAAGGATATTAATTTTTCTCTACTGTTGAAGTGAATTTCCTTTTAACATAACTTACTGTCTTTATTCATTTGCATCAACTTAAAATAATGTCTTGGAGGCTTATTATTTTAATAAAAGCCAAAAAGTGAACTAAACTTCAGTAATGACTAGCTAGCAAAACTCTAAATATACTTTACCCAGTGGTAACATATATTCATGAGGAGAAATCACATTAGCAGATGTCTCAGTGGAGTAGGAAGATGTTTGTGGAACAGAGTGGCTTATTTTATTGCTGGAGTATATAATTACCCCTGCCCAATATTGGACAATACAGTTACAATGTGTTATTGGAACTGAGGGCTGCTGTCTTATGAATGCAACCATATAACAGTTATTAAGTATATATAACAGAAATTAAGTATATATAAGTGCACTTATATATAACAGAAATTAAGTATATGTAATTGATTCAATCTTTTATTTGATGCAGTCTTTTTCATGTCACACAGACCAGTCTAAATCTGCTCTCCACAAGTAAGAAGAGGTAAAGCTCTTGAAGAGATATTTTTCTCTCTCTCAGATATACTCACAATCATATTACTCTGATGACTCCTCAGACCAAAAAGACTTGTCTCAATGTGTCTCTGAGTCCATCTGGCCTATTTCTATGATTTATCCTTTTATTTTATGCTATGTCTTCTACTTCTTTCTCTCCCTTTTCTTCATTTGTGCACACAGATACATGCATGCCTACATAGCCATAATTATTCAAACAACATTCCATGAAGCCCTATACTCAAATGTTCAAATGGTCTGCTGGACATAGATATGTGCCTTGAAACTGTCTTATGGGCAGCTTAAAGAAGGGCTGGTTGCTAAATGCTCACCACTGGCCACCATTTTAAGTTAGTGCAGTCTATAGCAAATCTTTTCTTAGAAAGCTCAAAGAAGACATCTAGAAATTGTTCCTCTCTAGTGCAAAAACACCTACATGCATGAAGACCTTTTCACACTCAACTGCAGCACTCCATCCAGCTATCTTGTCATTCTCACTGGCTGTCTGAGGCTTAACAATTCAGAACTGGACTTCTGGTTTCAGTGTGTTTACACAATATAGTTTCAGTATGTTTACACAGCTCTTATCCCAGCAGGATCATCTTATAAGTGGTGTTATTCAGAATTATTTATATGACTTAAAGAAGAAGGAGAAGAAGAAGAGGAGGAGGAGGAGGAGGAAGAAGAAGAAGAAGAAGAAGAAGAAGAAGGAGAAGGAGAAGGAGA
>NC_048893.1:144129130-144189130 GCF_011077185.1 Oxyura jamaicensis | reverse complement strand
ACATGAGCAAATCAAACACCTTCTGATGTACCAGTAATAGTAAATATGAATTGATGAGTGATATTATTACAGTTCACTGATTTTCCAAACCTGCATTTTCAGTACATTCTAAAGGAACCAAGAATTTCAGACAAACATTCCTCTTTTTTGGGGAGGGGAAAAATTGGTGTCTGTAGGTGAATTGTCAGAGATATTTCTCTTTTCCCTCAGAGGGGCACTGGTAAAATCATCAATGAAAGAGAGAGAGAAGGATGCTTAATAACACATTCTATATCTATAACTCTCTTTTATTAAACTGTTTTTGTCAGCTTTCTATCACCCAAACTTCATTCACTAATAGCAAGAAGAAATGTCATAAGGGCTGCTGATTAATAAATATTTGATGTAGCGTTACACTTCACCAGTAATACAATGCTGAACACCAGCTGTGCAACTTCCAAGATCTCCCAGCACTATTTTTTACTTCTTAAGTATCTACGGAATAGAGAAGCAAAGCTTACTGGACTTCTGTCCACTAATGAAAACACTTTGAAAAATCACAGCCACCTTTTTTGAGCCATATTCTTCTTTTCCCAATCTAGGGTAACTACAGAAGAATACATAATAAAACTTGATATATATATATAAATATATATATGTGTTTGGTACAGGAAATTATCTATAACTTCAAAAATAATTAAATGGACATTTCATGATGTAGATTCCATTCCTGAAACCTTGCTGGAGCATACAGCTCTACCTGTGGAACAGGTTTTAGGAAAATAATATCTGCTATTCATTTTCTTTTCCACCTTGCTGTTTCTGAGAACTTCAACATAAAAAAGCTCAAGAAAAGATGTTTCAAGGTCTCTTGAGCAACTGGAAAATCAATTATGCAATAATTTATTGCAACTCAAAGAGAAATAGAGAATAAGAGACAACATACAACCAACCTCAGTACAAGTCAAAAGGAACTGCCCTCCAGTCAAGAGTACAGCTATATCTGAAACATTTCAGAAAGAGAATAATCCTCTCAGGTCTTATTGTAGGAAAGAGTTGTATCTGAAATACCTAGATGATGCATATCAGAGAAAGCATGAACTTTACAGCAAATTAGCCTTTGTTAGAGGTGAGTTCCCACTTTTCAACAAAATCAAGCAATGAAGCAGGCATAAGAATTGTTACCTTTGCTTTGAAGTACCCACACTTTCAGGGCAGAATGAAAATGCTAACTGTCTCATTAACTTTAACACATGCAACAATTCATTCTGCTATAAAAGTTTTAGAAGAAGCTTAAATGTATATATATATATATATATATATATATATATATATATTCTCTGCTACTGTTAAGCAGAAAGCATTCCTGGGCACCCTGGAACGCCTAAAAATACTGTGGACCAAATATGCCAATTTACAGAGGTACTAATGAATGTGTCAGATGAAGTTGACTCTGATAGAGAGAGTAAAGGAGAAGGAAGTGCAGATTTCTTCCAATGTTTTGAATATGCTACCAAACTGAAAGGATAATTAGGAATATCCTGTACTTTTTTTTTTTCTACCAATGATTCTCAATAACGAAACTCAATAACTGATATAATTGTTATGTTTTGCTACCACCTCTCCTAGGTAACTGCCAGTATGTAGGACACATATTCCTGTTTCTGTTATCCTATTATAAGGGTTATGACCATGCTTCAGTGGCAAAAACTCCCAGTAACTTCAACTGAAAAGATAATAGGCCTCTTAGCACTAAAGGGAGCACGGCAGTGCCTGGCTTTCATGCACCAAATGTCAACAAGGACACAGGTCATATTGTTAAAATATTTAAAAACAATTTGAAAACAAACAAACAACACACACATAGGTTTAACTTCAAATGTATATTTTACTTTTAGCATATTCTAATGCCATAAGTAAATAAATAAGATTGAAATAAGCAGCTGAGAGCAATGTTACATCATATAAGCAATTAATTACATCATCATCAGATTTTATTGATGTCCAGCATCCTGCTGTTGTCTAACATATTGAACTAATTCCAGGGAGGGGGTAGAGGTATAATTGGGAATGGCTTGCCATTCATTCAAGCACAAATTCATTGTGTTTTTCTTAAAAGGGACCTAGAAGTTCATAAGAAGTAATTATAAAATTAAAATTCTTCAATTACTTCCATTATTCTGAGATTTATGGAAATGAGAGATATAGATCTATAGATCTATAGATGCTACAGGACAGGGAAATGTAATCACTACTGTTACTGAAATACCTAAAAGTCTCTAAAATAAACACTTATTTTGTACAACAGTCCCATGATAGACATTATAACAAAAGCTACATAAATGGCCCATAGGCATTTTGTGACTCCTTGTTCAATGGAAAAAATAGTATGATGACCCTTTTGACCTGACTACTGTGCAAGTTTGAATTTTGCACTGTGGATTTTGGAACATTGTGTTGCTCAAAGTTTATTATTTTTTTATTATTTTATTTTTTTAAAGTGTAACCAGTTTTTAAATTATGTAATTTTTTTTTCCTGAACAAAATATGTATAAAAATCCACAGAAGTGCACACACAGAACACATATTGATATTTACATTTTTGTAACAAATGTAATTCATTTGGTGTTAAAGTACACGTGTGGGTTGTTTTATAGATGCTATGGCTTGGAAGATCCACCATCTGTGTAGTTTTGTCTCACTAGCTGAACTGTTGATGCACCGGTCCTTAATACACTCTGAATAGGGGCTTCCTGCACAAAAGTGATTCCATAGCTGAGGAGTCTGCTGTGTATCTTGGGAATTATTGTCTGCCCAAGAAGCCCAGCTGTAGCATTCAGAAGAATTTTCACTGTGAATATCTAAGGTTTAACCAGAAATTTATTTTGGCTTTTTTCTTTTTTCTTTTGGGATTGGTTTTATTTTTATTTGGTTTGTTTTTTGTTTTTCTTGCTTTTTTTTTTTTTTTTTTTTCCCCTTATGTATGCTCTCTTTTTCTTTTACTTTTTTTTTTTTTCTTTAAGGAAAAAATAAAGACAATAATACTGCTTCCCTTCTCCCTTTCCCCTATTTTTCTCTCACGTTCTGAAATATTTCACAGCAAGTTCTACTTACTAGACTTTCCTTTTTTATATTTTATCAAAATGTGAAAGATCAAAGCAGGTAAGATTCAAATTCATATTTTCATAGCATGAAGACTGCACAGTAAGAAGCAGCCTGAAAAGTTTGCATTCATGTATTCCTTTAGCTTAGATACAGTCTTGGAGTAGGGAAAGTGACACATTTCTAGTGTATTTATAGCACCAGAAGAACATCAGCAAAAACCTGACATACGTATGTTAAATTGTCTTGTGGTAATTATGATATAAACATAATAGTTTCAGGAACCTTTAGTCTTGTTGCATCCTCACCATGACATGACCATTGTTGATAAATATCAGCTGGAATTTTTGGAAATCTGGAGGATATGTCAAGCAAAATTGGCTGTAGTGATCACTTGCAAAAGATGAATCTTTTCTTTCTGCTTCTATTTTCTCCGGTTAATCAGGTGACTTGAAAAAAAGCTAGATGAAACGAACAAAATGAAGACAGATGCACCATTTCCCTCCTTCACATTGGGCATTCTTTAGTGAGGAGTATGCAAAAGTGCACATACACTTCTACCAATTCGTTCTTCACACTAAGAACAGAGGTAGTGAGAAAGCTGAAAGATAACGTTTTCTCACCTTCCTGAAAATCAGGATAATACAAAGTAAATTGTCTATATTGAAATGTACCCAAGCTGCATTTCAGCCAACTTAAATGAAAATAGAAGTTTTGATATAAAAATTTGAGGCCTACATTGTTTTTCCTTTTAGAGTGTTCCCCTTCTTATTCCTTGTGTAGTTCTGTAGTGTGCCTGATGTAGGACACTACACTAGCAGGATCTTGTTAACTATTTTATTTCTAAAGCACCATACAAATCTATAGCACTGCATAAATAAAACACAGTCTTATTAACATAATTCTGAAACAGATGCACACACACATGCAAAACCAAACAGACTGTAGATGTCAAGTTGTGGCTGTCATTTTGGCAACAGAATTTTATGCAACTTATGTTTTCATATCAATGCTCTATTTTCTTTCTTGCTATTTTCTTTCTATTTTCTTTCTTTCTTGGAGTTTAATTGAAGATTCTGCAGCTGGACATCACAAAGAAAACTGATTTTTTAAGGACAGTTCAATCTATGAGTAGTTCTGTATTACAGAGTTTTCCTAAGTTGATGTGGAGCTAGGATTTGCCTTGCAAACCTGAAATACAATAAAGTAAATATCATTAAGAATGAGTAATAATAATAATCCTGAACAGAGTGGGGGGATGAAAAGGGAGGAAAAAGGAGATATTTAGTTTAATTTTTAAAGTCTGTTGCACTATGTACATTTTTCATAAAATGTGCACGGTTAAAGGTGTGTCAAGTTGCAAGTGTCAGCAGATAAAGACATTGCTGTAGCTTTCTTACATATCTTAGTGGAAACAGACTATGATATTTCACTGCTCTAATCATATGAAGTATATTAACCTGTCAGAAGTACCCCCAGACTGTGCCTGAGGGTGAGGGATCATGAAAGGGGGACATCAGAGTGCTAGGGACTTACTCTAAGTTCTTGTTCCAAGGCTAGGGAGGAAAGAGGTCACAGGACATGGAAAAGTGGAACTAGGTTGCTGTTAGAGTGATTATCTCTTTTTTCTGCAAATATTGCCTTCAGTGCATTGTGTCAAGGCTATTCCCTTGAGTCTGAATCAGAGCTGCATTGAATGGCAGCTCTCACGAAGTGTAGGGGAGGTGGTAGTTCAGCCAGGAAGGTACCAACAGTACATTCTGCGGGTAATTGCAGGATTCCCCGTAGTATGTAAAGCAAATTAGAAAATACAGCTAAATGAGGGGCAATTACTAAAATGTTTGCTTTGAAAACCAGAAATATTTTCCCCTGCTCTAACAGTTATTGGCACCTGAACTTCTCATGTATTTAGAAACAGGTCTTAAACAAAATTTTCTAAAAAATTTAGCTGTTCTGTGACCAGAGGGGCATATAAGGTCTAAATTTGTCTTTGTCTCTCCAATGGAGACTATATAATGTCTGTTTGTTATTATTATGATAACAGAACTCTCTTTATATATGTCTTCTGTACATGGCTGTCTGTCTTAAGGAAACTTGATAGAATTTCATCTCTTTGAAAACTTTAGCTCCTGAGTCAAATTTGAATGAAAAGGGTAAAAGCACTCGTAATTTAAGTGAGGAAGCTCTTTACAGAAGACAGTTCAGTCAGATAAGCCAAATTTCTATAGAAAGTGACTAAAGACAAACAGGAAATCTGAAACCCAATTCTCAAGGAATTATAATGGAAACAAAACTGTTCCCAAGAATATTTAACAGTGATTTTTTCCAGTTTTACTAGAGCAAAAAGGTGAAGGGAAAGGTGAGATAAATACATGAGGGCACATTGCATTAGCCATTTAACAGATCATTTGTAGCTAAACTCTTTCCACACACTAAGACCTCAATAGCTATTTTGTGTTTAGATCATGCTTATGCTACTGGATATGAGCATAATATCCAAGTTCCACTCACTGTTCTGGCTTGACTGTACTTGTCATGCCTATCTTTTACATCAGGGACAGGCAAACACCACAAACCATTCCTGGCCTCTAAAAAGTGCTATAATCTAAAAAGCTCTTCTTTTTCACAGATCTGTAGAGAACAGGCCCCACAGTAGAAGTACTCTAAGAATTATTAGTTGAATAAGTATTCATCACACTTAAGCAACTTCCTCTTATTGTCTAAGGCTTTTTAAAAATCAAGAACATTGCTAGGGTTTGCAAGCACTCATTGAATTCTGGGTGGGTTCAAACTACACCATGTTTTCCTAAAAAGGCATCCACTGCGAGTGCTTTGATGCTGATCCAAAAGCAGCATTCTGTGTTTGTCTCACGCTGGAGGGTTTTTGGCTTCTCTATGCCATAATGTACCATAGCAAACAGAAGCAGGCATATGACAGTTTGCTACATCTGTGCAGGGATAAGTCATTCATCTCAACCTGACACTTCTCTCTTTTCCAAAGTGACACTGCAATAGAGAAATATGCTTGCTCATTTATGGAAAGGAGAGTAATCAGCCCTGGCAAACAGAGATGAATTTCATTCATACAGTACATAACTCACAGTTTGGACTTTCATTAAATTTCCATGGATAGTATCCCACTATTTAAGCCAGAAAGCTATATTTCTAAAATTATTTTACCATTGAACTGTAAAATGGGGTCCTGTGAGGTACTTTAAGAGACATTCTATGGCATCAAGAGTAAAAATAGCAGTACTTTCTTCAGAAAAATTATAGCTGCCAGTTCCAGATTTTCTGTGGTAATTAACCTAGATGCACTCAAGTGATGAGTACTCTCCCTAATGACTCTATTGGTTCAAAAAGGGAACATTTTCCTGTGATCTCCTCTGACAGTATCATCAGGATGTTGTCAGTGCAAACAATACCCTTATCTAGCTTCTTTTCAAGTCACCTGATTAACTGGAGAAAATAGAAACAGAAAGAAAAGAGCATGTCCTTGCACAGAGGCTGTAAATGTCACTGAAAGGCCAAGGGAGCAGTCCCACCTGTCCTTCGTTCGTTAGCTCAGCTTCTCCTGCTGAAGTGGCAGCTTACTGGGGTGCTTTATTTCCGAGTCTCTCTGCCAGAAGGTGGATCTTTACTGTTAGAAACCCAGTTCATGTATCCTGATCACAATGGCACCTTTGTAAAGGGAACAGTGGGTACAAGGCTTGAAAAACAACTTTCTTTCCCATTTAGAACCCTATAGGCTCATTATTCAATAGCACAGTGGTAACATAATGCATTTTCATTTACTTCACCCTAAATGTATGTAAATTAAAGGGTGGGTTTTTTATTAAAAATAACACTGATGTGTTTTTTGTTATTCAGAAAAGAAATTGTATTAGTGAAAAACAGCACTAATGACATTTCACATTCAAATTTGCCACTTGCTGGAAAAAGGCAGGTCTCACCCTGTGCTCAAAATATAAAAAATAAATTCAAAGTCTCTATTAATTGGTACTGTCATCCATATGGTTAGCCCATACATGTTTCACTTGTTTTAACTTAATGATTGTCCGTTTAAATGCAAGGCTGCATAGTAATAAAAACCACTTCCCTCTTTACAATGAAACAGATTTCAAAGAAAATGGCAGAAGTGCCTTATGCCATTTCTGAGGGATTTTGGGGTGGAAAAGTATCATCTTCACCAGTAAATATTATATATTTTTCACAACATCAGGAAACCAGGGACTTTGTAAGATGTGGTAAGTTATCTATGACATCTGAATTTTTGAAGTACATGGAGCTTGAAATCTTATTTAGTGCAAACATTTAAATGGCTATATTATAAGATCCTGTTACTGTACCTGGACTGAGTGTTTCCCTTCATAATCAAGTCTTCACTAGAGGAGTAAAAGATACTCTTTTCAAGGCTGTCTCACCTGTGTGAGTCTGCAGGTAAATGATGGATTGTCAAGGTAATTATGGAGTATAGAGAGACAGTGTATGAGCACAGATTGAAGTATTTACTCATATCTAATCTAAACTACTTCTAAAGCCAGACTGTTTACCAGTCTCCTCAGTTTTTTGTTTGAAGCCCTTCCAATCACATCTCTGAAAATGATGACCTAACACACAAAAGATCGAGTATATAAAGAAGAAGATGAAGAAGGAAAAAAACAGAAAAAAAAAAAAAAAAAAAAAAGAGCTGACTACATACATTGATAACAAACAATGAAAGAGAATCTGAAAAATTTGTTTTGCATTTTCTTCTCAGGATGTTCAAGCCTATGTTTCTTTATATTTCATGATAAATAATTACATCATCTAGCTCTTGTATTTGCCACTTTCCATTCCTGTTACAATTCCTTTGATGATGGAGGACCAGATCTGTCATGAAGGTCATTTCTGCAGAGAAAAATATAATTGCTGAAAGAGGTAAAAACAACCATACAGAAGACCTTAAATATCAGAAAGAGACCTTGAACCAGATCAGAATTCAATGAGGTGAAAAAGTGAAGAAACACTAGGATATGTTCACAATTGACCTGCATTGTCAAGCAGACAGTCTGCTGTTTCCTTGATTAGCTGAAGCTCTTTCCAAGGCACTTTATTTCATTCCATATATACTGAACAGAAACAATCAAGACTTTAAATCAGAAATATATAAGTCAGTATAGTCAAATATTAGTTTAATCACAGAGAGCAAAACTGCAGATTGCTCTGCAGGTCAGAAGGGTTTTATCTGGTCACAGTGTAAGAACATTGAGCAGCCTCTGAAAGTCCAAAAAAACTTACTAAATGGGGAACAAGGTTAGGAATGTGATGGGGGAAATGCTAAAGGAAGCTAGGCCCTGTGAGCTATCATTGAAATAATCTGTAACCTCACATTTTCAATCTCATTATCAGTTTTGGCTATGCACTGAAGAACTGAAGATGCCTTTTTAAAGCAAGATTACAGAATAGAGCACAGAGGTGTTCATGGAGAGGTAGATGCCTACTGCTTTTGTCTTGATCTGTGTTTTCCCAGTGTCTTTATTATCTTTACATAGATTTTGAATACTCTGGGAGAATAAAGAGTTTTATGATCCTTTTTGCCTTTTTTTTTTTTTTTTTTTTTTTTTTTTTGCCAAAGGGAAAGGTTACGGTTAAGGTTACGGTGTTACGGTTATGGTTAAAATAATGATGGATGTGAGGTTTCAGTACCATACATTGGAATTAAGTTATATTGGTGTTACTGACAGATGGTAAATGACAAAAAATTATGTTTATGCTGGTTCTCAGCCACTTTACTGAGAGGAGGAACATCAGACTAGATGGTAGCTTAAGAGTTCAATAGCTGAAGTACTGCTTCTATTTATTTACTTATTTATTTTGAGAATTATGGCTGATATACAACATACTCTAGAACTACTCTACTTTCAGTTTTTGGATGTAGAAAATGCCAGACTCAAAGGTAGCAATTTCTTACATGGCTTTGTTCTAGTACTGGTGAACAAAGTGGAGCAGGACACAAAACTTTTAGAAGAACAGATATTATACCTTCTAGTACTGAATTCAGTCAAGCTATACCTCATGATCCATGAGTCTTGAATAAGATAATGATATTGAGAAATAGCAGCCTTTGCAACACAAGCAATTCAGTTTCTGGGACTAAAGCTTTGAATTCTGAGTTAAACATTTTACAATGTGAGGTATATGACACTTGCTGAACATGTTCACCTTTCCTTCCATTACATTTAACATTAGTCTGAAATGTATTTTATCCCTGTTTTCTCTGAATACTGGCCTTCTTTCTTTAAGTATTTTTGTCCTGGCTCTTTCTCTCACAGGTAATCCCAGAGCTGCAGAGAAAGAAGTCCACTGACAGGTGTTTATTGCTGCAATTGGTGTGCAGCACAGTACCTCAGTCTTCTTACTCTTTATAATTTTTCATTCGGAAAAACTAGATGCATATTTTGACATCTGAAAAGAAAAGATGGATTTAAGTTTTAATATCTGAAAAGATCCATGAATTTCTGAAGGGTGGCATTACAGTGGTATTGTAATCTCTCCCTGACTTTGTAACAAGGAAGTTCTTATTCTTAGGCTGGTGAGATCCTGACTGGTAATGGAATATAAAATGATTTTCTAAGAAGGTATCAGTCCATACCAGATATAGCATAGGTCTTGTTAACTTGCAGAGTTTACCTTAGTGTCTTCCAAAAAAAATATTAAATAAATAAAATAAAATAAAATAAAATAAAATAAAATCCATCATCTATATTAAAAAACAAAACAAAACAAAAACAAACAAACAAAAAAAACAGTTAAGACTTTACAATTTTAAAATAATAAAATAAAAATATATTCGTATTAAACATTTTAAATAAGCACCAGCTGACATCTCATCAGCATTAATTGGGTTATATAAATACCACATTTTTATTTATGAACTGCTATAGTAAGTGAAAGTCCACATGTGATCATTCATAAGAAGTGATCAATCGTGGACATGCATTTCTTTGAAAATGAGGTGCAATTTCATGGCAAACACAACTATAGCAAAGAAAGCTGTCTTTCAGAATCTGTCTTATGTTCTTCTGTTATATTATAAGTCAGGGTTAATCACTAATGAAAATAAGTCTGAGAAGCACAACTACTGATTAAACATCAAATATGTCTGTGCCATGTCACTAAGGTCCAATATAAAATAACGATAATTATTAATACATTTTGGTATACTCTAAAAATTATTACTTGTGAAATGAATTTTCCACATGTAAACTCACTTCCAAGGGACAAAGTAAAGGTCTAAAAAGCCTTTGTGATTTAATGGTGGAATTTAATTAAATCCATAGTGCTGCCTAAAGTGGATCTACAGTCTCTAAGTATGCTGAAAAAGAAAAACTGTAAAACTAATTTTCTATGTCTTTCTGGTTTTCTAATATGAATAAAAGCTATTAGAGTAATAAACTCAGTTCTAATTAGAAACACTGAAACTCTCAAAAAGAACAAAGTCTGGAGTTCAATAAATGTGGTATTTTAGGAATGATACATGTGAAGTGATACTCCTCATTTCAGTTATCCTATATTACATAGAACAAAAGTAAAAGACCAGAGGGCTATCCTGAGAACAGTGAGAAAGGAGATTTGGTTGCTTTCGGTAGTTGCCCTTGCTATGCTTTATAAAATATACAAGAGAAGATAAAACTAACTTATTCCAAATATACTGGCTGAAATAAAACAAACACTATGACTCTTCATGAGTCATACACTAGTTTGCTGAAATCCTGAAGGAAAACAGCTACATAAGAAAAATTCATGCATTACAAGCCACTTACTCATAAGTGATAATACAATTTGTCTATGCAAAATCTGAGCACAGAATTATTATTATCATTATTTTGTATAAATCAAACACATGCTGCCAGCCCCACCTCAAAAGTTCAGAAGTTTCTAGGGAACTCTGTGAATTTGCATTCATACTTGCTTAGTAGGCTGATGATTCAGAGGCAAATGCAGATTCTCAGTATGATCCAGCTGTTGATCTATTCCCCAAAACACTTGCAGGTTGCCCTACAGAGTCTTTTAAACATCCGCATGCAGATGGAGTTCCATCATGCCCTACTTGTGCTCCACAGAGCTCTTCTCCTCTACTGTACCTAACCTGGAAAGCCAAAGAGGTAGATTGTAACCACTTTGCTTATCACTCCTACACTGACTAGAGATGATAAAGCAGTATGTGACCTTAAATCAGACCAGAATTAAAGGTGAACCCAATAACACCTTGAAAGTTTGTAAAGACCCCTCCAACAGGTTGACAGTTGATATAGTCATATACTAGCTCCCTTTCCCACATATCTTGGTTCTGTCAGAATAGAAACGTGTATATGTCCCAGGTGGGGTGTGACAGCAGCCTCCTCTATGTAATTCCAGGTACATGTTTGATATTCTGTGGTACTTCTGGGTTCAAGGGTTATAAACACCCAATGTCTTGTTGGTGAATTGAGCTGATAGGTAATATATAACAGAATCAGTTGGTAGGCTTGTTATAGTTTAAAATACTCCACTTCCTAGTCTTAAGACAAACTCAGCAGTAGCGTTGCTATCTGTAGCGTTGTAGCGTTGCTATCTACATAAGCTGTGTAGCGTTGCTATCTACATAAGTAAATAGGGGAATGTGAATTTAACTATATGTGGGGGGGACAGAAGAGCAAGTATGTAAGTAAAGAAAACCAGGACTTAAAGAGCTATAAGTAAAGGAAGCCTATTAGGTTATTTACCTGATTTTGTCCTTTTCAACTCCAATTAAATATGTGAATACATCAGCTTCTATCCAATACCATACTTAATCAACCATTTACCACCACGAGAATTTTATGTACTGTTTTTATCACATGGGGACTAAACTCTTACTCATGTCATTTCATAAAACTCCATTGAATTGCACCACGAATTAATTTGGCCCTGCACCTCTGCAGCTGTGTGGAAGATGTTGGCTTTTCACCAAGTTCACACAAAGATGAAAATATTCATTTTCCACCAGTAATTTGCAGTTCCCATATTTGTCAAAAACAAAAAGCATATTTTTACTTACTTATTTTTTTCCATGGATACTGTTTTGCAAAGCACAAATAGAAAAACACAAATAGAAATATATAGCTATCTCCAACAATAAAAATTCTCTAAATTAATGAAAACTTGCAAATTCATTAAATCTGAATACTTCAAAGTGTGTTTCTGTAATTTGCACAATTTTGACAAAATTTATTCTCCATGAAATCCTAATAAACTCATTCTCAAAAACTCTGGTTTGCAGTGGTCCTTGCTTATGGCAATGAGCCTTAATTCCAGCTCTTTATCTTTCAAGCTTAGGCCCTAAAAATTTATCTTTGAAAGCCTGCTATTGAGAAAAATGGAAATGTGCAGAGATAAAATTGGACAGGAATGGGTGCTGACATTGAATTGATCCAGTCCTCAAGAGTCAGCCTGAACTCTGTGGTCTAGCAGTACACTTTTTATGGATCTACAGTCAACAAGGGCTAGGCAGAAATTACTGGTTGGAACTGATAGGCATAAATGTGTTAAATTAGCTCAAGAATTAAGAAATAACCTAGAAAAAAATAAAAATAAAAGCGATACTGCTGTACTCCAGAACAAATAACACGAGCCATGTTCCAGTATATTAGTAGTCCATTACAATTTCAAAACAGCTTACAGTTTTCTTTAACTGCGTAATACGAAGAAATTACACTTTCTGAGATATAGTAAGAAAGATTAGCAGGAAAGCACAAGCTCCTCCTAAGCCTTTAGCACCACACTGCCTTATTTTTCCAGGGTATGAGCTGTGTAAAACTTCCAAATAAGACAGAAATACTGGAGTGTTCACCCAGGCAGCGGATGTGACTCAGCTGGCAGGGATGCATTGACAGAGTGAAGGAAATACATCAATCTGTGTATTCAGGTTGCTACTTTATGTGGCAAGGAGGCCAGAAATATTGAGAAAATTGTTCCCCCATGGATTTCAGAAGCAAAGCTCTCATAGGCACTCTCATCAAAATTTTGATGAGTTTTGCTAAAACCATGCTGTTGAGACAAAGGTCATATCATTTCACTGTTGTTTGCTCTCTTCCCTCTCCCAGATTATCGTGTTCAGAGTGTACACCTGTACAAGTGAGACCATTCCATGTGCTTGCTAAAGGGAGTTGTGAATTCTCCAGCAGACTCTCATTGTTAAAAGGTAGATTTAGAAGTATTTTGCAGTTCAAGAAAAGTTTGATTTTTTTTTTGTCATTGACAAAAATTCTGACATTTTTCCAAGGAAAAAAATTATTTTCCCACTTGAAAGGTCAACATGAAAAATATCTAGTAGTAAATGCATTTTATATGTAGCACATGTATATTGTTTTAAATGTGTATTTATTAAAAGGCAAGAAGATCAAAAGGTTAAAATCAAGCTATATGGAATTACTGAAACCAAACTTTTTAATTAACTCAATTCAAAATTATGTCTGGATGGGTTTTCAAAACCAAAGACTCAACTTTTCATCTTAATCAACAAGTGATATTTTTAAAATTAATTATCGTAGAATGGAAAAATTCTTTCTGCCAAACTCATACAGAAGTAGATTAAGACAAGAAATGTGGCTTTTCCTTGCTTACTGGGAAGAGTAATTTTCTTATGGGAAGTCATCCCATTCCCTTCCCCAAGCCAAGATGTTTGTCAGTATGTGGTTACAGGGCCACAATACCAGGGTTACAATAACCAAGGACTTGTGTCTTGGACATCTCCTCTGCTTGAGTTCTCAAATTAGACATATGAGTTTGGTCTAGTAAGTGCTGTGCAGTGCTATTGGAGCTTCTCAGTTCCCATTATATTCAGTGTAGAAAGAATATCCTAAATATCTTGCTGGGTGCAGTAATTACTTTGTTTCTCCTTAAAAAAAACAACAACAACAACAACAAACTGACTAATATCTTACAGAAATTATATTACATTAGTAAAAGTAGAACTTGCTGGTTCCTACATATTTTTTCAATATTTCATTGTAAAGAAGCTGTTGTTTTCCACCAAGCCTTTTTTTGTTTTGTTTTGTTTTGTTGTTTACTTTGTTTTTTACTGTTTTTTTTTTGTTTTTTTGGTTGATTGATTGTCTGATTGATTGTTGATTTTTTTTTTTTTTTTTTGGGGGGGGGGGGGCAGGGGGAGATGGGGAGATGGTGTCAGATAAGAAACTTTACACAGTGCCAAATTCTTTTAGCCTTACTGATACCAAGCAGTGCACTAAGACAGGATTGTCATGATCTCAGCAAAAATAGATATTTAAGTGATTAATGCATTTCAGTTTTCAGACAGAGCATTTTGTAGCAGATGTGGGACCCAGCTTTCTGAGGCTCTCAAGAAACTGACTGAAAAACTTAGAGAAATGCTGGGCCCACCTGTGTTTCACTGACTTTAAAACACATGAGTGCGTCCATCAAATGAGAAGGTCACATTTGTCCATTTGTCATTAAATTCTAATTTGAATTTAATTGATACCCTCACATCTTTGATGGGTAACAGAATCATTCAAATTTTGTGGTTGTTTTGTTTTGTTTTGTTTTTTGATTCAATTGGGCAGGTACCTGGGAAGAACAATATGGATGCACCATGTCAGTGTTATTCCAGTTTATCTGCTTTAGTATGAGACAGAAAAGCACAAAACCCTAGTCTTTTTGCAACCTAGAGGTCACTACTGCTGTCCCTTCATATACACAAAAATAATCTGGTGTGAATGAGGACAAGCATAAAAAGAAGGGAGCATAATTCCATTTTTGCAAACTGAACTTTACAACTGTAGATATGCCCCCTGATTCCTAGACCACAATATTGGAGCCAAAGCTTGAAAAATGGTTGTTTGCAAAAGTGACAATACACAGTTAGACATTACTATTGCTCATGAGCTTCATTAAAGAAGATAAAAACAATGTCTACATAGAAAATTTCCCATTCAAATGCCTCTAACAATCTCATGTGATGCTGGTAGCAAATAAATAAATTACTTAGAGACAGTGTAGTCTGACAAGTTTTCCAAATAATTTCCCACTACCTGGTATAGCTCTCAGTCAAGATGTACAAACATCACATCAGATAAACGGTCCTAAGTGAAAAGAAAGGGCCTGTGTGGTCTTATAACCATAATAAAAGGATAATAAGAATATTTATTACTAAAAATATTGATAAAATACAAGCATCGGAGCACCAGTGGGAGAGTAATGATTAAATTATCTGATTCAGAGAAGATACCTGTATTGTGTAATAAACACTAGCATTAGAGCCTGACTTGTAGTAATAATAACCAGCAACTGATTATAAGCACTTTGCCTTCAGTGTTTATTTGTCTGCACCTGGATATTGCTGCTTGGCAATAATTGGGCTCTAATCACTCAAGCAAGCTTTAAATTTACCAAGTGTGAGCAAAACACGCTATGTTCTGTTTACTCAAGAACAAACTGATCTCATTCAGGGAAAAGATGCCTGGTTGCCTTGTGTGACTAAGGAAAAAATTAACTTTGCTAAAGCAAATAAAGCTGACCACAATCTTTTAGTTGTGCATACTATATTTACCTGAATTATTGTCCAGATTCTCTGGGGTACAGACATTTTTTTATATACTTTTGGTAAGCCTGGTGGTAATCCACAGTGCGTAGGCTACCAGTATACCTTCCTCTTGGCAATGAAAAATACGTTCCTTTTGAATGGAAGCATATTAAGAAATGCCAGTCATCTGATATTGTTATGAGTTCTCAGCCAGCTAATGAATGGATGCTATATTTCAGAGGGTTGTATTTTTTTTTTTTTTTTTTTTTTTTTTTGAGGCCAATTCCAGAGGAGAAAAGAGATGAGATCAAACATTTATGGGTGTCTCATTAGCACCTCTAGTGTTTGCCAAAGTCTTCGCTAGGTCAAATGCAATTCCCACATAAATTCTGTAAAAACGGCACATTTTGAAAAATGTTCATCTTTTTAAAGGGAGGAAAGACCCTCTTGTAAAGATGAACACAATTGTTAGATTTACAGTTATGCCTTTAAGTATTTTTATATACACATATATATATACACACACAGACACACGTATATGTATTTAACCAGTCAGGCATTATTTGGCTTGCTTAAAACCTGTCCTATAGACTTTGCTATGACGGATGCTGGAGAAATGCATAATTAAAAATGAAAAAGGCTTTTAGAGCCTGTTTACTTCGGTGACTACTGTGAAACAAATGTTTCTTTCTCCTTGCATCGCCCACCCACAGAAAGGGAACAGAACAAAGATGGCTCTGTCAGGCCTCTCTCCACTAGAGAACGCCTTGAGAGGCCAGAATGTATTAGGGCCCTGCTGAGCCCATTCAGCTTCACATAACACTCATACACACCGTACAACTAATTACATGTCAGATTAGCGATTGCATTATTACCACACTACCACTAATTAAAACTGCTTTGATATTGCTCAAGTAGTTTTGTGTGTTTACACAGTTTTAAAGTCTGGGTTTTTTTTGAATATTTTTTTAAGCAAAATCAAACCAATTACATAAAGGGTGAAAATAACATATTAAAGAAGCAAAATCTACACTGGTACTTTTCTCCTGTAAACCAACTTTTTTACAAGTGAATTCCAAGTGCAAAGTCCCAACTGTACCTTAATCTGCAAATTGATAGATTTGTGTCAGCTTTCCATTCCTAACACTGTCCAAGGCTTAAGTTATCCTAGTGAGTAAATAACAAAAGTTACATCATTTCAATCTACATTCATCACTTTAATTGCCCGAATCTTCATTCTGACAAAGTAACACTGTAGTTTTATGGTATTTGATTAATGAGGGCAAGAAAATTGAAGTTTTGCAATAAAACTAAAAAAAAAAAATCAACAGACTTTTATAGTTTTTTCCCTTATGATTTTAATTTAATGGCTCGTGTTTTCATTACTGCAGAGGCTGTACACTTTAGCTTGCAATTATGTCCCATCTGTGAAGCACTGTGTTATTACAGTTTATTCTAGTAGCTTTTCAATCACTTTTGAGTTGTGCTTTACAAGTATTCTTGCAGCAGGTGGGCTTACTGGCATGGGACCAGAAATACACAAAGCGCAAAGCTGGAGTTTAATGGCAGCCATATGCATGTGGCACAGAGCGCCAGCCTTCCCCCATATGCTGCTAAGCAGCCCCTTCAGCCTGCCAGTCACTCTTCTTACTGACTACAGTCTCTAAGTAGTTTTCTGCCAGGGAAAAATATACCAAGGCAGCAAATTTCTCCAGTGCACCATCCTTATTACTGAGACAACCCTGTCATTAGCAAAAGCACAATGAACCTGATCTGGAGATGCATACCAATTAGGTTGCACGGAGCACTTTTCCTTCTTATCTCTATGGAAACTCGGCCTCCCTGGCTGCAGTGGACAATCAGTAATGTTTCATCCACCCATATGTCACCTAGTTAACACTGTACACTTTTATGTGAACCAAAAATCTGCCGTAACCCTCTCAGCAACACAAAGTAAAGAAATTAAAGAAAGGAAACGAGCGAAGTGCCTGGCATGGTTGTGAGCAAGTGCGCCTTTGCAGAGAGTGAACCTGCATAGTCAGCACTCCTCACCCCAGATAAAGCAGTGAGAATTGCAACTCTAGCTGCAATGAAAACAAAATCTACATTAAATTTTCCAGTTTCAAATCTGAGAAAGCTTATGGAAATAACTTGAAGCAAACTTCTCTGTTGTAGCAGATACAGTAATAAAAATACTGTGCTACCTACTTTGTCCAGGAATGTGCTTTAGTCTACCTTCCTCCACTTACCATCCCTAAGTGTATTTTTCCCCTGTGCAGCCAGAGCATTTTATAGATAAGATAGTTTTTAACCCTGAAATTAATAAATATTTCTGCTCAAGTTTACCTGACTAAAGCAGAAGGTCTCTGGGAACAGAACAAATGTGCCTGATTCATTTCTTGTCCATTATTTCTATGCAATTTTGTCATTTAAGGGATTTTTACATTTCTCTTTGTTTAAAAACAGCAACAGAAGAGACTGGGACAAGATTGCCATGGTATTGATTTCAGCCTCTACATGTTTTAGCTGCAGTTTAATGTGAAAGAATGGGAAAAAACAGATGTGCCATAGTTTCATCAAGAACTGCAGTAACAGTTTGATAGTACACGTACAATATTCATATATAAATAACACGCAAGAGAAGTGCTTTTTAGCTCACCACCCATGTTTATCACCAAAAATGTATGATGTCATTCATTTTATTCTACAGTATTTCCTCACTTTGTGTAGATAGCAAATAATAATATCTGGAATAGCTGTTCTCCGTCTCCTTTGGGCATCAGCATTCTTTTCCAGGAGAGAATGTCATCTTTACAGTGATACGAAATTTGTAATTAGCAAAGAACACCTCATAGATGCATTGAATACTGACAGAAAAACAGAACAGGACATAAATGTCAAAAAAAGAAATGGAAATCTCCTTTTGAAAGTGAGTGCAGACTTTCAGAAGACTCCAGATTAAATGCAATGAATGTGTTTGATATGGGCAATGGCACATCAGGAGAGGTGAACTCATATTCTAGATGAACAAATACTTAAAGAAATATAATGTAATTAAAATAGCAACTATCAAACAATTAATATGAAAAATAAAGCCAAACTTAGAACTAGGGGTGACTCAGGAAGATGTGTGAAAAGAAAAGGAAGAAAGAGGAGCTCAAGGAACGCTGGCTTCCATCACAGAATTGACTAGACTTATGTCAGTGCTGTTGATATTCCCATGATACTGTCACTTATAGAACATTTATTTTTTTATTGTAAAAGCAATTCTGGATATGTGTAAAATTCTCAGTCTTCTAGTGGGAGCAATTTAAAACTGAATAATGCTGTCCTGAGGGAATTGTACTACTCTTTGGGTTTTGTTTTTTAGGTTTAGCTCATCATAGGAAAAACTTCATCCCCAGGAGTAATTATTATTAGTTGTGACCCTTGAGAACAATGGAGAAAGAGTTAGCAGAGAGTTGTGAGGGAGCTGTTCATTCAGATGTTAAATACATTTCTAGGAAAACAGAGAGGACTAGAAATCAGATTAGAATGGAACAGCAGAATTTTGGCCAGTCTGGACAAGTTTATTACCAACCTCCCATTCAGCTTTCTTTTGCAAGCAGAGGTTGCTAAAAACATAATTTCTTTTTCAGATTATTTATTTGGAGATTTTAACCCACAGATGCAACATTTTTTCAGTAAAACCTGCCATACTTGCTATAAGATTTTCCCTTTACCCATTCAAGACAAAAAGAAAGATACAAAATAGCTTAAACATTTCACCTGCTTCTATTTCAGATGAGAAACCTATTGCATTTCTCAGCCTGCAAAGTGAGTTCTGGCATGCTTGCTGTGTCTGTACCCCATAGCCCTAGAAGGGTAATATTACAATAAGGGCCCAATTGTGTGTTCAGTGAATAGGGTAAGGAAAACTCTTTTTAAACAAGCTTCCTTTTTTTTTTTTTTTTTTTTAGGATGCAGTTGTTATTTATAGATATTTTAGTTTCAAAAACAATTACCGAAAATACACTGTAAGAGACTTCTAAGAAAAACAGAATCAGAAAACAGAAAAAAATATTTATACCCATGGGATTCTGATTATTATTTCAGTAAGTGCTGAGCATCTTGAATTAATCATTTTTCTTAATTTAATTTGATACAAAACCAAAATATTTTTTTCCTATCATAGCCAAATACAAACTGTTTATAGAGGATGGACATTTATACAGTAAAATAAGAATCACTGCTCTAGGGTTCGGAGTCCCTGAAACTTCACATTCAGTCTTGTAACTTAGCAGTTCTGTTGTTATTTATGTGTTACCTGTCATTGCTGTGTAATGAAATACAGTAGTCCTCATGTATAGCTTGCTTATAGCTATGAAGAAGTATTCCTAGTATGCTTTTCAAATATGCTCTTAGCTCCTGCCAGGAGTGACATTTAAATCCTTTTAGCACATAAACCTAATTTCTTTTTACTCAGTATATTTTACTATTTTCCTTTGATTAAGTCAAATTTACAGGTCTTTATATTTTTTATTTTTTTTCTGAAAATTTTGTGAGATTCTTTTGAATAGGAGGGTAAAAAGTGCTGTTTTACCTTACTGGTTATGATGCTAGTATAGAAACTTTGAATTCAGAAAAGGTCAGTTTGAGATCAGGGGTTATTTCAGTAAAGAAATAAGGAAATGTAATTGTCTATTTCACAAACCTAAGGTAAAATGGATTTCAGTCAGCATAACTACTGTACTTTCTCTTGCTTAAAGATGTGAGGATAAGTTTAATATAGCACTCTGTACTTTTTTCCTTGATATTATATCATTGGCTCTTTGCCAAATTCCGTATGTTTTACTTTCTTGTATTGCGGTAAAACAGTGGGATAGTCTCAATGAAAAGCCAGGGAGCCAAATTTCTGAGATCTGATCTTTGCTCTGCTGAGGACTTGAGAAGTGGAAAGATGTTCGAGCTGCTTTCCTACAGTATGGCTTCAGGGCAATCGGGAACATCAAGGAGCATGCTCTGGGTTACATCAACAGCAAAAGTCTCGTAGGAACAAGCTAAATTTCAAAGGGTTTAGCTGCCTTCTGATAAATCCAACCAAACTTTAAATGCCTAATTGAAGAGTTGAGTCAGGAGCTTGTCAAACTCCTCTCCCTCTACAGTCAGTGGAGAACAAAGCTTTCAGTCCCACAGCAACCTGAGTTGGCTGAAGGCTAACCTTTCTCTCCATGGGCAGTAATGAAACCGAGGAAAAACACGTCTAGCATAAGCTCGTCAGCCTAACATCAAGTGGAAGGAAGCTATAGACTTGAGTGACAGACTTTTCCAGAACAACATGTTAGGTGTAGTACCCCCATATCGGAACAAAAGGGAGAAGCCTTGCTGTGTTTTCAGTTAACATACTGCTGTGTTGGTGGGTGTGTAGAGTGAATTTACTCTTGATGGAAGTGAACTGAGTGACAGTACTACAAAACAAAGTTGTCTACTTAAACCAGACTTCAGAGAAATGGCACTTCAATTTCCAGACATTTGAAACTAGTTTCTTTTTTAATAAGGCCAAGTATGGCTTGCTATTGACAAAATAAAGGAGTTTTCTTGCCTTTTTTTTTTTTTTCATGGACCAAAGTGAAAGCACTACCTCAGCTGAGCAATTCTAATGACACTAACTGCTGCCTAACAATGAATTCAACTTGGGTGTAAAAATAAGACAATTTGGAAAGTTACTGTGTATTTGTCTCTTTTCTATTCCACATGAAGACAAAACCTATTCATCAGCTGAAAGTCTAACATGCACCTGCAACTAAGGGAAAAGTCATGAGTATACTGACGAAAATCAATACTGAAAACACAGAAAATCTAAAAGGAAAAAAATCTTTGGAAAGCACTGAAATGAACAGTCATGATCATTACAGAGCCTTAAAGTCCATTCTTGACATGATTCCTGAAAAGAAACAGAAATGCATGTGCAACATTTCTCCATAAGGTATGCTTTTTATGATTTGCACGCCCCCCCCCCCCCAAAAAAAACACAACAAAAACAATCAAACAAACAAAAAACAACAGGTCTTTCTTCTGCAGTTTTACAGAATATAACTTAGAGATATGACATCTCCTTCATTGTTAGAAATATTATATAATTTATAATATCAGATATGAAATCAGCATTCAGGCTCTATACTGTCTTCATAATTTTTGTCAGACAAGATGGAAAAAGCAGGCAATATATAGTCATAAATCCTGAAAATCTTGTGCTTGGATCAAATGCTTGGTACAATGATAAACTTATAGCTGAAGTAAATTTATGAAGTTATGATGATGATTTTTCAAGAGCCAATAGTTTACAAATTCTTAAGTAAAATTAAGTGGGGCCTTTCATATTTTCTCATCTATATGTTTCTCCTCCTTTTTTTTTTTTTTTTGCTAAATCATTTCTGTATTTCTGATTATTGTGCTATAATAATATATAACTTGATATAATCCATAAATAGACTTCATTGCAAATTAGCAACTTTATAAACCTTTTGTTAATGAAAAATACCTGTGTATTACTTATTCAGCTGTAATTCATGTAAAATAGATTATTTATTAATTAACATTTTATGGTTATGGGTAGTTGGTGGATTTTATTACCAACACTTTTTTAGAAGTTTATCCAGTTGAGCTATGCAGTTGAATACCTAAACCAAATTGTATCATTTCTGTTCTCTTCTTGAATGCTCCAAGTGTGCACACACTTACATATGCACATAAAACTATACTCACCCCTCTATATATATATCTATACTTATATATGTATTTACATTTACGGACACCTATTTATACCTATATATACATATTCAGGTACATAGACATGTATATGCATTTGTACATGCACATAGGTGCACACACATATTCTCATCAAGTTTGCTAAAATCAATTATCATTTCCTATAAATGAAATTATTTCTCCTTTAAATTAAATTCTTTACCAGTCCCTCTCCTTACTTTGCATTAACATGTTTCCAGAAAGGGACTATCCTTTGTGGGAGTTCATGAAAAAAAAAAGGAAATCAATATGCTCAAATCAAGATGTGTTTAAAAATTCACCAAAAACACTTCTTTTGTGGTTACTGACTCACTTGCAATCCTACACTGAAGAATTCCTCTTGCAGTCCCAAACTAGCTATGGTAACATGCCATCCCTTTCCAGGCAGAAAGGCACACATGCATGAAAAGTTTAAGGTGAGCTGGCTTTCTTCTGTTAGATAGTATATGCATTATAGGAGAAAATTGCTTACCTTACAGTTCTTCACCTTTGAAAATGCCTTGCATGAATCTTTTTTCCTGGCTCATGTCCCATCCTAAACCCAAAGCATTTTCATCTTTTAAAGACACCATTGTTAGCCAGAAGCACCCTAGGAGAATCAATAACCCCCTGTGGTAAATGCACACTTCTCTGTCCTGACATATCCAGTCCATCAAAGTCCTTTGCCTAAAAGGAAAGCATGGCTCCCCTTCCCTGTCATTAAGTCCATTCCTCAAATCAATGTACGTATATTAATTACATGCACAATTTAATGAAATAAAGCAAATGCTTTAAAAGCAAACACGATATGCAGGCATAAGGAATAGCTGAAATATGAACTATTCTGTCTAGGCCTGGGAACCATCTGGACAGCTAATACATGGCATTCTATCTTCAGCAGCAAAAGACATAGGTGACCCTTCTTGGATTGCTTGCCATTTCTGCCCATCTGCTAAATGGTCTGAGGAAAGCAATGAGAAGAAGTGCCTATAGACAAGCTAGGACTGCTTTCAGCATGGGACCCATTCCAGGTAGTGGTCCATCCCTGGACCAGCAGCAGGTCCAGCTGCCAGTCTGCATGTTGCCACCCTGATTTGGACTTAACGCCTTGGACTTAAGTAGCTCTCTGTTGACCTCAATGCCAGAGAACTATCCCAGTGTGTTTCACTTGCTGGTCTGGTTGTAACTGTAAAAAGCTACTTGTGCTTTTTTGGCTATTACCCTGCCTAATGTCTGCCAAGGTAAAAAGTAATATGCCAGAGATCTTCTAGGGTTAACTTTTAGTGAACATCAGCTGCTCAGCTGAATGGACTGAGACTAGGGAGAAGTTTCATCAGACATACCTACCTATTTGCCAGACATGGCAAATAACTTTTAGAAGGGAATAATCAGAAATGGCAGTGATCAGAAATGGCAGAAGAGAAAGTGGAATATATGAAGTCCCACTGGGCAATAGGCCATCACACTACATTTTCTGCTTCATCTTTACCTCAGAGAGGGTAGACACTAGAAAACAATGTGTCTAGTGGGAAGCTAAACAGGACAAGGCTATAAATTTGAAGTGAAGGAAAGAAAAGAAACATGTGTCACTTTTCCCCACACATTACACCAACTCCTTAAGTTTCTCTAAAAATGTGTAAGAGGTATCATGGTTTTGCACTTCAGGTGCATAGCTTCCCTCATTCTGAAATATGGACAAGACCACTATGTATGAGTTACATGAGAGTGATTCTCCACCCTATCCTTCAAGAGCAGAATAGTACAACAGGATCTTAAAAAAAATAAACTGGCAGCAAGAAAAGAATAAATTGCGAAGGAAAACAGTATTTATAGAAGACTGTGTAAAACATGCTTGAATGAAAGGCTTATGATCTCTCATATAAATTGCAATGTTGTCATATTTCATGATTTCATTCTGAGTTTTGCAATGTTTAGTGTTTCTTACATATATATATACACATATATATAATATCTGTTAAAAATGTAGTCCTGGATGCAAAGAGCATTTTAAAATTGAACCGATGTTTCCCTCAGTGGTGCAAAATATGTCAAAGCACTTAATATTTTGGGAGTTATTTGCTATTGGTTTTTGTATTTTGATTGGTAGCATATTATATCATTTGGGAGCAAGTAATCCTGGTCCTGTCCAATTACACCTAGCAAGAACCAAGACAAATCCAAGAAAATATGGAATGTGAAGCAGAACAGACCTTCTGAGGTTCCCTTAAAATCACTACTGAGAATATTTGATGTTGTCGGTTCATTTCTCACTTTCTTCTCACCTTCTCTCTTTCACCAGTACTTGGAAAAGTACTGTTCCCAGTGAAGTATTATTTATGTGCAAAACTTATGATTTTCTTTATTCTTTGTTTGCATTATCACAAAGTAAAATTAGAAACATGTCTGTATACTGTGTTGGAAGTATTTTCTTCTAACAGGAACATGCTCCCTTTTCAAATATGCAGCTTTTCCTCTTTTTAGCCCCATGTTGACTGGAAGTGTGTATTCAGTATTTCCAGTGCTTATTCAGTATTTCTAGCCTGTTTTCTTCCCCTTAATTCAGATAGCATAGCAGAAGTCTGCAAATTTCAATCAATAAATCTGAAAAAGACAGAGTTCCTCCCAAGAATGTAAAACTGCTATTTAAATGTTTGAAAACACCAGAATTAACCATATAAAAGTTCAAGGTCCTAAAACTGTCCTGTAGAACATAGGTTTTATTATTTAATATTCAGACAAAGTGAGTACTTTACATACCCCTTTGCTGGCTTTCAAATGTACATCACCTCTCTCCCTTTTTCTATTGCTGTATATTTGCTCAGTTCCCAGAAACCTACATAAAAATATACTTTAAAATTACATCTATACTAAGACCATGGATAGGAAGTCTCATCTCAATCTGAACAAAATCATACAACTAATGACTCTTCATAAATGAGGTTTTAAAGGAAATGCATTTCTGAAAAATGTCAACCCCTTGAACACTGCAACTCTTGCAGTGTGACCTGACTTAAAGCCTACTGAAGCCAGTGCAAAGGCATTCATTGACCTGGATGGCCTTTGTACAATGTCTCTGGGGTCATCAGGGCATCTTCTCGTACACAGAGGGGAAGTAAAAATGATTATAGTAAATCCCTTTAAAGCAGAAGGAGAACTTGTGAATCAGCTATTTAAGATTAATACAGCTCATTTCATAGCATTTTCCCTTTATGAATTTCTCCCTTACAAGGGATGTGCATATTGCTTACAGAACATAAATAAATAACAGCTCTCTGCATCATCACGGCTTTCTTGCATTCATCTTATTTTACACCTCCACAGGCCAGCTTTACATGTAGGATATCCCCTCCTACTGGGTAGCAGTAAACAATTATATAAAAGGTGGGATTTTAAAAATAACAGAAGTATAATATGTAATCATTCCTCCTCCCCATCAGTTCATAAAATGTACATATGGCAACAGTGCTCATATACTTATTTCTCAATAGCAAATGGAGTATAGGATTATATTAGAGGTGCATCTGAAGTAAAACATACAATTTATATATCCTCTGGAAACTCAAACTGGAAAATGGTAGGCCAGATTCCAGTGTTACCTAGCTTGCTTTTTTGACCATAAGAGGTTGAAACAGATTATAGGTGAACACAGATGTAAACTGTATGTAACATTCATTTTCTTTTCATCCCTACATTTTATAGGTACTTTCCACATGTTTTTTATCTGCAGGAATTCAGAGCACTTCTAAGCTGAAGCCCCAGTTCTGCAATAGCAGCCATAGCTCTGGAGACAAAGAGATGACCAAAGGCCCTCTTGGCTTCAGTGCACATTCTTGTTCACACAGGACCTGCTATTATGCAGAAATGACTTCACACTCCAGGCTTATCTATGAAAATTTGTTGGAAGGTAGCAACTAAACACAGACTACAGCATCATTTGGTAACAAAGAACAAAATGATATAATTGGCCCTAGGAAAAGTGAAATTCCCCCATTTACTCTTATATTCAGCTGCTATGGCTTCAGACTGTATTTATTGATCAGCTGAAAATAAACACTCCAGACAAATATTTTTTTTTTCTTTCTTTCTTGGAAGTATTAAATGGTTGTTATGTTTGTCATGATTTCAGGTAGCTAGCTAGTCCAGTTTGTTATCTCAGAAATTTAACAAGGAGCCATAACCTGAAGTCCAGAAATTCCACTTCTGCAAGAACTGAGGCTTTCAAGTTTTGCCCTGAGATGGTCTTAAATGCTCACTGATGACTTGACTTTTCCCAAGTATTCTATTTCAGTAATTTTTAAAGAAAGAAAGAGAACACACACACACACACACAAAATAGAGAGAGAGAGAGAGAGAGAGCCTTTTTTCTCCCATCTCTGTCCATTAAATGGCTGATTCCAATTTAATACATTGAAGGTCTTTGAAATTCAGAGGTATGTTTCTCTTCCCATCCCTAATGGGATAATAGCACATACTAATGCACATACATTTGTTCTTTTAGTCACAATTTCATAAGAATTGCAAGTTACAAACATTATCTCTTTATGATTATTGTGCAATTAGACAAAAGAAGACATATATAGAGACAGGCAAACAGAGAAGACAGAAGACAATGACATACAATAATATAAGCCTCTTTCTTCTAGACTACACAAAGTTCCATTTATAGTTTGCATATTTCTCAAATTCACCCCTTCAAACAACTCTGAAAACAAATGCCTAAAATCAGATGGTACTTATATCGCTCATTTGCCTCCTCCTTAAACCTTTCACCTAATAACCAGAAAAAAAAAAAAAAAAAAAAAAAAAAAAAAAAAAAATGACGTCCTTGTATGGCCATGTAAAATGCACATCAAATTATTTTAAAAAGGAAGCACTTTAGTGCTAGCAAACACCAGTGATCTGCTTTGGAGCTGTCACCAAAGGACACTTTAGACATTAAAGTGCATTATTGGATAGTAAAAGTAAATGGCTGTATAGAATCTCACTGATCATTATTGCCATTTAATCATTTTCTGTCCTGTGTTCAGAATGGATAAATTAGAGTTTCCATGCTCTCAGAACAAATTATATAAATCAAAATTGATAAAATAGTTTTAAATTGTTTTCATTAAAAAAAAAAAAAAGTATTGTTTTGTTCCTCTACAACAATACAACTATATATAACCACGGTATATCTTCTTGCACTTTATTTTAGACCACTTCAAATTAAAAATGGAATTTTCTTCCTCACAGTTACAGGCTCATTGCATTGTAGTAAGCTCAGGAATTTAACTTATGTACAGTTATAACACGCTGGAATCCATGACGGCCAATCGGGTTCTATTTCCATCTCAAACTCATACGTCCTTTAACTGTATGGATTTCAAATGATACACATGCACAACACTTTTGTTATCACTGGATCACAACTACTGTGATGCTTAGAAAATATGTATTCCCTTTACACTGAGTTTAGCCCTTGAAGTGTAGTTTTGGAGTGGATACTCATATACACAGTGACCTATCCTCATGGGAGCTTATGAACCTAGTTTCCATTTTCCATTCCATTCCATTCCATTCACCTATCTCTGTCTTAAAAATGGCTTAATTTGAAAACACATAAATGTAAGTGCATCATTTGTGTATGTGCAGAAAAATACTTCAGGGTGCTTACGAGAATCTCCATCAGAAAGGAGGAAATCTGTGGACACAGGAGATGGGAAAGTGCTGCAGTTATCCATGAGGTAAAGAAGCACAGACACCTGGTTTGGCATGCACCACAATGCCATAAATGGCTCCACATCAGCTCAGCAGGAATTGGATGGGCTGCAGCCAGGAAGTGCAGAAAGCTGACATGTCCTTAATTTTTCCTTACACCTTTAGTAGCGTTCAAAAAATAAAAATAAAAATCTTGTCAGAGAAACTAAGACAGACTCCACTTAAACATAAAATCCTATCCTGAGGGAAGTCAAGGGGAAGGTTTGACAGTTCGACTTTCCCCAAAACACTGAATAACCCATTCCACTCTTGAGACACTAGCAGTAATCAAAAGACACAGACAAAATGCTTCTAGGACTTCAATTAAAAGTATTTTGCTGTTCAAAAACAAATTAGAAAAAAAAAAAAGAAAAAAAAAAAGAAAAAAAAAAGAAAAAGATATGAAGAGCTTAATGAAACATTGCTCTTTCTGCGCAATGTCAGCCTGGAGTTCCTAAGAGTTCAGTGCTGTCAGCGTTATGCAGGATGAGGAATGTTACCACTGCTGCAAACATGAACAGCTTCTGTCAGAAGGAAGCGCAGCTGATTAATCAACTTGATATTACCCGAACTGATTAAACAATGAGACGTCCTGGGGTTTTGCTGTCTGTCCTGATGAGTGCTCATCATAACTATTAGTACAAAACCCCAGCACTTCTCCCCTGGGAGTAAACTACCTTCTAATGTTTTCCCTCTAAAGATTAATTCCATTGTTATGGAACCTGTGTATTAAAGGAACTGTAAACTAATCATTAGTCATTTTCAAACAATTTGACCTTTCCAGCTTTGACTGGTGGAGTGTTTTTGGAAGAGGTCTTGTTCAGTTTCCCTTATTCACATAAGCTGGTTTACTTAGACAAATAGAAAAGGGACTGATATGTCTGCAGCATTGTGTTAATTTCTAAAGCAGAAAATGTGGACATTTTTTAATGAACTTTTTTTTTTCTCCAAAGTAATGTTTAAAGGATTAGCAGCTGTGGAAACCATGAAAACCTTTGCTTTGTTCCACCAAATGACCCAAACCTCTGCCTAACCTCCAATACAATAAACCCATTCTCTGAAAGACTCCATTAAACTTGAATGTTACCTGCAAAAGAAAATCATTTTTTAAACATGCACTTAAGCAGAGGTTAAACAGCATATTTGTCTCATGTCAATAAATAATTCTGGATTAAAATTCCAGAAAAAAAGTTCTGGATTAATGGATAAAATCTAAAAGTTATGCTTGAAAGACATATTCCTTGCATGTCTGAGATGGGGTTCCCTTTTCTATTAATCTGTTTTTTGATGTATGATTACTTATGTGTTTATATGGCAATCTTTCTAGCACAGAGAGCAACCCCAGAATTCTTTTTTTCAAAGAAGGCCACAACTTTCTCCTTTTTGACCCATTGATCACAGTATATCCTCATATGTATTACAAACTATCAGTTTTTCACCTTCAATCAAGACCATTCACACCTTCCCTAAACTCCAGTTAGCAAGTAAGATTTTATCTGACTGAGACTGAAGGCAGAAAATGGCAATTTCTTCTAACTTTGTATTCCAGCCTTTTTTCTTTTTTTTTTAATCCAGTTATAACAGCTTTTAAACACTTAACAGCTTTGTTAGCTTAAAAAAAATAATTAAATCAATTTTAATTCAGATGTCTGGTTTTAAGACCAGGAAATATTTTTTTTAATCTATTAAACCTTCTAGTCCTTGAGGAAAAGGGTTTAAAAATAGTCTCATGTGTGAAAATTCTGAAGTAATTTTGACTGGTTTCAGCAATGAGCCTTCTACCATGCACATAGTCTGGATTTATTCTTGTCTACTTTCTTTTTCTAAGTTTTCCTGATATGTATGCAGGTCAGAGTAAACAGACCCATGAAAAACTACCAAGCCAAGCCCTTGAGCACAAAGGGCACAAAGAGCAGCTGGCCAGCTTCAACCCTGCAGGCATAATAGCAGTAGGCTGGTGACTCTCAGTGTTTCAGTTCCCCACAGGGGCATACATCCCAACACAAAAGCTTGCAAGGACTGGGTGTTTTTTTTTGTGTTTTTGTTTTTTTGTGTTTTTTTTTTTTTTCCTGATATTTTGTTTATTTGTTTGTTTTTCCTTTTTTTTTCTTTCTCTTTTTCTTTTTTTTTTTTTTCTTTTCTATTTTTAAGGTGTGCACTAGCTTAGAGGAATGACATAACAGGGCCCATTCATTCACTGCCCACAGGCTACCAGAAGCAAGTGCTAAAATTTATTTAGGCTTCAAATACTGCTGGAATCTTTCTGGGTTATTTACAAGCCTTAAATTTACCTGAATTTTTGGAAGCATCCATTTGTTAATCTTCCTGGTAAGGACATAACGCCAAATCTCACTTCCTACTGGCTACCTAAAATAGATATCAGCTCAACAAAATTATTTTTATAACTACCATTCTTTGGATGCTTAAACTGTTCCTCATTTTATATTAACTGTGTCTAAACAAATGTGAATCATGTGAATTTCATGAGATTATAATGTTTGCCATGACACTTCTTCCCAAAGAAAGTAGTCCTGTATGGTTCTGAAACAAGCATGAGTTTTGTTCGCAATTCAGTAAAAGCAGGGTTTAAGACCTTTACATCAACATCTTTATTCCTTTACTTCACAGCTACACTGTAAACTTTAAACACAAACAAACAAACAAATAAACAAAACAAATCTATGGTAAACAGATGGCTTCTTAATTTCTGTTAGAGTCAATTGAAGTTTTGTTCAAACAAGAAAAACAGCCTGTATTTTTCAAAATGTGTTCATGAAGTCCACTCTACTGTAAAATTCAGAAATGCACCTGAAAGCTAAGAAAATACAGACTATTACCATAGGCATTAACTGGGTCCACTGAAAAGTGTTTTGAGTTCTCTACCCAAGAAAGGCAGGCAATCTCTTGACTACATAACTAGATTTACTGTTTGTGGACAAATCAGATAAACTGAAGTGATTCTAATTAAGATACCTTTTATGTAACCTCAAAATAAAAATAAATGTGTCAATATTTTTCTCCATTAAAAATATTTTTAGAAGTGGAACTTTTATTTCAAATTTCCACCCTGTGAAACAATTTCTTTTGATTGTATTACTGGCAATTTAAAATACGGTTTATGATTAATCTTTTAACATATTATTATATAAGATTTCTTTTGACTGCAACTGCAGATTTTTAAAGCTGCAGATAAGGCCTGTATGAAATCAGCTGCTATACAAGTTTATTTAAAAGCTAGTAATTTCAGTTACCTATGCAGTAGCTGACTCACAGACAGTTTAAAAGCATGAGCTAGAAAGTCCACCCCCCCTTCCACCAAAAAGTGTTGCCAGAAGGATTTCATTATTTGTTTGTTTTCTAATCAATAAAATCTATTAGCAGACAAGCTTTAGCAATTGCCAGAACATCAATACAACTAGTTTAACTTCAGATACTGGTTGACTTGGGATGTCAAAGCTCCCACAGTTGTTGCAAGTCAGGCATTAAAAGAACAGATACAATCCTAAGCCTAAGTGTTAACAAAGCCTGTTGGCATCCCAGAGGAGATTAGGTTGCTGATCTTGTAAGGATCAGCTACTTACTTAGTGATGTTTACACTGACATTGATGTAGTGACATCCTGATCTAATTACATGTCAATAAACCACAGTCCTGGTGCCCTGAGAAGATCAGGAGAGGATTACAAGAACTCCATTGCCAATTCCTAAAGCCTAAGGAAGCAACCTTGTGATTTAATTACCATGAATTCACTAACTATAAACCTATTGTTTTAAATGGGCCAATTATTTTCATATTTAGATTGCACCCCTTCATTTAACCTCTTCGCTTCTAGATTTGGCAAACCTTCTACATACAATGCACTGCTTTAGCAAACACTGTAAACTCGTTTAGATGTCTCCATGTACCTAGGATTCTCATTCTTATTTGAGTCTAAGCACTTTTGTTTTGTTTTAAATGTATGTTGAATGTTTAAATGTATGAACATTTTCATGTTCTCTGGCATGCTGCCAGAGAATAAGTTCAGCATGATGTTAATTCTGGCAGTCAATGTGCAGGTTTATCTCCTTAATAGCACCAGCACTGAACAATTTAATCTGACATGCTGGTATGGCTGCTCCTGCTCAGGGAAAGGTGAAATATCACTGTAAAAGTGGCAAAACACTATTTTGACTGCACTGCTGGGAAAACTTACAAGAGCTTTACTGTAAATATGAGAAAGTTTCATGTCTCTAGAACAAACAGTACTACTATGCATCTCACTATGGATCTATCCATTTTTAAGCACTTCCAGCTAAAAGAGTACAATTTAAGCAGTGTGGTATTCACAGTATTTGCTCTTGCCTTCAATTGGTAGCAGTGAAACTAAGTTTCAGATTCACCAGAAGAAAACATCCTTTGCAGGTTTCTTCTATGATCATTTTTAAAGAGGCTTTTTGCATATGCTGTTATAATAGGAGTCTTCTTCCACATCCGTTTTTCTCATTGCTTGTATTTCGCAGGACCATATTGAGAAAGGATTCAGTCCTCCAGAATCTAAGACTCTGCAACCAGCTGCATATGCAAACCTCTCTGAAGTCCTGCAAGAGCTTAGGCTGCCCTAACGTAGAAATCCATGTTGCATACATATAAAATTATAGGATATATTTTGCATACTCTAGTTATGACAAGTTGTGGTCACTCGATATAGCAGCAGGTACAAAAGCAGACTTCATAGACTGCTCAGAAAATCCAGTATTTAGTTGGATTTCATTTGCATAGAACTGATAATAACCTCTTTTAAGGCATACAAGAGAATATATACCATGCATTTTCATTTCTGTGGGAGTTATAAAATGAAGGGTTTGATACAGGATTTACTTTTTGCCTATTTTTAACTAAGGAAAAAAAGCTTTGATAACTCAGCTAAAGACAGTAAATTGGAAAAAAATCCTCTTTTGTGAAAACCTGTAAAATCAGTCAAGAATTGTTTTTTCTTCTGGCTAGTTTTTAATGTGCTTGGAAGATTTTGTCAAACAAGATTTAACTCAGGGAAACGTATGCAAATTTTCCCTTATCTTTGGTTTATGAGTAATTAGAATTGCTAGTGGCGTTGAGTCATAAATTCCCCACCCATCCTAAAATCTCAGAAGATGTTTAAAGCTTTGACTCGTTCTCCTAACTGTGTCTTCGTCACATTCGGGTGGGATTTTGTTTCTGGTCTCACTACAAAACATAAACTTCTGGTGTATTAGTGAGGTGCCTCTGTCCAGGCAGGACCTCTCCCACCTCTCCCATTACAAGTTACCCACAAGTGTTCTGCGTTACCAAAAGCAAAACATGCTATCTGCTTCATTTCTCAAACACTGGAAGGGCAGGGGGAATGGGACAGGAGGAGAAGCCTAGCTGGTTTAGCACAATTAATCTTCCTAGAGTTTAGAATACAATTTTTATTGAAAAAGGATTAGATCATATTCTGTCTGCCTTGTTCTTCACTGGGGGATAGGGGGTTCGGGGTGTGTGTCAACCAGATGACTTCAAACTTCAATTATTCTGTGATTCTATGTCAAGTGGTGAAATCTATATAAAAATGCATATATTTTTTCTGCTCCTCCAGCTTTCTCTCTTGCTTTCCCTAGTCCTTTATTTCATCATTTTATTCACCCTTCAAGTAAACTACCAGGTAGTGATGTATAAAGCTTTCATTATGATATCCAAAGGTGCACTGCTGTTTCATATTATTGGAAAGGACACAATCTTCAAGAGCAGTTGAGTAACTTACAAGTCTAAGGCCCACTTTTAAAAATGACTTATGCTCTTTGAACGTCAATGCTGTAGTGCCTTTCCATGGGAGATGACAGCTTTCAAACATTTCCTCCAATGCAACAAATTGAAAATAAAGGAGGTTTTCTTTAATGGTAAGCTTTTGAATGATGAAAGCACTTGGGGGGATATGGATGACATTGAAACCTGATTCTCAGGATGTTTTAGTGGTTTTGTAGACAAACATGTTTTTACTGAAATAGGTCCTAGTATGACCTTAACTTGATTTGATATAAACTGTGTTACAGATAAAAACAAAAAGAAGAACCAGGTTCAACCCTGATAGATTTCTACTGGCCTCATTGAATTTACACCATGGATAAATGGCCCAAGTTATTTCAGCGTATGTGAAATAGCTACTTTCCATGAATACTTCCATTCTGCATACCTACAGTATGCTCTATAATAGTAGTAATAACACCAAGCACTTAATGCTTTCATCTTCAAAGCACTTTGCAAACATTAACCAATAGGAAAAATTCTTATGAAAGGACAGCTGATGAAGAAACAGAAATTTCTTGGAAGAATAGCTAGAGTTTGATGCCCACCAAATTAGCTTTTATAAATTCAGTATTTTTCAATGCATAAGAAACTGAAAAGTGAAAATATTTTACTGCAAGTGTATCTAGATTTTGTTACTGCAATACACTGCAAGGACAAAATACCTCTAGTGAAGAGTGCTGTATTTCTCCCTGTTTGATGCTGCAGGACGCTAAAATATGTGCCCTTGTGTCAGCAACACATGTAAGCTTTTATTCACCTTTCAGCACAGGGACCTGCTGTCTTCCAGGAAACATTCACATAGTTTCACTTTAAGCAGCTGCTCTGATTACCCTGTGAAGATACCTGGCTCTTTCTAGTGTCTGTGGGAACTTAGGTTCCTAAAAGCAACAATTCTGAATCACACCTTAATTAGGGACCCAAACTAGATGATGTAGATGTCTGCTTTTCTCTGAGTGTCTGCTCCTCTGCTTGAAGTGAATTACCTGCTTATGGACTTTCCTGAGACCTTTCTGGGTAAAAATGCTGTGGACTGAGGACCAAGAGCTATTCCAGACTTTTTGTAAAGATACAGAAGAGTTGGTGGAAAGCCATTCATGTTCAGTTAGAAAATGCCAGCATCCAAAAAGAATAAAAACTTAGTAAGCACTCAGTAATTTTTTCACTGGCTGAACAGCAAAAAAGATTATAAAATCCATTTTCAGTTTGTCTGATTCAAACGGGAAACAAAAATATCTGCTTAATCAAAAGAAGAAAAAAAAAAAAAAGCATGAATATGAGGTAAAATATTTAACTTCTAATGTTTTTCACTGATAAAACTCAGGTTTTGTAAGTATAAAAAAGAAATGTTTCTGTACACACACACACACAATCTGGTAGAAAAGGCCATCTTTTGTGGCTGAGGAAGTTGAAAAAAAACTGTTCTTATATGCTGTTTAGCTTTGTGTAACTACGTAAGTCTCATTCAATGTCATAAAATACTCTCTGATACTCCTGACCACATCTCAGTGGAGGAATAGTATTATGGGGCTGCAGTTTTTCTATTTCTTCCTGTCTTTACAGAGTCTGTGGATGCTTGCTGTTAGCATTTACTTTTTCAGGGTTTTCCCATAGATAAGGGGAGCTAAGTTACCAGCCTAATTTCTCCCAAATACACAGATTGAAGGTGCAATGGATAGGTTTTATAATCATAAACATCAATCAAATTAGCTTCACCCTCCCCCACAGATAAGTAAGAAATTTTAACATATACATGATGAAGAACATCAATGGGAAGGAAGAGTAATGGTATTAGAGACTACATCACAAAAAATAAATAATAATAATAAATAAATAATAATAAAAAAGGCTAGTATTCCACATTAAGCTCAGAAACTTAACCTTGATCTAAATTCTGGGCTCAGTATATGCATTTGCCTAATTTCATTGCTTCTGAAATTAAGCATTATATAAATGTGTCAAAGTGCTCCAGTTGTTCATCTCTTAAGAAATGAAAAGCTCTGAGTCTCATTCTGCATACTTAAAGAAAAATAAATTGCAATGACTGAAATTGGATTCGGTGTTTATTTAAAGTGGGTCTACTTTCACTGAAACATGGACAGCATTAGTATACAGCCTACAAGCTCACCATCTTCTCCAGAACACAAAATGAGAACAGTGAGAACACAGCATTTCATGACAAAAGTATACTGCAGAATAAATACATTTACCCTTTGCACAGTGTTGGTTAGGTCATTTTTTGATTTTATGGATTTAGTTTGCTCTGTAAAATTATAAAATGTGTAGGGTTTTTCTCCATTTTATGTTACAGGATATTGCAAGCAACAACTGCTAACTAGGAAAAGAAAAAAAATAATAAAAAATAATAAAAAATAATTAAATAATAATAATAATAATAATAATAAGGCTTTTCTGTAACCACAAGGAACTACAAAGCCACGAATACCACAGAAATAGCTTGTCAGTTCCTAGGAACAGAGCTTCATGCGAACTTCTAGAATGTGAGAGAGCTTTACAGCATTTGAAAACAAAACAAAAAAAAAATAATGCAGATTTCAGAACTGTTATGGTTTACCAAACTCATGCTAAAAAAACACTTTCCATCAACACAAGACATAATGCTTATTAGCCATGTATTAGCCATGTTCTCCTAGTCTGTACAGTAAGGACGCTTAGGAAGTTAAAAGAGTTGTGATCTTTCAAAAGGAGCCACAGATCAGCTCTCTCACTGATGCTGTTGCAATTTTTGGACTGCAGGTAGAGTGGTAAATTGAACTGACAAGGTAGCAGCTTCTGCCTGCATTATTATCCCTTGTTTCTGCCTTACTCCATGTCCTAGGAATTCCTCTTGTCTGTAAGGCTGAAAAGTACACTCCTTGCTTCCACACCTCTCATGTATGCAGGCAGGTGGCTCTCTGTTTTCAAGAACTTCAAGAGGCCTTTATTGAAATACATCACTTCACCATTTGTTGTTTTTAAAACACTTTCCAGTGTATAACATAAACTTCTCTAAAAGTTAAACATAAGAATTATGTTTTTATCACATTTACAGCTTTCTCTGCAATTAAAAATCAAAACTCTGTAGAAATTAAGTTATAATCTTTCATATAATCTATACTGAAGTTAAAAGATCTTTTTTGAATATAAAGGTACGGAGATATAGTTACTGTATCTCATGACTCTTCGCTACACTGTGGAGCTACAGGGGAATCTCTTGACTTCATAGGCAGCCTTTAGCTCTCCTATCAGTTGCACACTTACCTACACTGACATTTGGGAATCCTGGACTCCAGCAAAGAAAATTCATTGTACAGGATCTGAACAGGGAATTATAGGCAAATGCACAAGTGCAGGTTTCAGTACAATATAGAACAGGTTTTCTGACCAAAAAGGAGCACCAAATAGGACAGTCATAAAAAAACAACTGCTTGGGTTAAAGCAGGAGATTATTCAATGAGGCTTATATTCTTGGCTACACAAGTAGGTGTTACCATAAATGATAACTTGCTTATGGACTTCCCTGCAAGACATGGACCTTTAATCATTGCTTTTTCCTGGAGGCTGATCCAAGAGTAGAAAACTTTCCCTGGTGTCAGAGACCCCCAGGCCATCATTTTGATTCCTCTTTAAGCACAGGTCCAGAAGTTCTCTGCAATGTCAGGGTGGGAGTAAATAAGAAAAACTAACTAGCATGCAGCTCCTTAGGGATGCTTACAATTAAATAAAAGATGACTGAGGAACCAGGTCAAAACCAGAACTATGCTTAACAGAACACCACTTAATTGTTAGCTCTCACTATAGCTTTTTGGAATGATTGCTATACATTTTCTCCAAGATAAATCATAGAATCAAAGAATGGCTTGGAATGGAACGGACCTTAAAGATCATCTAGTTCCAACCTCCCTGTCATGGGCAGGGATGTCACCCACTAGACCAGGTTTCTCAGGGTCTTATCCAACCTGGCCTTGAACACATCCAGGGATGGGGCCTCCACAGCTTCCCTGCACAACCTCTTCCAGTGTCTCAACACCCTCTGAGTGAAAAATTTCTTCCTAACATCTAATCTAAATCTCTCCTCTTTTAGTTGAAAACCATTCCTGCTTGTCTTATCATTATCTGCCCAAGTAAAACGTTGTTCTCCATCTTTTTTATAAGACCCTTTTAAGTACTGAAAGACCACAATGAGGTCTCCCTGGAGCCTTCTCTGCTCCAGGCTGAGCAGCCCCAGCTGTCTCATTCTTTTTTCATAGGAGAGGTGCTCCAGCCCTCTGATCATTTTTGTGGGCTTCCTATGGATCGTCTTTAACAGATCCACATCCTTCTTGTGCTGGGGGTCCCAGACCTGAATACAGCACTCCATGTAGGGCCTCACAAGGGCAGAGTAGAAGAGTTGATCAGTTGCCTCTGATCAATCTGTTGGCCATACCTCTGTTGATGCAGCCCAGGATGTAGCTGACCTTCTGGGCTGCAAGCGCACACTGCTGGCTCATGTTGAGCTTTTCATCCACCAGAACCCCCAAGTCCTTCTCTGCATGGCTGCTTGCAATGAGTTCTCCCAGTCTGTACTCATGTCTAGGATTGCCCTGACCCGGGTGCAGCACCTTGCACATGTTGAACCTCATTAGGTTCAAGTATGCACACTTCTCAAGGTTATCCAAGTCCCTTTGGATGACATCCCTTCTTTCTGTTGTTTCAGCTGCACCACTCAGCTTGGTGTCATCTGCAAACTTGCCAAGGGTTTACCCGATCTCACTGTCTATGTCATTGAACAGCACCTATCCCAAGACAGAACCCTGAGGGACACCACTTACCCCTGGCCTCCATCTGGACATAGAGCCATTGACCACAACTCTCTGGGTGCAGCTTTCAAGCCAATTCCTTATCCACTGAATGGTCCACCCTTCAAATCCATCTCTCTCCAAGTTGGAGATAAAGATGTCCTGCGGGACTGTGTTAAAGCCTTACAGAAGTCCAGGTAGATGACATCTATCAGTCCTCCCTTGTCAACTGATGCGGTCACTCCATCATAGAAGACCAACAGATTGGTCAGGCATGATTTATCTTTGGTGAAGCCATGCTGGCTATTTCAGATCACTTGCTTGTCCTGCATGTGCCTTGACACTGTTTCCAGGAAAATCTTTTGCATGATCTTTCCAGGCACAGAGGTGAGGCTCACTGATTTCTAGTTCCCCGTGTCCTCCTTTCTCCCCCTTTTAAAAATGGGAGTGACTTTTCCCTTTTTCCAGCTACCAGGGACTTCACTGACTGATGGGACTTTTCAAATATGATGGATTGGTAACTCCATCAGTCTGTTCCCCCAGGACCCCAGAATGCATGTCATCAGGCCCCATAGATTTGTACCTGTTCAGTTTCATCAGGTAGTCTTGAACCTGCTTTTCACTTACAGTGGGAGGGACTTTGCAAGCCCAGCCCTCATTTACAGATTCAGGGAAACAAAATATGTGGGAAGCCTGACTGGCAGTGAAGACAGAGGCAAGTTTTTGAGTACCTCAGCCTTCTCCATGTCTGTTGTTACCAGTTCTCCCTTATCCAAGGAGGTACACTCTCTGTGGCCTTTTTTTTTTTCTAACTTATGTACCTACAGAATCCCTTCCTGTTACTTTTTGCATCCCTTGCTAAGCTCAGTTTCATCCATGCATTGGCTTTCCTGGTCCCACCCCTGCACATCCAGATGACACCCCTGTACTCTTTGCTGGCCCCATGTCCCAGCTTCCACTGCCTGTGCATTATTAAGGCATTGTCTCTGCAGCAACAAGCAGAATGTGAATTTTCTCAAGCAAGCAGAAGAGACTTGTTTACACTTTTCCTTGCTCACAGTCTGCTCTTGCTTGTGATTGTATACTTTTTTTTTTTTTTTATGGTTCAATATTTACAAAAAGACTGCAAAATTAAAAGAGATCCCACAGTTACAGAAGACAACATAATTATAAGGGTCAACTTGATAAGACATATAATCTTCAGAAACCTGCAGGTTTGCCTAATAAAATATTTATATCAGTCACTGTTGGACACCAAGTGAGAGCAATGGAAATGAATTCCTTAGGAGTAACTTTTCAACACGTGAAAATGTCAAAGAAATGTCGTATATGGGAAGATTTGCAGAAGAAGACAGTCTTTTTCTTTTTCTTCCTTACATGACATAATTGCAAATTAAGTTAGCACGCTCTCTGGGGAATATTGATTTATTTCTTATTCTCATCAAAAGATTTTTCTTTTTGTACTCCATATATTTGCAGTTGATCATAAATTTGTATAAAACAAGTCAGTGTCTCTAGCAGTTTGAGATCCATGTACATATTCTGAAGTACAAAGCAAACCTCAATGTGCACAGTGGAAACCATTTATTCTTGTGCAGCCATAGGACAGTCACAACATCAGAATAATGGAATTGTATATATAAACTTTAAACTTTAGTTAAATAATAATGATCTGCTTTCAAAGTTAGATTTTGAATTTAACCATCCATAAAACTTCTTAAAATATTTGAGACCAACTCATCAAAAGTGGAAATACTAATAGATAAATGAAAGAAAAGAAAGATAAAAATTGCAAGCCTAATCAAAAATGTGGGAGGAAAGATATAAAGACAGATACTGGAGCTCTGGATGTTTTGGTATTAAGCATGGACATGAGAATCAATTGTTCTCAGGAAAATAAAAATAAAAATAAAAATCAGCTTTCTCTGAGTATAGATAGAAGCTATTTCTAAAAACAGTATCACATGAATCCAAACATAAATTTGTAAAATTGAACTTGCTGCAACATATAATACAGTTGCTTCTGTAGTCTTACAATATTGTTATGGCACTGATATGTGCTCTGTTCATTTAGTGAGTGCTAGCAGAAAGCCAGTTTTGGGCTCTACTTCTGAAAAGCTAGAGTTCCAAGTATGTGAGACATATTAGAAGAAATTCTGGAGAGATCAGCGAAGGCGTCATTGGTAGATAACTAAGGTCATTGTGAAGTGGTGCAATAAAACACAAGAGTCATTTAAAATAAATGTTTGAGTTACAATCATTTTGCAGACTGAGGGCAGCAACTTGGTTTTCATAGGAGATATCAGTCAGAGGCAGGTAGAATGGTGAATAATTTAAAAAAATCTCTTAACAGACATTTCTGAATGAGCTAAACAGAAGCAAAGCAGGTGTTTGGATGAAGAGAGAATGATTTCACAGGTAGATGAGGAATGGAGCTTGTACTCACAAACTTGCCTTCTGCAGTGCAATACTATGAATGGTCTGGTAATGCAATGGATGTCAGAGATAAAATCATTTAGATCTTCACACTGCCTACTTTGTGTGTGTGTGTACGTGGGTTCAAGACACACTGTTCTAGAGTACTACAAACCATTATTATCCAGGCATGAATCTTCATAAAAGTCTTTTTTGTAACCTTCTGTTTTGTGCTGAGACAAAAGAAAAAAGCAGTCAGTGATGAGAAAAGAGAATCAGCTAGCTCAGAGTCTAACAAGTGTCACTGCTGAGCCACTTTCTGGGTGGTAGGAATTATCTTCAGCACTTCTCTTCTGGTATGTTTCAAAATATAATTGCAAATTAATTACCATGTGACAATAAACAAACAGCTACACTACGCAGCATATTTACTGTACATAGCTTTATTCCATCTCTCTAGTACTCCAAACAGGTGTTCAGTGTTACCTACAGCTAGAATTGGGGCTACAAATCAGCATGAGATTCATCAAAACGGATCCCTGCCACTTCACACTATTACTCCAGCAGATATAATTCATACTGCTCAGCAGTGGAAGCATTATATGCACCTTCCCCCAGCCTCTTTCTCCCTCCTTGCAAAAATGTCAAGAGAGACAGAGAGAGAATATCGAAGGAGATCCTGAGTGTCAATGAAATATCCCACAGTGCTGAAGACAGAGAAAACATTGGCAAGCTGCTTTAATAAGGGAACTCTGCCGTGCCATATCCAGGCCCTTAAAAGAGGGAGCAAAACTCTGGGGAGGGGAGAAAGGAAGAAAAAGGGAGATTATAGACACTAGTCACAATATTTAACTATAAATACTTGAAAATCATGAAATTTTCCTAAAGCCCTTTTTTTTTTGGAGCTGGGACCAAACCTCTTCAAGAGTTATCACTAGGAAGTTACAGGAGGTGGTAGAGAGTTCTTTAAGGACAAACTGTTCTCGAGGCTAAATTATGAAAAGACCATTACATTTTATTTTAACAGATGACTGAGACATAGTCATGTTGTGCTAAAACAAATTTAGGAAATATTCCATATGGACTTGTGCATGGTGACTGTTGCATAGGCAAGTCACACCTCCAGGAAATATGGATAGAGGCCAAAAATGGAAAAATGAATCCTGATGACAGAGCCTTGGAGGAGCTTGATTCAGTACAGTGGTTTTTTCCTGCTATTAAGTGGCTTGCACATGAGATTACAGATCCAATCTAGGTATCATCTGAAATGCCTGACCTACTATAACATATGCTTTTTTCTTCTGAGCTTGACTTTTGGCCTCTGTCACTCTTATTTGTACTTCTGCAATGGCTGGAAAGTCTTATGATTCCCGCTAGAACAACCACTGAGACCATTTCTCATGGACACCAGTGAGTTATTCTTCACCTTTAAGAAGGTTTTGCTCAGGGATCTCAACAAGTGAGACTCACCTGCAGTCCACATCTGCTGAGCAAGGCATTGAGAATGCTGTGGGACAGTTTCCATCTCTAAAAGTCTGGGCTCCTACAGTTTCTGAGACCTTTACTAGTCTGATGCCAATCTGAGAAATGCTACAGAGACTGTTCTGCCTCTATCCTTCCACCTTTTTCTCTTAGAGGAGGAAAGAAATAATGAATTAATTTCTACTGGTTTCAATGCCACTGTAGTATATCCCCTCATCTCCATAATTTTTAAGCTCGCTTTTGTGATAATTTAAAATTCCTCTACATTAAAAAAAAAAAAAAAAAATTAAAAAGAGCAAGAGTGGTCTCACAGTAAGAGGAGGTTCAAGAAATTCATGCTGACCCCTTAAGCCCTTTTAAACCAATATTGATGCTATATGTACACACCTAATTCAGTTATAGTGGAGCCCTGCTCCTTTTCTAGGTTGTCCAGAAGGTATGTGGGTAATATTGATTTGCCCAAACTACCCTCCGTTAACCAATATCAGCATCACTCTTGCTTAGCATAAGTATATGATGCAGCTACAAGGGAGCAGCCTTCCATCTCCTTGCAAAAACACCATCAGACTGTCACAGGAGACCCCGAGTATCATAAAAATATCCAGGGGTGCTGAAAACAGGGAAAACAGTGGCAAGATGTTCTGGTCCAGGGCCCTGCACCTTTCATTGTACATCTCGGCAATCCACAATGACTTCAGTGCTACCAATAATATTTCTATACATAGACAGAAGCTGTGAATGGGACAAATGGGTAGCAAGAAGAGCATTTTTTTAATTTTAATTTTAATTTTAATGCAGACCCACTGAGGGTTAGCCAGGGATTTGCCAGTGTAAGTTTAGTAAAACATATTATATGCAGCTATGCTCTAAGAACTGTAGTTTAAAGTGGGCTTAATGCTGAAGTATTATATTACAGGCTTATTTTTACAAATAATTCTGACCTGATTGTATCTTATTCTGCAATATCATCTCTATATAGCACTGCTGATTGTGGGTTGATGGAGAGGTTTGATCCAAAACATTCAAACCAGCACACCTAAATTTAAGACCCTTAATCTGTAGTTAAAGTACCTGGAATTAAATGGCCTGATTTTCAGATGTGCTGAGCGCTCACAGATGTTTCAAATACCAGTGGGAGTGAGCATTAACATGCATGCAGTAAACTGGTTGCAGCCACAGTGTTGATGCAGAGACTGCAGCATTCCTGCCATGTCATAGAGATGGTACCAGTCTTGGTGAGATTAATAGCAGCCAAGGGAAGAAAGGAGGGTACCTGTCTGCCTCCTGCCCTCTCTCAGTAATCAGTCACTTCACAAAGGCAGAAACAAGTTTATAGCAATGCCAATCCATGCTGTGCTATTCATGTTTACATAGTATGTTTGTTTTAACCAATTGTCATGCCACTCTGTTAGTGGATTGCATTAGTTTCTTCTTGCAGTGAAATATGATTGTAATAGGAGATTCTTTGTTCCTCAGAGACATGTACTAGTCATTACAGCAAGGAGTTCCCAAGGAACTTCACCAGTGTTCTCAAATACAGGGAGATCAAATCCCCATTTTAATATCAACACTCTTAGTAATCTTGAGGTAACACATAAATCCATCCTCTCTCTTTCCTAATCTACAAAGATGAATAGTTTCTTGCCCTACAAACATCCTTCAAGGGCTTATTCCTTTACTGGTGAGAATCTCAGCTGGTGTACGTCAGTATATCTACACAGTGCTGTGCATCAATGTGTATAGTGATGGGAAAATCATATATTCCCAAATGTTCTTTAGTTCTATGATCTATGTAAATGCATAAAGCCAACTGGAACTAGAAGTTCATTTTTTTCTTTATGATTTGAAAACTGTTTCATGAAAAACAGAGTGGAAGCTTGTATTTTAAACTTGTTGCAGAGAAGGATGAAATCATTTCAGTCCTTTAAAAATGTGTACATTGTTGCCCATACACAGTTTAAAAATGATTATCTGACATACATAAGCATCAAAATGAAACTCTTGTGTTTTTCAGCAAAACAGCTTTTTGCAGATTGTTTTCTTTAGAGGAGGAAAACAAATGTACATATAAACATAGAATCTTCTTCTTTCTATGTGATTATGCACTTGACTGTGCATAATGATCAAGCACAAAAAGTTCAAGCAGTTTCTGTATGAAATTATTTTTTAAAAAGATTAAAAGTAACTTCACAAATGAAGTCTGTGCAAGACCATGACTTGAACAAAAAGTTCCTCCTGGTTATTTTTCTGATGAGAAAGATAGTCTCTTGCATACATAAAAACATGATACTCAGCTTCTTCAAATATATTACAGTCACAAAAACAATTTTAACTATTCATTTCAATTAGATTCTACAGTGTAGAATAAATTGTAGTGTCTGGAGTTATGCAGACTTAAGGCTCTTGAGAGGGAGGCAGAAATAAATGAAGTTTCAGAATAAAATGTTCATCACAACTATCTCAAGCTTGACACAAGAAAAGCTGCTTCTCCTATTACTACAAGTCAATACATAGCAGTACAATATAAGTGTCTTCCATTTTCCCCTATTTCACGCTAGATTTGTCTGATAGATGAGTGTACTTAAGTAAATAGCACATGCAATTTTAATAGGACAGGTGCTCTGAATGTACAGGGAAGGTCATTCCTATTATTTCAATTAACAGCATAAGCTACAAAAACACATGAGGGTGAATTAATTTAAAGCTTCAATTTAATGCTACTAGTAAGGACATCCTTAGGCCTCTTGGTTGTCTTGACAACTCCTGCATCCCAGCCAGCAGAAGCCAATCTCTGCTGTTCCCCTTCTCAGCATACAAACGGTTCAGATAGTACATTAGCAAAGAATATGATGCCCATGTAAATGTTGAAATATTTTTGTTGCCATAGAGATAAGAAGAATGGCAAAAATACAGGAGCACTTGACATACTCCAAGGCAGACTTTTAATTAAAAAAAGCCTCAAATGACAATGCCAAGATGGCTGAACATACCATAGTGCTTTTATGCTAACCTACAGCATACAAAATCTGAGTCCAAATGATATACTTGCAGATGGAGAGGTCTAAGAATCACAGATAAATGGTAAATGAAGAGACTCAGCATTTCCAAGAGGTGAAATAATCGTGATTTTTAACTAACCATTTTAAAAGAACATGTTTAAAAATGGTAGACAATTCATTATATTTCTGTGATTTTAAATATGTTTAGAGAAACAAATGTCACAAATATTCATTAAAAAAAATCCAGGTGGGGAAATATCACTAATTATTTTTTCTTAATTGAAGTAACATTGTCATTAGTCTTGTAAATGATGTGACTAGGCAAAACAATCTTGTGCCTAGGAAGAATCAGTATTCAGTTCTACCTCTATTTCAACTGCATGTTCCCTTCCACACCCACACTTGCACTTGCATGCAAGCAGAAGTCATGCCAGTCAGGTGAGTCACTGCATGTAATCAGTTCAGCATCTACATTTTGAACATGCTAAGAATGACTTAAACTCAGCATGCTTTTACCTGATGAGACAAAAAACTAGGCCTGATAAGGGTAATAAATTACCATCCTATTCAGTGACTTCTTTTACTCCCCTCCAGCTCTGCTAACACCTTCTAAATATTTGACTATATAGCTAAGGAAAAAATGGGGAAGAAGATGGCTCTGATGAATCCCATCAAAATAGGAACCTCTCTGACATATGATTAATAGATATGATTAATAGACATAGAATCCCAAGGAGTTAGAAAAGTATATGTTTAATTAATGATGCTGCCATTTTTTATAGAGCCATTTGACTTCAAACTCACCATAGAGATGTCGTATTTACAATAAAGACATGGAAATATTGGCCTGAATCCAAATAAATATTTCATGCACTTAGTTTAAGGCTAGAATCCAGTTCTAGGTGAATTAAGAAGTTTTAATTTATGGCATATTTTAACTACGCTTACTTGTTGCATTTGGGGATTTTTATCTCCTCCTGAAGTTTGCAGATGGGCTTATGTTACAAATTCTGGTCTATGTGGCTTATGAGTAGACATGGTATAAAACGTGGTCAGGCACAGGCCTACTACTGCTAACATTAAGGATAAATTTGTTTTCTTTCCTTTTATTACCACAAAACAACAACTTTAAAATTTCACCAGAAAACCTATTCTACAACATTTGAGATCTTCTCTGCTCATGAGTGGACCTTAGGGATATCTTACAAGTATCTGCCCCACAAATTTAAACCCAGTGTATCTCAGAAACTTTGTTAAATCACGGATTCCTGTAAGAGCCACTGAAAATAATCCACACTGATTTTGCCACCTCAGAAAATGGTATTTCATGTTTATGCAGCAAGTCTAAGATGTCATGCTAACTCTGTATTATATACATACATGTAAATACATCTTAGCATGTGTTTGGGCAATCTTCACGTACATATGAAAACCACCAGGAGTTTGTCAAAGATTTTTTGCATAAATTTTTTTTTTTTTAATTATTTTGATTTGATAACTGAAAGAAGTTAAAATTTAAAGGAAATTTGTTTACGGGCATTTTCCCATCAGGAAAACAAACAAACAAACAAAACAAAACAAAAAGAACGAAACTACTAGCAGACTGCAATGCACAATGCTTGCTCGTAACTGTATGGGAAGCTAGAGGTCCCTGACTGAGGGCTGCAGGCAAATTTAACTCAGAAGGCAGACTTGTTTGCTGCAACCAAGCAGCAAGCAGCTGCCCAAGGCCGTCCATCTTTTTCCTCATCAAAGCCAGCCCTAGATTGACAGTCATCTCCAAAACAGTTGCCAGAAAATCTCCCCTTTTTTCACTCTAAAAAAAATCAAGGAGAAATAGATGCATGGGGAAGGCCAATGCAGAGGAGCACCAATGTTCACAGACTTCTTCAAGGCACAAGCACTGGGCTGTGAACATGCTGACTCACTTGTGTGAGTGAAACCACAGTCAAGAAATGCAAGAGATGTTTTTTTTTCTTTTAAATTAGTGAACATCCTTTCATCTTTAGTGTGAGCATTACCAGTTAGCTATGCCTTTTCACCTACCCTTCACTGAGGTAATTTCAAATAAATATTTATAAGCAATGTCTTCATTTTAACCTTTAATGTTCTAGGTGTGCAGTATACTTCAGGCTGCCCTTCTCCTCACTTTCTGAAGTGGCCAAAATCTTCTAAGGTGACTAACTAACTTAATCCAGCCCAATGGTCCCTGGAGCTCTTGGCATGGCATGCCCTTCAAGGCTGCCAGAGTCAAGATCTCACTTTCCCTGTTGCCATCATGGAGAATGATGTTTTCAGTGCTGAGGACAGCCTGGAAGCCTACATGCTCCCTAGGGCTTTTGTCTGTCTCAGAAGGTTACCAGGAGAAAAATGTGTTTTCCTAAACAGTATTCCTTCCTGAAATCTGCAGAGAATCTTTAATGATAGATAAATGGTTAGAAAAGTTGTTTTCTTTTGAGATGTTCTTTACGTCTACACAGGAAACAGCAAGGTACCTTGGCAGTAAAACAGAAGGATGCTTATTTTTTTCTGTAACTCCTGGATCAACTACTTGGCTTAATATACAATGTTATTTTTACTCATCTCTATTGCAACAAGAAGTCTGACTCTTCTCAGGTAGAAGGTAAGCTCTACCTTTTGGCAAATCATCTCTGAATAAGTTGGTGTTAAAGGGAACACACTTTATGACAATGGAAAATTGTCTGTGAACTTTGTGCAAGCATCAAGTAAATGTGTAGTTAAACTGTGATAATGCTACTACTAAGCATATCTCAGAAATCTCAGTACCACCACCATATTACTTGACGGCATGGAGAAATATGATTATTGGGTTATTGAGAAAATCTGTGCAGGTAGACTTATGTTTCTTTATCATTTCATTAAAAAACAATAATAATAATAATAAAGTAGAGTTGAACAGGAATACAATACCAACTGGCAGAATTTTTTATGCAAATGTGTTATTTTGATTCAGAACAGATGCACAAATTTTAGTGATTTTTAGTAAAAGCAAATTGATCCCACAAGCTGTGGGACAGACCTGGCAAGTTGTCTCCCAGCCTCAAGTTGAGGAAGCTCATCCTGAGGAGGTGGCAGGGCTCTGCAATTGCATTCTTTTCAAGGAGCCTGTGCTCTGTTCCCAGATATCTCAAGGAATTATTTGATTCTCAGCGAAGAACAAATTCCACTATCTCTTTACTGAAAAATTTATAACTGTCTTAACTACCTATTGACTGAATTACATCACAAAGTAAAAGAAACATGTTCTTTTCAACATATCCTGCTTGCTCGTCATCATTAGCAATTCACATGGTATCTTTCACTGACTGCCATTTTCAGAAGTCTTACCTGCTTTTCTGACATAAGAAATGCTGTCTTGACCATTTTTAAAATTTCTTCTGTTAAATGTATTCAAGCATTAGTATTAACTAACACTTTTTTACTTGTGGTAGTTAAATCCTTGAGCCCTTCTAACAATATCCTCTTGTTATATCACTCTTTAGGTATTATGTCCTAGTAATCCACGTCAACTGTACTCCTCATCCTCAGTCACAGCATTTGGCCTGCAATTTTCAACACTTACATACATACAGATATTGGCGAGAGGATACACAGAAGCCTGAGCAATGTTTATGTTGCACTTCTGCAAATTAACATGCAGATCTTTAAATGAGGAATGTGGTGCCAGGTACAAATGCTTAATGCATCTCTGAATATCCATTTTAGCTTGGCATTCACATGAAAAGCCACTTAGAATTGTTAAGCTTCAGTAATTCCCAATCAACTTACTGACAAAAAGGTGGGTTAACAGGTCTAATTGGTCTTTCCATTTCTAATACGAGTAATGCAATGAACAGATTGTTCAGAGCAATAACAATCAGTAATATTATTTATGACCAATCTCTCAATATGTTTGTACTAAGAGAATTTAAAAATTGTTTTCAAAGGATGTGTGTACAAGGAGGAGAGCTAAAGGTATTAATAAAATAAACCCCAAACTAGTAAGAGTGCTTCATCCTCATGTTTGTGTAGGAATTTAAATCTGAAAGATTTCTGAGCTAAATAAAAGATAAGTTTGCACCCCCCTTTGTGATGGCTTCAACAAGCTTCTCTGAGTCTTTCAGTAAATGGTTCCTGCAATAGAAAAATGTATTGTCTGTGTAAGAATTTAATTGAAAGTTTCACAGTTTTATTACTTTCTTTTAATGGTAACAGTGGATTCCAGAATATTTGAAGATCTATGATGGTAGATACAAGTTAAGAGGCTAAGGGTACACCAGCTCCTCATTCATAGTCTCTTCTCTTGACACCCGAAAACTATATGGAAAATGCTCAAGCATATTGAAAACAAATACCATAAATGGTGAAATCATATCTAGTAAAGTGAAAAGTAGATATATAAAGTGAAAATGTGTACTAGCATTTATTTACAGTATATGAGGGGTAATTTGTTCAGCATATTGCAGAACTTCGACTAGAATAATCCTATCACACTGCCTTAACTAAATTCTGCTTTGCCTTAATAAAGTAGGATTTGAGATCATGAGAAGTAGATTCATGGTGGTCTCTGCTTTCTTTAGGGTATTGATGGAGAAGATATGTAATGTAATAATATCTTCTGTTATTGATATTTTGCTGTATTTGTTAACTCCAAATATTTTCCTCCTATATTTCAAATATCCAGTAAAATTTTGTCATTTTCACTCTTCTCCAGCCTTGGTGGTTCTGTTTGGATGATTTGGATGATCTGGATGATTCATTTTTTCTCTGCCTACATTCCCTGTATTCCCACAATAACTTTTTTCAAAGTTGTATTATATCTTCCTAGTATTCAAGCTAATTACATATCTCAGCAGGTTGCATCTAAAGTCACAATGCCTTCCTTACTTCATAATATATTTGGTGCTTCTTATTTGTTTCTAACTCTCCTTTCACTCATCTATAAGCACTTCAAATGACAGAGTTTGTAGGGAGAGGTAATATCATTTATTAACCTAACTGACACAGGTGGGGGAGAAAAAAAAAAAAAAGAAAAAAAAAAAAAGAAGAAAAAAAGAAGACATATTTCCAAGCCCATAAGCCATTTCTGAGGTCATTCTGACATATTAATTCTCCAAATTTCTTTTCTTCCCAGAACTACACTTTCTGCCCTATTTTTATATACTGAAAGAAATCAGACAGCTTTGAGCTAATCCACAACCCTGTGTTTACCCTGCTCCCACCCACCCCCCACTCCCTAATAAAGTATTTGGTGCCTTGCTGGAAACTTAACCAGTAAATGAAAGAAGTCTCCTAGAAACAAATAAAATATTTCAGAAAATAGACTAGGGGCAGCACATAGAGAATTGGCTGATGGGAAGTGGCTAATTGTAACTTGTGAATAAAGTTCTAGAAGCAGTTCTACTAACTGCCATTCAGGAACAGATTACAAAGTAATGGCCCACTCAGAAGAGTACAAGAAAGTTCAGGGAAAAATGACAGGGATGAAGGGATAAATTTGAGGGAAAGGCAGAAAAGAATCAGTGTCCATGTCTGTGCAATCCAGAAGTTAATTCAAGAGTGCTAAGACCATTACTAAGGAGTAATCCTTATTTTTTCACTGATACTCAGCGTTCCCTATGCCTGCAAACTACCAGGACCTAACGGTTTTACACTGTGGCACATTTATACCGAGAAAAGTTATTTTATGCCAATTAAAATGGCTCCCCTGATGACTTCAGATTAGAATAAACAAGCTTTGCATTGATATATAATCCCTCCTCTTTTCATTCTCACCATAATAAAACAATTCTAATATCATTTAATAAATGGCTGTGGTGTATCCCTATGTTTGTTTTGTCTCTAATCTCTGATGACACGGGAAGAATGTATGTGGACCAAAGCTTAACCTCCATTTCTGTTGACCTGTATAATTCACAGGTGACTTGGTTGCTGATCCCAAATGATACACAAGCACACCATTGTGTGTCCTCATTCTACGGATGATTAGGTGAGAAAGAGGGAGAGATGGAGACAATATATGATGTCATGTTACTGCAAGTCTATTTGGGACGGTCAGATTGCCCACAAGAGACACAGCCAATTCATTGTGCTGAACTTCTGTCACTCACGCAGGTTGTGAAGCAAAGTCCTATTATCTTCCATGCCATGCAGCTAGGAGATGACACGTTACTTACAGACAGGGATTGTGCATATGCATAGCAAAATGGGTTTACAGAGTACCTCTAGAGATAGAGCCCCCTGCATGTGATGCGCCACAACATACTTCTATGAAGAATAAAAGACTTGCAGCTGATACAATAGCTTGAGAAATGACTATGCAAGATCAAAAGAAGCTGCACTGCATAATGTCAAGGAAAGGAAAGCAGAGAAGAGCTGGGTTACTGAGGACAGGAGAAATAAAGGCTTAATCATCCAGGAAGACTGAAGATCATATCATGAATGGCTCAAGTTTGCAACAGCTTGTTGTGGTGGTTTTACTCGGGTGGGCAGCTGATCTCCACCACAACTGCTCTCTCACTCCCCCTCCTCAAAGGGAAAGCAGGAGAAATACGATGCAAAGGGCTCAAGGGTTGAGACAAGAACAGGGAGATTGCTCAACAATTATCGTAATGGGCAAAACAGACTCAGCATAGGAAGATTAGAAAAAAATGTTACCTATTACTAGCAAGCTAGGGAAGTGAGAAATCACTCACAAAAAACACCTTCCCCCCATCCACCCTCTTCCACCTCTTCCCCCTGAGCAGCACAAGGGAACAGGGAATGGGGGCTTCAGTTAGTTTACAGTCCTTCGTCTCCGCCATTCCTTCAGGATCACTGTCTGCCCCGGCTACCCGTTGGGTCCCTCCCACAGGATGCCATCTTTCCCAAACTGAGCCTGTGGGAGCTGCCCACAGGCAGCAGCTCTTCTAGAACTGCTCCCACACGGCTCCGTACCACAGGGTCCATCCCCCAGGAGCAAACTGCTCCAGCACGGGTCCCCCACGGGCGGCAGCTCCCCCCAGCCCCCCTGCTCCTGCGTGGGCTCCTCTCCATGGGCTGCAGCTCCCGCCCGGGGCCTGCTGCTGCAGGGGCTCTCCATGGGCCACAGCCTCCTCCAGGCCACATCCACCTGCTCCACCGGGGGCTCCTCCATGGGCTGCAGCGTGGAGATCTGCTCCATGTGGGACCCATGGGCTGCAGGGGGACAGCCTGCTCTACCAGGGGCCTCTCCACAGGCTGCAGGGGAACTGCTGCTGCCTGCCTGGAGCACCTCCTGCCCTCCTGCTGCACTGACCTCGGGGGCTGCAGGGCTGCTTCTCACTCCTCTCTCCCAGCTGCTCTTGTGCAGCAGACTTTTTTTTTTTCCTTTCTTAAATCTGCTCTCACAGAGGCGCAAACAACATCACTTCTTGGCTCGGCTCTGGCCAGCTCTGGGGCCCTTATCTAACTAACATGGGGCAACTTCTGGATTCTTCTCACAGAAGCCATGCCTGTGGCCCCCCTCTACCAAAACCGTGACACATAAACTCACTACACTTACAAGCAGTGCTACTCTTGTATACGGTTCACACAGAGGATGCAAAGTTGCATATCACCAAAGCACATATTGCAACCTCCAGGGTAATTTAGTGGGTGTTTTTCTGGGTATGCATGGTAGGGAATGGTTTAAAGTGCTTGTCCTGTACAGGAGGCAGATATGCTTGCAATTCTTCATCTGCTTTGCCCTCTAATGCCCTGTATTATAAAAACATGTATGTAATTATGGAAATGACAATCTGACCCCAACAGTCACAGTATCTCCTATAGCCCAGACTAGGGCAAGGCATTTCTCTTCTGTCTCCTGCTTCAAAAATAGCATCGTTTGGCCAAATTTTCACAGGTGACTAGTGGTTTTGGTCACAGCACTGGTCTACTGAAGGACAAATGCCCTGCAATTTCCAAAGAATAGGCTGGTTTAAATAACCAAGAATCTTTTGAAATTTTATGCCGCATGGCTTGCCTAAATTGACACTTATGCAGGTGTGTATGTGTACAGTGATGAGGGAGGAGGAATTCATGTATTTATGAGAGGATACACTCCTGAAATGAAATACCAAAACTGTCTGAATAAAAATAGAAGACTGTTCATCCACCACTAAAAATAACACAAGACTTCCTCTTCCACATGCGTCCAGAGGACCAGACACAAAGTGTTAGCTGAGCTGAGGCATACCAAATTAGAAATAAGCTAAAAAAGAGATTATTGAAGCTAAAAAAAAAAAAAAAAAAAAAAAAAAAAAAAAAAAGAGACAGAAATAAGGTCCCCCTCCCCAAAATAAGATAAAAATCCTCAGGTGCTTAAGTAGAAATGCTGGAAAAAAAAATAAAGAAAGAATGAAAAAAAAAAAAAAAAAAAAAAAAAAAGATAAAAATAGCAAGGCACCTCCTGTAACTGCACATAAGGGGATTCTGCTTCATGGGTGAATGAAGCAAAATGATTTAAAACCTCAGAGGAAAAGGACACATAAGAAGAGAGCACTATATTGAGGCAGAAATTATTGAAAGTCTAGGGTTTTTGACCTACTGTCAATCACCAAGGAATAGAAAAAATAATATAAAATACAAAAAAAAAAAAAAAAAAAAAAAGGTTGAATTGAATCATACCTTTAACCAAATAGGAAAATCACCATTGTTCTTCACAGGCCAGATATTCACTGAATGTCATTCAAACAAAGCTCAGCAATATTCATTTACAATTCCTATGCAAAAAAATAACAAACATCTCTATATTTTCCATAAAATCTTCACTTTCCTCTTCCTGAAATATGGGAGGTAATGTAATATAACTTAAGAAAGACAAACTCTATATTTTGTTTGAAACATTATAGAAGACACCTTCCCTAATATGATGTCTTTACTATTTGGAATACAAGGGCTTGTATTCTTACAGATGGTTTTAAGGGAAAAATAATAATATTATTTTTACTCCTAGGTATCATTCCTGCTTGCAGTCTTGAAAGACACGTTTAGAAGAGCCTTAGAGTATTTCTAGTTCCATCAGGGAAAACAAGAACCACATATGTGTCCAAGAGACCTAATTCAAAGGACTTTAGTTCTCTACTATTTCCCATAAACAGGGTTCATATAAAAGAAAAACCAAAATGAATGAATGAATAAATAAATAAATAAATAAATAAGATTCAAGAACAAAAAATTAAGTTTTGCTCATAACTATGAATGCTCTCAGCATCATGAAAGCAGAAAAGAAATTCAAACAGCAGCATATCAGAATGTTTTGGCTTCATGGTGCATGCTGAAATTAATTCTACCTTTCAAGAAAAGGAACTCTATGAGATACTGACAGCAAAGTGATTAAAGACAGTGATCTAGAATATCTCATTACAGGCTGGACAGACATTGCTCTTTAAACTTTTCAGAGGGGGAAGTTCTTTGTTTTCCACAGCAATAATTTTTAATGTGTACATTCCTCTCTTTGGAGAAGACTTGATATAGAAGTTGCAGACCAGTAGTGCTGCTATAGGTCTAGGAAAAAATAACAAACTTACCTGCTGTAACTGACCTTACTTGAGCTGGAGGTTGGACCTCTAAAGGTTCCTTCCAACCTCAGCTATTCTCTGATTCTGTGATCCTACAAATCACTAGGTTTCACCCATTAATCTTTAGTTCAGTGTTTTTCACCATTTGAAATTTTAAACATGTGGGATTCAAATCATTACCTAAACTTAAAGACATTTTTAAATTCCCTTATTAGGTCACTTCTGGAAGTCTCAACTACATACACAGATATCTTTTAGAATAACTGTTGGAAATCCTAATTACTACAGGAAAGCATTTTGAAAAGGAGCTGAGCTAAGAATAAACTGGAAAATGAATTTGCCCACAGTACATTTCTATTTAGTGCTAAGGCCTGGATTTTCATTGATTAGCTCCAGTATGTTATCAGTACAAAGCATGGTAGAGAGTCAATGTGCCTCAAATTTAGATTTTATGCTGGTATTCTATACAACTGTGCAGAAATCAGTGAATATAATATTTTTCTCATTGCAAAAAAAAAACTTTCCCAAGCAATATTTAATACAAATAATAATATAGGATGTTATCATTCAGGATGTTCCTAGATCTGGATGCAACAGGCTTTCAGGGTCATAGCAAAATTCCAACTCCAGTCACACATCACCAAGCATTTTGCTCATGAATAAATATATTAGAGCAAACATGATTCTATTTTAGAATATTTTTGTAATTTGAAATTGAGAAACCTTGTCTGTTCCTTAACTAGTATTACTAGCATAAATTATTGAAGAGGATTACTTCATGTTTCTCAGGTATAACCATTTTCCAGTTTCCAACAGGGGCTTGAGATAATCACTAATGCAGTCAAACTAAGTACAAACACAAGCATCACCCTATCTCAAGTAGAGAGAGATTAACACGTCAGTGTTCATTAACTCTGTTCTCAAAGGAGCATGTCCATTTTTACTGGCACACAGAGGAGCTAGGCTAACAAACAAAATGATGTCCTATGAATACCATCAGGAGTTCACCACACCATATCAAGTAATGTGACAATCCAATCCATGGATTAAAAACCAAGATGCTGCTTGTAAGAATAATTTTTAGCTCATTCTGTATATCATTGTATTTCCCAATCTGGCACCGTGAACCATAAATAATCCTATCATTTATTAATTACATTTTCTAACCTAGTCAAGAAGAATCCTGCAGTGTGAAGCAGCAGATCATGAATAAATGGTTCATTGAAAAGCAACTCTTATTGCCAAGTAGTTGTAAATTAGGGTTGTGATAATTACCCACTTTAACCTTTTTAAACAGGTTCCTCTAAAAAGCTCCAGGATGGATGTTTTATTATAACAACTTTGACCTCCAGAACACAACAACACAATTAGTTTTTCATTATGACAAAGGGATGCTCTGATTAAAAATCTAGTACATTACCTTATGTTATAAAACATCCAAACAGTCTGTTTGTGTACATCTGTATACATAAACACACACATATATACATATGCATATATACATAAAATGCTCATCTAATATACTATACTAAATATAGGTATTAAAAAAAAAAAAAAAAAAAAAAAAAGACAACTGCAACAGTGGTGGTGGTTTAGCCCAGGTAGTACTTTACTAAATAAACTCTGACACTTTTGCGGAAGTAATCCACATTACCCCTTTCCCTGTTGACCATGTATGCTGTGATTATTTGATTATTTAGCAAGTAAATATTCATCACCCAGTAGATGAACATTTGTAAAGGGAAAGTGTTGGTGCAGAGGACCTGAAGTCTGCATGCTTGAGGTGGTTTTATTTCAGCCTGGCTCTGTTCTGTTTCCAGAAGCTAAATGCCCATTAATGGTTGAGAACATTAGGTGACCTCCCAGAATTCATCTTCCAATTTGATCTCTTCCAAAATGAATCAAGTTCACACGCTAGGAGACTGCTTTGCGTTGGGAACCACAGTGCAGTACATGGAGACAAATAGGTGCTGGTTTCAAACACATGCTCCTAAGCCAAACTAAAATGCTAATGTTGACTCCTCTGTGCTAGGAAGACAGGATCACACCCCAGTCCAGAGGCAGCATAGATATGCTGGTGCAGGCAAAGCTACTAAAATATCTACAGTTTTAAGACTGGAAGTGGCTGATGTACACCAGCATGTGGCTGTCTGAACCTGACCTTGTTCTGCTGTGATGGTAATGAGACTTGCCACTGGCTAGAATAGAAGAGCCAGCAGCAGAGCTTTTGAATGAAAACTACAGAAGGCCAGTGACAAGAAAATAAATAAATAAATAAATAAATAAATAAACACTGTTTATTGCTCTGATTTCCTTAGCAGAAAGACTCATCACTTTTTCTCCTATCTTTTACTAGAGCAGGACTAGCCTTAAGGAAAACTGGTGACTACCTGCCCTAGCAAGACAATAGCTAGCAGTTACATATATGACCTTTTATATTTGTGGCAATAATTGTTTCTCAGTTAAATAGATGAACTGGAAAGAGTTTTGATTAGTCCTTTAAAATTCAGTGAAGAAGCTAGAAAATAAATTCAGATTATCAGCAAACATTCCTAGCATGTAGTCTACAGCCAACATAATATTTGAATGAGGTTTCTACCACTATAAACCAAACAAAGATGAACCAGAAACCCATAAAACACTGTAAACAGTAAATACTGCGCAGAATACACAAATTAACTGCAAAACTATGGTTCAAAATCATGAAAATTATATTTTTAAACTCCATCTCTTTCCATACTATCATTAGCCTTTCTGCCATGTGGAACATCTTCACCTTGGACTCACCTATTTTTCTTGATTTCTACATCATTTTAAATTCAAATATTTAGTCATAGGCAACACTCTAGAGATCTCTTACGTGACTGATCTTTAATAATTGGGCTTTCCTGGCTTTCCTGACGTGTGCTAGAATGGTGGGCTTGGCCTGTAACTGTGATGCCATCACCCATTTGGAACCTTTCTGCTGACATCCCTGTTCCAGTCATGTCAACTTCACTCTTACAGCTGTGCATCACCTCCTTCTTCCAATCTGTTATTTAGCCAAACTGGTATCTGTCATGTTATAACACTTTTTTTCAGTAATGGTACTTCAGCCCTTCTTTAAAGCACAGGAACAGAAAAATCCTAATCAGTACACTTCACAGAAGTAGTAGGATCCAAATCTAATGAAAAGAAGTGAGTTTGCTAGTCAGTGTTGGAAACAGTGATTTCTGATGGATGTCTGTTACTGTTTGAGAGAAGTACCATAGTCCAGCCTTAGTTCATGAAAACGTGACCTGTTCTTAAGCACTGTCCTTCTGCCTGCTAAAAATTTACTGACAGTAAGGATGTCTTGGGATCATGGCTGCAGGAATAGCCCACCCTAGGAACAAAAGGCAATTTCCATGGAGAGTCTAGTATAGCCAAGATACTTTGAGTTATAATTTGCAGTCATTGTGTAGTTAGTTCTTTCTGAACTACAGATAGGAAGATGATATGCTGTAAGCAAAAATAATTTCTGTTTATCCAATGCAGTTGTACCAGGCCTTGTGTTCACACAAACCATCTCGGACCATACTTTGCTATTTAAATGTGGGTAGAGGTACCAGATGGCTCTACAGGACTGCATGTCTGACCCTGCTTCATTGCCACCTACAGCTGCCTCAGAGCTTCTTATGCCAATATTTTCTAGTAGTTAATTTCCAGTGGTGTTTGCATTCTTGACAAAATTTCATGAAATGCAATGACAAAACATGGATTTCCTGAGTATGCCACTTGCCTTTGGCCAGGTTGAAGCACAAAAGCATGAGGCACAAACCCCATGTAATTATAAGTAAAGATGAATATATTACTGTAAGGGACACTTGAGTACCCTAGAGCACAAAGAATATAAATGAACACAAAAGAGACTTACTGCTTCAAACTACTTACTGACATAAAAACAATAAAAATGAAACAAAGAAAGAAAGATGTTCTTTTTACAAGGGGTAGAGCCCAAGGCAGGTAATAGAACAATATGAGGTCATATGAAAGTACCACTGTCTCACTATATTCAAGGGAAAAACAGAAAAAAAAAAAAAATCACAAACACAAATTTAATGACTATTTGTCAGTGTAGAATCACAGAAGTAGCTATCAGCACTAAGACTGTGTATGGTATCAACATTTGTTTGTTTCTATGACTCAAATATTTAAAGCACTGGAAAATGAGTGAATGTGCTTTTAATATGTTTTATTTATTTCCCTCTCCCCTTAGGGATTTTTTCATCAAAGGCATGATTCGTAGAATTAGATTTAATGATGCCATTTTAGCTCTCACTTCTTTGGTAGTAATTATAAATGGTTTCATGATATGAAACAGGTGTTGCAGCATGGTCCATTGGGCAGGATGAGGAACATTTTGCTCCCTGATGTCATTGTACATGATGTATTCAATAATTGCTATTTTCTGATGGAGAATACATTTAGATGTGCACTAGGTGGAGATTCAGCTGTTTTTTATGTTTTGGTTGGTCTGTTGAGCAGGAACTTCTGCATTTTCTGGACTCTGTCAGGCTTTCCATTCTCTTGTCAAGTGACTAAAAATCATGCACGAAGGACTCTCTCTCTCTTTTTATTTATTTATTTATTTTATTCTGCCACATTGTGGCTAAAATTATCAATGTTAAGAAACATGGGATTTCCATAATGTTATCATTTTCTGAATACCAATAATTTTGATTCCAAAATATTGAAAGAGAGAAGGAAGGGTGGAAGGGTGGAAGGGTGGAAGGAAGGAAGGAAGGAAGGAAGGAAGGAAGGAAGGAAGGAAGGAAGGAAGGAAGGAAGGAAGGAAGGAAGGAAGGAAGGAAGGAAAAGAAAGAAAGAAAAGAAAGAAAGAAAGAAAGAAAGAAAGAAAGAAAG
>NC_048893.1:144059435-144129030 GCF_011077185.1 Oxyura jamaicensis | reverse complement strand
AAGAAAGAAAGAAAGAAAGAGAAAGAAAGAAAGAAAGAAAGAAAGAAAGAAAGAAAGAAAGAAAGAAAGAAAGAAAGAAAGAAAGAAAGAAAGAAAGAAAGAAAGAAAGAAAGAGAAAACATCAAAACAAAACAAAATTAAACAAAGCAAAACAAAATATATCATGGGGTGTGCTGAATGAGTCTAGCTGTCTGTTCTTGAATCCAAATTAAGGGATGCAAGAATTTACAGGCCTAAATGCATCACAGCACATCTTTGTGGTACAATCCACTGCTTGATAGATGCAGTGATCCCTTACCTCCCAACACCGTGATTTCCACCAAAAGTCTGGCACAGTCAGAAAGCAGACTGTCTGGGATATTCATCAACTATCCAGAGTATCTCTATATGTTTAATGTCTCTGGGCTCCGGGACACACCTAGATACATCACTGAATTTAAATCCAGCTTTGTGTCATTGCTGGTAATGAATGACAAGAGTACTGAGGTGAAGTCTAGAAGGAATGCTAGAAAAAATGAATATGGAGAACATATCACCCTAGCAAAGCTAGAAGAATAAGAAAACCCTAATTAAAATATGTTAATGATACAGATCATAAAGAAAATATTGTTGCCAGGATGTAGAAGCAGCTGTAGAAGAGGACAAGAGGAACACAAGGGCAAAGTCAGTGACTTGTCTCCCTGAGCAGGCATCATTAACTGCCAAGAGCAGCATTTACCAGCAATGTCTTGACAACCATCTTCCACCATAGCCTGCTCTCCTGCTTCTCCAATGCTGCTATAGCTGTCCCTTCATAGCTTATGATCTTGGTGGGTTGCCAGACCAAGTCTGGCCCAGAGGCATTGCAGAAATTCTTTGATCTAGTTACAAAGATAGCTGAGCAGAACCTGACATAGAAATGGTGTATAGAAATGGTGTCTTAGCTTCAACAGATATTTTGTCATCAGTTTGAGTCAAATTGAATAAAAATTTCAAGTGTAGCAATGGAGGGAAAGTCCATCTCAACAGATTCTTTGAAAACCATCTTCATTCTGATATCTAACTTTATTAGAAGAAGAAGAAAAAAAAAAAAAAAAAAAAAAAAAGAAAGAAAGAAAGAAAGAAAGAAAAAGGAAGAAAAGATATCCCACCAAAATCAGTAAGATGTACTACAATCTTTTTTCCACTGGAGATAATTTTCCCCTTATTGAGAGAGCTAGTTCCAGTAGCTTGGTACAAAAGTAGCATCCATAATTCTTCATGGTTTACCTGGTTTAAAAATCAGTGTTATTTAAGTTATAACCATAAGCTAGTTTAATTGTGATCCTTCTTGTTGTAGTTAGGCATTTTGTGACAATCTCTTCCTTGCTGTGTAAATTTTTGTGGCATTATCAGATTTGAAAGATAAAAAAATGTGTTACTGATATTTTTGTAAGCAATAGAAAAGATAAATTTAAATTGTTTTGTGGGAAAACAACAACAACAACAAAATATACATCCAGCATTTATTTATATCACAAACTATGCTGTAAGGGAATAAAATAATTACTATACTTTACAACCCAGATAAATGGAAGAATAGAAACAAATCATTTCTTCAGCATTGCATCAATTGCTTTCCATACGAGTGTGTTCTCTGTTCTCTGTACATAACTAGACTCTTTTGTTTAATGTAGCCATCAGCAAATAAGCAATTTTCAAGGATACATTTAAGCAGAAGCAGTAGCCAAAACTGGCCTCAAACAGTAAGTATCAGACAACATCAGAATCTCAGCTTTTGTTAGAAGTAACAGCTAAACTCTGGCTCAGTTGAAGCCAATCACCCAATTCCCAATAACCAAGGTTAGGCTTAGATATGCTTTTTGCTCTCCTGGTTACAGGAATTGTCCCGAACACACAAAAGAGTGGATGAATTGCCTGAGATTTCAGGCTTCCTGAAGCAAGGACCATGGACATGAGCTTCCCAGCTCATCTTAGCCAAAGAATATTCCTGAGACTCACTGCTCAGCTTCTGCACTGAAATACATTGCTAAGTCCAATGTAGTGAATCACTGTCTGCAGAAACTGATCTCTCCTTTTACAGTGGCTTTTAAAACAAGGCTCATTGATTGTACCTGGAATGAAAAGCAGATCCATACACGGGGCTCAAATATGCAGCATGTAGAGAACACCACTGTAACAGTCAGTGTGGCTGAATGCAATTAAACCTAGCGCAGACCATTGCCTATCATAATTAAAAGGAAAAACAGAATCAAGCAAACAGGACAGGAAAAGAAATCTATAAGTTATCCCTTTTAAAATCTGGGTACCAAATGCAATTTACAATGGAAAAGCAATATGAGAGTTGTTTGTGCTGAGGGACTGATTGAAGGTAAGTGCCAGGGAAGAACCGTGATAATTACAACAAGCAATGCTGACGAAGGTTAGGGCCGTACAAGTATCCACGTACTGCCAGAACACTAACCTTGTCAAGCCTCTTGGCAGAAAGAAGGCAGCTCCTGCTCTTCCGTGCATCTTGTCATTAGCTATTGATCACATCCTATTTTTAAACTTCACACTAGAGGCAAATGAATAAATTGACAGCTTCATTATTTGGCTGTCCTGGAGACATTCCCCTAGCCTCAAGAGGAAAAGCTAGCTGTAAATGTATGTACAAAAAGGGTTCATAAAGTGCAGATTCCAAACAAAGTATCCTGAAACATCAAGCCATCTCTGAAACTGCATTACATCTCTTTGTTTTAGAGTGCCTGCAGATAAATACAGCTTCCAGTCTGTTCTGGACACAAAGGAGCCAAGGTCAGTGCATCCTTAGAAACAAATTCACCAGCAGAGTAGTTGCAGCTGAGAAGGCATTGCAGGATCAGGCCATACTTATTTTGGCTGAAACAGGAGACTCCTGTTCTTCATGAATGTAGACCTGTAGCTTTTGGGGATGGATCAGTTGTCCCCCATATGGTCTAGAATCAAAGGTCAGGAACCTGTAAATGATGCTGTTGTAGAGCTTCCTGGAGCAGCCTGCCTGCAGAGTGGGATTTGACCCCTGACTCTATATATATCCCAGGCCTCAGGACTCTTGGGAACCTACCACAAAGTATCCAGCAGCCAGAACAGTGCCAGCCCCCCCACCCAAGGCCCAGGAGCCCAAAACATGCAAGCTAGAGTGCTTCCAAAAGTGACCCGAGCCAGGCTGGTGAGTTTTGTGCAAAAGAAAATTTGGCACCTTTGTAATGCCTGTAGAGTCTCAGAAGAATGTGTATGCTGCACTTCTACCTGTCTCCATTTCTGTTAAGCTTCCCAAATTTCCTGCCTCTTTTTCTTCTCTGTCTGGATTCATCAATTTTCTGAGATCTGGTGAGACACCAGCAAGGGGCTAGAGATATCTCTGTCCTGTCCCCATGCAAAAGGAGAAGGACTCCAAAGACACATTACAGAAGGTGCCTGATGTTATACCAGGGTCTGCAAGCCTTCTCATGCCATTAAATGTCTGTCAGCAGTGAAAGCACCATTCAGGTGGGCCTTTGGCACATTTCACAGTACATGGGACATACATGACAGCCTTGTGGCAACGAAGGCAACTGCAGTGTGAAATGAATGCTTCATTTCTCAGATGAGATTTAGCACTTGGGAGATTTATTGCCATGGCCCAAGCTCTTGCTTCCACTATAATGAATAGAAACTTCTACACGAGTTTTCATGGCAAAGAGAAGATGGCACAGCATGGCCAGATATCACTGCCAAGACCACTAGCATGGACTGGAAGTTTTACTCTCTGTCGCTTGGCATTTAAAAACATCATTTCTGTTTCCTTTCTGAGACATCCAAGAAAGTGCAGGATATTTCTGTATTTTACATTTAAGCTCTCCAGTCCTAGGTAGCAGTTTCCATAAGCACACATGGCAGCTCATGTAGGCAATACTTTCCCCTTCTGCTGCTACAGACATTGGCATCACCCTCAGAAAAGGTGGCTCAATGGTTAAAATCAGTTCAAACATCCTCTTACTGGGGCTTTTTGCCTTCTTGTCCCATAGAAAGCGGCTGCTTAAAGCAACAATTTCCCACCTGGAACAATGAAGCCTTAGGAACTTGCTGATATGGACTAAGGGCAAGAAAATTGCTCTATTTGTTGAAGTCCATGACAGCTGGTAATTGTGATAAAAAAATAACAACTACAACAACTCTTAATGATAAGGGATGTTTTATGGAGTTAAAAAGTAAGTAGCAGAGTTTAAAATCTCATTTATTCAAAGGCATGGCAGAGCAGACTGCAAGCTGGCTGCCTATTTGTATGGGACATGTCCACTTCATGGAAAATCCTAATTAATTACCATTTGGTAGCTCTCTTGAGTGTAAGGATGTGTTAGATTAAAAACAAAATAGCAATAAACTGGATAGGTAGCAACAATTTAATTTCTATGCATGCATTGAACATAGGTAAACGGTAGTTCTGTGCTTGTACTCTGGATTTTTATAGGGTTTTTCCCTGAACATTTTGTTTAGGTCGAGGAACTTCTCTAGGACTGAATAAAAGACAATGTCTGGAATATCACTGTAAATGTAATGGACGGAGTAAATTGACAGCAGCTCCAACTAAATTACAGTTTAAAAGACAAGGGAAGGCTCAAGGGACATCAAACAAAGGAAACTCTAGCTGACCAGCGCTCAGGTAAAATTGAATTGGAAATGTTCCCTGACTGATTAACATAACAAAAGTCCCAGTGTTTAAAAAGAAAGTCATTCTGTAGAAATAAGAGGAAAAAGAAAAAAAAGAAAAAAGAAAAAAGAAACTGATCTTCCTCCAAACATACAGTAGTTATCTTTAAAAATATACAGAGAAGGATCTAAAATACTAGTGTGAATAAGGACTTTTTGAAGAGTTTTTTTTTAATGATGTCACTCAGAAACATATATAATTTTTAATAGAAGAATATGAATTGAAAATTTCTCCAGTTTCATTCCCCCAATCTATCACATATAATTAAGAGACATTCTACTCCCCCAAAAATCTAGTTAGTTACATAAAATATATTTTATTTTACAACAAAACAAAACAACAACTAAAAACTAAAATAGGTGTGTGCTGCTTTATTTCTGCAGAATGGCTCTGTAAAAAAAAAAAAATAAAAAAAAATCTTAAAATATAACTACTGAGAAAATCATCAACTCTTATTTATAATGTCTGTAGACTAGCAGGGTCATTTAATATGTAGCCTATGTATTTTTATTACTGCTGTCTCACTAAGACATGAGAAAACCAATGATAGACAGTCATGTTTTAAAATCAAGTCTTTTCAACAGTGTTTTCTGAGTTAGACAAAAGATTATATATATATATATACATATATATATATATATATCAATGCTGTATTTGCATGCTTTAAAGGGTAGTTTTATTGCTCCTTTTGCTGGCCCTCTACCCCTCACTAAGACTTTCTGAAACTGCAGACCAGAGTGATCCTGAGACAGTACACATTACTGTAACAAACAAAAAGTAAAAGGGATTTCTGTCAATTATAACATTTTCTCCCAACAGCCTGAAGAAACCAACAGAGAACAAGAGCAAGTAAATCAAAGAGGTCATCTTTCAGACTATGAAACTTTCATGTTCATAGTTTGGGGAAAATATTGTCTCGCCACAGTGTTGTCTATAGGTGATTTTGTTTATCATCCCAAATTACTGTGTGACATTACACAATTCTCAGGCCTGTTGCTTCACTGGTGATCAGAACCTCCTGAAAGGAGGTGCTGGCAGCTCTGAGACAAGTTCCACCCTCAACATTTAACAGAGTAAATAGTGCCCTAGCTTCTCAGCTTGCAGTCAGCATTGTGTCAACTGCTTTATGCAAGGAAATGTGGGGTCTTGTCACTTCATCCTAAAGTGCTACTACTGAAATAACACATTTCAGTCTTTTTACAGTATATTAGTTGTCAGCTGCTGGATATTTTTTTTTCAAGTCTAGATTTTTTGTAGATCCAAGCTTGTTAAAAGAGAAAAAAAAAAAAAAAAAAAAAAAAAAAAAGTTACCAGTAGCAAGACTCGGAGCTTAACTGCTTAACTTAGGTATATCAATGCCTCTGACTCCTTACTTTCTATTATATTCTGTGAGATAAATAAAGAGATTAGGAATTATCATTAATGAGGACAGGGGAACCTGTTATATCAGGTTAGGCTTTAGATTTTGTCTTTCTGTTTGTGTGCCAACACTGCTGCTGTACCTGCTTGTTAAGAAGCAAAAGCAATGAAGGACTCAGAGCACCACAGATAGGTGGCTGGGGAGCTACAGCTAGAGCCTGTAGGGGAAAAGCAGGGTGCAAAAATCTGTAGAAAAATGAATGTATTTATTTGCACTCCTAGCAGGAATACAGGTTTAATTAAATTAAATTATTCTTAGCTTCCTCCACTTAACGGGTAGATAACAAGGGTGAGGATAAGAGGCAATTGCTGAAATACAGGCAACTGGCATAAACAGACACTCAGATTTCTTTTTCCCAGCACCCTGGTCCTGTTCCAGACAGACCTTCCACTGCATCAATCCAGCATCTTCCAGCCCAAAGTGGTTGTCTCACATACCCCCAGGTATGGAAAACGTCTCCCTGTGCAGGCATTTACATGTGCCCAACATCTGCAGAATTTTTTAATGAACAGCTACTTCAGAAGGTACAGATGACGTTCAAATGATAGACTCCCTGGTTCTCCTGGTTAATAAGGTGATCATTCCTTCACAGAAGCCACACACACACATCCTCAAAGAGACTTAATTTTCACTGAAAACATAGACTAAAACTCTGATTATAGTAATACACTAGATAACTGCAATTGACACAGCTAAGAGGGTCATAATCTCTCCATCATGCTGTAGCACTGAACAATCAAACCGCATGCTAAAGATAAGTTTAAAACATGAAATCTTCCTTTTAGTTGAGAATAGGGGTGCAGAATAAAAGGAAAATGAAATATCAAAAGGTATAGTAAACTAATAAACAGTACTTTTCTATAAAATTGTTGGCCAATATAAAATGGATTTAAATTGATTTAAAATGGCTTGAAGAGTGTGCATGGAAGAAGGGAGTGGGAGGGAGGATATGGCTCTGTAGAACCAACCTGAAAAACTGAATAGATCAGATCATGTGTTTTACATGAGACCTGCTTATGCAGAGGACAAGATAGCAAAGTCAGTAGTTTCAAACTGTTTTACTGTGCATGTATCACACAGGATATTTTGACTATATGATTAATCTATATACCTGGGAGATCCTGGAAAATATATTTCATACAAGATTTTTGAATGAAACATTTGCTTCATAACAACTATGACTCTGGTGCTTACATGTTTTACTGGTTTCATCTAAAGGATCATGGGGAACCTTATTTTATTTATTTATTTATTTGGTTTGAGAAAAAATATTGTCCTGAAATACCATTTTGAAGCAAGTTCTGTCTCAGGCTTCCACTCAACATTTAGCTGGAAATATCCAGCCATGTACTTCCGTTTTCCACAATTATTTTCCTCGCTCCAGAAAGATGCCCTTGCTTGGTGTCCAGCGCAGTGTCTTTGAACTGTCTCCGAACTATATTCAAGCAGCCAAATTGCTCCGAGTCTCCAATTTGGTGACTTTGGTCTGGACAGTTTTATGTCATTCTTAGTCTTGTTTTTACAAGATTTCATTTTCTGATCTACTTGTAGCAAAACTGACAAACAAAGTTCTTTTAGGGTCTGAATTATCACCATTTATTTTGGATGATGTTTCGGTGGAGGAAAATATGATGGGTGCTTCTACTGAAATTTTGTCCTTTAGATACTTCCAAGTACATATGCTGACTCTGCACTGGCATCCAGTAAGCCTGTAAACACTTGCACAGCAGAGCTAAACAATGAAATAGTTCAGACATCAATCACTCCCCTTAATTATGCATTTTCTTCACAAACACACATTTTTTTTTCTGTTGTTCACACAGGATGGCATGTGGGAAATGCAGGAAAGACAGTAGGCGATCTGTGTTAAGATGAGATCTGTTTGCCACCACTGCTTAGCTCATCACGTCCATGTTGGAGGTATCATTTACCTTTAACAGCAGTGTATTTTAGAAAGTCTTAATTCACTTCTGTCAGGCAATCAGATTGTTGTAAATTATATAAATTCTATATACAAATACCATCAGATGATGCAGCAGGCAATCACTGTGGTAATTAATCCCACATTTTTGTAGTTGAAGTAACAATTCTCTTTTCAGGATAGAGTTTGAGTAAGAAGAGCCTATCTATATCTGTAAATGAATGATATCATTATTTTGGGAAATGAAAGTTTAAGCTCTGTAAAACATACAATCCCATGGAGATCTCAGCAGAGGAACTTGTACGTGCAGGTGTTTAATGTGATAAGGTACGTTACCATTTATCTGTGTACTTGCAGACAAATATTAACATAGTCATGAATTAAGCTTTTAATCCCCTTTATTATAAATTGAATATCTTTATTTTAACAAACATCAACAATGCACATTATTGTGCTCCAAACTATTCATTACTATTCCCCACAGTGTACCATTACATGATACACCATAATACATGTGTTAATATAATGCCAAGCATCTGCTTGAGTATTCCATAGTATATTTCATTCTCTCCCTCTCTCTCTTTTTGTTTAAACAAAGAGGCAATCTTACAAAAGACACTTTTTATATAGGAAACCACACAGTCATACAGCTTTATGCTGGAGAAGGACAGTAGCACAGTACGTGCCATTTTCTGATGATTCAGGTCCTGGTTCCATTTCTTCAAATTCCTTGACAGTAAGAAATAGGTTTGGGAGCAAAGAGGAGGAAAGGGCTGATGTGTAGAGGTGTATTGAACTGGTAGTACTCAGACAGGGTCACCAATACAATGTCTAAATGATTAGTCACTGGTCTCTGGGTGGCTTTCCTCAGACCTGCAGTACCAAGACCTGCAGGTGGGCACAGTGCTGAAACAGGGAGGGAGCAGCATTTACTCCAGTGAGTAACTCTACTAACTTCAGAATTCCTTCAGACAATTAACTTCAGGTTATTTAGGTGAGTTCTGCTCACTAAATGTCACAGCCACAGAGTTGCTGCATGTATAACTACAGATCAGAATTTTTATGAAAGAAATGTAAGCAGCTCTAGCTTCACAGCTTAACTGAAGAAATAGGTTTTTATTCAAAGTCCTTGGAAAACAGGAAAAAAAAAAATCAATGAAAACACACACTCCCCTTCCCTTCCCAAAAGCAAAACATAAAACATTACAAAACAAACTAACAAAAACAGATGGAAAAATAACACCACCAGAACTGGAATTAAGAAGAAAATTTAGCAGCACGACTATTATGTTTTTGTTATGTCACGTGGCATTTGTCAATCATTTCCTAAGACAGCTGATAATAACTAGAAAGACATGGACTTGCTGTGTGACCTTTTGAAGTAAGCCAGATAAAGCTGCACAGTACACAAAAGTGGGGAAAAGAAAACGAGAATGCATTTTACTCACACATAACTCTGAGGAAGTCAATGGAATCAAGCAAGAATGAGAATATTGGAGAGGAGAGGAGAGGAGAGGAGAGGAGAGGAGAGGAGAGGAGAGGAGAGGAGAGGAGAAGCAGTGTTAAATTGCAACATGAAAGTAATATTGTAAGAAAAAATGCTTGGCTTGTGTTTCAGCCTCCACAGAAAGTCTTATACTAAAAATACTATGTCAGTAGTAATATTTGATGACTGCATTTCCTCTGTGACTTAAACTACCAACTCCAATCTTGCAACTCTCTTGATTTTTAGGAGAAATGTAAAAGGATTTAAAAAAATGCTTGGAGTCAACCAAAACATCCAAGCAACATTACTGCCATAATAGAAAGTGGTGCATTTCAGTCTAAGCAGCTAGCTGTGTGCTTGTTTTCATTTTTTTGTAACAACTGTTTTTCTTCTAGTCAAGACTGTTAACAAAAATGACTAATGATTGTTACATTAAATGAAAGGTTGTTGTTCCAAATACATTATCCCAGAGATCTTGTCAATTACTGTAAAGGAATTCTGCTGAAAACATATTCCAATAGTTCAAATAAATTGTAGCTAAGCAGGAAGAAAAGGGAAAATGGATTATAGTATATGGGTTCTGTTTTAAAAGCTGTACATTGAGTTTAAACAATTCAGTGTAATCTTCATTATCCCCCAAAAAGCCTTTTGATTGTTTTATTCCTTCAAATGTGCCCAATTTAAATATTTTTCAAGCTTTACATATGGTATCTATGTTATTAGCTCTGTAAAGTGTTTACATGAAGTCTCAAAATGCAATCCTCAAGGCACTGTAATTTGCAGAGAAGCTAACACTGTCATAATAACATCTTTATCCTACAACATATCGCAGCTTAAAGTAATATTGCAAAGTCAAACAAATCCCATTAAAGAAAACAGAACAACCAGCAATAAAATTACAGTATGCTGAATCACCCTTGCAAGAACATTGTGGAAGCCAGGCTGTGAAAGGGTGGTAAAGTAGGACAGTAAAGCAAATGATGGGGATGGAAAGCAAATAGATTATGGACCCTGTTAAAAGTTAAATATAGATCCTTTCACTCCTAGGTCAGAGGGGAGGACAGAGACAGACCTCTACATGTAGTAATTAAAGCTTTTTGGAGACTTCCATGGAACAATTCAATGGCCATGCTAAGTCCAGGGCTTAATGAGGAAGTATGTATTTTCTGCATTGTAAGGGACAACCCTTTATCACAACAAATAGCAATAACAAGTAAATACAGAATTTTGTTCCTGCAGCTGCTAGTCAGCTCTGTTCAAACTGCAACAGTTTAAAGATTTATTGCATTTTGTTTGCAAATAAAAGCAGCTGTCCCTGTGCATGCAAACAATTAACACCAAAACACAACTAACAAGGCATGGAAATTATCAGGATAGCATGCTTGTCAAAAATACCTGGTATAGACCCGTGACTGTAGGCTCTATGGAAATAAATGGGAATTCCAGTCTATTTTCTGCTATATAGTCACATCACTTCTAACGGGCTACTAACAGTGCCTTCCTTTCCCCCTTCTATTCTGTAAATCGATGTCATTTTTATCACCTTAGGTTGGCTTACCACATTATTCACTGAACCCTCTGTAAAACATTAGAGAGAATTACTCCAAGGTAATTACTGCAGGAGATAATCTGACATGTTTTCTCAAAACTTACATACTAGGTAAACTCTTAGATCCAGCAAAAGTTTTGCTATTGACTTTGGAGAGTCCAGGATTACTCTCTTGCTATTATTGTGCATGTCAAATGATTGATACATCTCTCTTCCTATATGAAACCAATTTCATCTTGCTCTGAAGTCCTGAGATATACCCAAATGATCCTAAAAATTTAGAATTTTTTCTACCCCAATTTGCCTGATCTGTATCTCTACCAAAATTTCTTTCAAAGGTAAAATATTAATCACTGTAGGGGTTGCAGTATAGAAAAAACAGTGTTATGAATACAAAAGACTGTTTTTCACTGAATTTGAAAAAAATAAAATAAAAAATGGGGAGCAACAAATTTCTGATCATGCTCAAATATCTCAGATACTGAACAAACTAAAGGCCTCTCTCTGAGCCTTGTGATTTTATTAAATTTTCTTCATTTTCCACATTTTCTATGTGTAGGAGACCCCTCAGACACAGATATTACCACGGTCAGCTTCTGAGATGAGAAAAGCAATGAAATGTCTCACAGATAAACAAACAAACAAACAAAACAGAACACTGAGAAAAAATCCTTTTCTACCCATTTCTCTACACATAAAGATAAGTTACAGACTAAAAAAAAACCCAAACCATACTGCTTTTAACATTAAAAACTACATGAAATCAATGCTATGGGTTCAAAGTTGAAATTCATACAAAGTTTTTTCCCCTTCTGCAACAATTTCCAGTCTATAGCTTTCCTCACCACCAAGATATAAGCAAGCTAATTTGTAACATCTTCATGCTCAAATAACTCTTTCTAGAAAAGAACTGCCAGCCAATAGATAACAAATGCAGAGGTTGGAAATAAGCTTTCTTTTGTCTAATAAACCCAAAGACATGGAGTATGTCAGATTAGGACCATGAAAAAGCAAATGCAAAGCAAACAATACATTTTACATGGAAAGAAGCCTTTCATGACCACATGATATCATCATATAGTCTTATATAAAAAAAAAATATTCTAGTGCAACAATTTTACAGATTTGTAGGGAAGTATACCTCCATCCTTTGCATATGTGTTCTAAATAGATGTGGCAATCCTGCAGTCAGCAGAATACAGTTCTCTGTTGTATTGCAAGTATCATGTAAGGTCCTCGTTGCAATTCCTAACATCTCAGGAATATGCTTGTGCATGTGCCAAGGAGAAGACTACCATGTAAAATGTTAGGGATATTCCAAGGGCACTGCTGTCCCAAGGCACCCCTCCGAGAATAATAAGGAGGGCACAAAGATGACGCGGACTCTTTCTCCTGCACTACAAGGAATGATACACAAAACTATACAATGAAATTTAAAGCAAAAAATAGCACTTTTAATTCATTAGACAAGTCGTTCTATTTTTTTCCTGTTCGTGGACCTTAAAAACTCTTTAGCAGAGACTGACTCAAATTCCTTCACATGTGTAGGCTGTTACCTAACATAATGTGAGCTATTTTTTTTTTCTTAGTGATTTTTTTTTTCGTTCCCTGAAGAATTAGGCCAAAACTTTTCTGAGAGCAGCAGACCTGAAGTTAGAAGCAAGCTGAAAAGAACATTTGTTCTGTATTCAGCAAACAACAGGCCAAATGATTTCTTCGCCAAGGGTTTCATTGATGAGCAAAGATAGGTGAGATAGATACCTAATTTGGATCTAAGGACTTAAATCCACTAAGGCCCCAGAGCCTTTTACTAGCTGAAAAATTATCAATTAAAGAATGCATTCTTTTGTCTGCAGTCAAAATTCATCTAAGGTGAGCTTCTAGCTACCTAAACTATTTGTGCTTTCACTTGCTAATTTAAATTGCCTTCTTTATTGAGAGATATTCTCTCCATTGCAAATAGGTCCCATACATCAATAGAGTAACAGAAGATCTAGACCAGTAATTCTGAAGGAAAATAGTTGTACTACAGGAGCATCAAGAGGAAGTCAGTATGGGTTAGGTTATTTTGACATTACTCTATATCATTATTCCTTTTTCCTATTAGTGCAGTGTCAAGAGGAGCAAACCAACACTCGAGCAGTAAGATTAAAACTGCTGTCATAGCACATAGTAAAACACCGTCCACCAGTCCCTGTTTAAGAATGCAAAGCAAGACAGGTGAGGCAGCTAATATTATCCTCATTTTACAGTATGAGACCAGAAGGGCACAGAGTTCTTGTCAAGACAGTCTTCAGGTCCCAGGACTTCCCAAGCCTCTTAAATCTTATCCCATTGTGTCAATGCAAGTTCTTCTCAGGTTATTCTCTGATTTATCTTCTCAAATATGTTAATCTAAAATTTTAGAAAAATATTGATTGAAATTCATTCTTGGTCTATCACTCAGCTCTGAGTAGTATGTTGTGAAAATACTGTATGTTGAGAAGTCCAGCCTGCTTTGAAGATAACCCTTCTTCTACATAAGGTACCTCTTGGCTATTAACAGGATAGAACAAAGAGACTGTGGAAGCTCTGCAGCCAGCAGGGAAAGAACCCTAATTCTAAATATTGCAGTTGTGAAACAAAAATGATTAATTTGGCTTTACAAATCACTCCTCTGTGCCACTTGTCACATCTTAACTAGAAGTATCCTGAACTTTCCATTTGCAAAATGACATTCAAACATTAACTAATTAATCCTGAATTGGCTCCCTGATGTGAAGTATTGTTGTAAGAAGTTATTACAGCCCATTTATTGACAGAGGAAACTGAGACACGGAAGTTGGGAAACTCAGTGCCTAGCATGAGAGAACAATTTGAGATTAGGTTGCAACAATTTGAGATTAGGTTACACGATTCCTGGTGCTAGGTACATAGAGGATTACAGCATCATTTTTCCTTCACAGAGAATTTCTGAATGACACACCAACAGAATTAGGCCCATCTTTCAACAGAAAATTATGTATTATTTTCTTATAAAACAACATAGAATTAAAAAAAAAAAAAAAAAAAAAAAAAAATATATAGTAGAATCTGTACAATATACTTTGGTGCAGGAAGGTGTGTGCTGTACATGACTTAAAAAAATCTCACAGATCTCTTAGAGCCAACGTATATTTGTAAATAATAAACTATCTAAACTGGCTTATACACTAATAAACAATAAGACTTTAGGCCATGCTCATATTAAACTACAACTGTGCCATCAGTAAATGAAAATCAATTGAAATCAATTTAGCCAGGATAAAAAGTCCCCTTCCCCTGCTGCAGCTCATCTGGTGTGCTAACAGCTCCCAGTGATGAAACAGGTGCTTGTAAATTAATTAGCCTACTGAAACACACCTTAAAATGAATTTCCCAGAACACCCTGGCAGTGAGCCATCCTGGTCCCATGAGCTGATCAGTGTTCTGTAAATATTGAGATTTGATAAAGTAAACGCTACTCTGGCAGCAGATGGTTTAGAATGCTCTGTTGACATTGCCTGCGATTACTTGGATATGAAGACTTTGCTTCTCACAGACCTCCTTTGGGAGCCACTGGAGGACTTGATCCCCTCTCCAGCTATTTGCCTTCTAATTGAAAATCCTTATTCCCAGATGGAGCATAATGCTGCTGCTTCAGGCGTCTAGCTCTGCACTGCTTGACTGTTGATACATGGGTAATTGCTTTCAGTAATGCAGGTTAAATGTGACATTTAGTGCTTAATAAAAATTATCAAGGCCAAAGCCGTTTATCATTCTTACACTTGGGCTGTCAGTTCTAAAGGAATTTTCAATTCATTTAAATTCTTGCTTAAGAGTTGAGCAGCTCCTCCCTGGGAGAGGAGAAGAAGCTGAAACCAAACTTCGGCATCTTTCTGCTTTATTTCTCAAATTTATTTGCTGACAAAACCCCTTTAAAATTAGCCTATCAAGTATGGCAACTATCTGCCTTTGTACTTAGCATGTTGGCAAATAATATATAATCAACAGCCGTTGCATACACAAAGCACTTAAAACAGATGCACCACACTGCACCTTCTGTGGGTGGTTGGAAGTTGAAAGTTATTCCCCTTCAGCATCATAAAGAAATTAACCTGAAAGGAAATGGACTCTCTTGAGTCGAGTCATTTCAAATTCATTATGTTTAAAATATAAGGAGAATGAAAGCTTCCATGTCATGTTAGGCTCAGCAGATCCTCTTCCATTAGAAGATTTAGGATAGTTGCTGCAGTGCTCTGTTGTTTCTTTTGTTTGTTTTCTTGTTGTTGTTTTTGTTTTTGTTTGTTTGTTTATTTTTTAATAGTGATCACTCCTACCACGGAAAGCAGACTAATATTTTCATTATAGATTGGAGACATGATAAGAGAGTGAAGCTGCAGTCTGCAAGGCTTACCAAAATAATAATAATAATAATAATAAGGACATTTGCAGTAACAGTGCAACCACATCCCTGTTTGAGTAACATCACCTGGGGTTTACAGACACAGTCTTTGTGGAGATCTTACCCATCTCTGAGTGTTTAGCTATAACTATCTGTGTTGGCAGGCCAACATTTGCTTCTCCCAAAAGTTTGTTCTCCAGTTTAGAGATGGAATCTTGCTGCTTCTAACTCCTGCCCATTTTTTTGAGAGAGCTGAAATGGATAGCTAGTTAGCTAACCAAAATCCTCAGCCATCATCTTTGGAGGGATCCTTAAGATATCTCTTAGGTTAGGTTATCTCTATCTGCTAGACTTTGTAGCAGTCTAAAGGGAGGAAGATACTCTGTCCTCTGTGCATCAGACAGTCTGAGAGAGACGGAAGCATAGGAAAGCTTAAAAGGAGATCAACAGTCAGAATGTGTTTCCTGGCTACATTCTTCAACTAATATGAACTTTTGTTAATGCCTTTCCATAAAGCCCTTTCATCCCACATTTTCTGAACAGTCTTCAGAGTTCTTACCTTCCTACAACACATCTGTTAGTGTGATTATGGAGTTACCTTCCAATATTTCAACAGCTGTTCTCATGGAACTTCAACTTTATGAACTTCATCTGCATAGCTAAATCTGATCTGAGTTTGAATAAGATGCATGCACTATTACTTAAAACATGACCATCAAACAGAACTGACTTATCAATCTGGCTGAAGAAATAATATAACTTAGCAATAATGACAGCAACAAAACCCAGAAGATTAATCCATATTGTGGGGGTAAATTGTGTCTCTGCATTTCACATTATTTGAAGGTTACCTTCAGACACCATATTTATACATCTGGTCTAATACATTATCAGTTTCAACAACTAGAGAAAATTTTGGCACATCAGTGATGTGCCAGTTGGATGAGCTGAAAGGTTGACAAAGTGATACTGGTCATTCATGAAACTGAAGAATATATGTATTTCTCCCGATACTATCCCTGATGTTGTTAACTTTAAGACCATAACCTTCCTTGATCATTCAGTTTTCCTAAACTCCATCTTCTCTTTTTGGATGAAGCTCTTATTTTCTCCCTGGATCATTTCATTTGGTAAGATCAGCCTTCCTTCTCTGTATTTCCATTGCAACTAATATTTCATTTTCTCAGTTTCCAGTGATCAGTGTCTCTCACATTTCATTCTTCATACTAGATTGTTTTCCTCATCAGAGAAAATATAAGAATTTTGCCAATACACTCTTGGCTTTGCCTTAGAACAAACCCTGTGAAACTGAATTTCTCCCCTTTAAGAAAACTGACATGTGCCTACCAAGTCAGCTCATGTAAGAGCCTGGAAACTCAGAGCAGAATACTCATTACAGCTAAATGTGGAGTCCAAAGAAACTAATGTCTTGTAGGCATGTAACTCCTGGTGGGTTAGTGACACCTAGGGGTGTCACTATCCCCTCTCCACCCACCTCTTTTTTCAAGAGCAACTAGAAGGAGGTCCATTTTGTTTTAACATTCATAATGTAGTGCCAAACCCCTTAATTTGTACTAAGTTTCTAGTGTAGATTTCCCCTTAGAGATCCTACACAGCTATAACCTGTACATTGTCTGACTTCTCCACTAGGAGTAGCTGTTCACATGATCCCTTACACACATAAATACACCTGGAGTTGTCCATTATGAATGAATACAGAAGAATACTGGGTTCAGGAAATTTAGGGAAAAAAATAGAAATAAGCGTCCCTTCTTCTTATATTAAAAAAAAAAAAAAAAAAAAAAAAAATCTCTGCTATGTTGTCCATACAGAGGTCCAGGAAAGACCCCAAATTTAGAGATATCACATGGATTTCTCAGCACTCTTACTGTTATCTACTACACTTCCTAAATTATAGGGATTTAATTTAGCAGAAGATTATTTGCTGTAGATACTTTTCTCTTTTCCTTCTCTGCTGGAATACCATATATTAGGAACTCCTCTGGGGAAAATAACTTCTAAAAAAATATAGTGGATGCTAAGTAGTTTAATGGATAATAAAATGCCTTGTGCTTCTGGGACTCCTATTTAAAGACCAACCTGATGTTTTATGTAAAATAAGTATTGCAATCTTGGGATCTCACCCTGCATTTCTTTAGGATTGTCTACAGGTAAAGCACTTTTTCCCCAATAAGAGCACACATTTTTAGGAGTCATTAACAAGCTCCCACAGGACAAGTGGCCTTTCTTGCTACCTCCACCCCCCAAAACTACTAAGTAAAGACTAGTAAAAAGAAAGTCAATAACAAAGTTGAATGTTTCTTCACTACATAGACAGTGGTGCTGGAGTACAGACTCAATTAGTTAAATGTAACAGTAAGAACTATTTTGTAAAACGAAATACTTTTTGTCCTCTCACCTAAAGTATGAAAAATTACCAATTAACCAATTGATTGCATTTATTCTGTTGCATATAAGCCCATTTATGACTTGACATAGATGGTTCAACTGATTTATTCTGCATTAGAATAGGACACCGTTCTTCTATTCATTCTTCTAACTTTGATGTCAAATACTGTTTTTACAAGGACATCAACTATCTTCAGAAACAGCTGGAAGAAAGCTGTACAGAAATTAAAGCAGTAAGCTACACAGTGCATATTATCCATCTCTGTGTTAAGTGATGTGGTTATCAGAAAAGTACCAGCTCAGACCTTCCAAAGTGTCTGAGGATATCTAGGTTCAAATCCAAAGCTGTACAAGAGCTGGAAGCACCACAGATGAAGAGCACTTGGCCCCCAGGAAGGAGCCCTCATACCATTCTCTGGATAACTGTATACAGAGTATTGTTATTGTCTGTAAAGACAGTTTTATCTAAATATAAATATTGGGGTAGAAGCTCATTTCCAACAAGCACTTAGGGGTGGGCAAAAAACATATCCTACTAGTTACTCAAAAGGAAAAATATATGTCAGCCTTCTTTTGCTGCTGTCCTCCCTGTTATGCAGACGCATATTACTGTCTCAAGATTAATATCCTTTCTCAGAATAACCTGTCCCTTTCTCAGAATAACCTGTCCTTGTAACCTTTAGAGAAAAAGTCTCACAGTGACTGGGCAGGGTACAATGAAGGTTTGAAGTGGGAATCAGTTACTTCTTCGTCCTTAGAACAGTGCCAGAAGATTAAAGCAGGTGGTCATGGGCAAGGGGAAATCCCAGTGCACTTGCTCAAGTACGAAACAAACACTTCAAGAATGGGAAAAAAAAATAATAATAATAAATAAATAAAAAAGATGAAATGCAGACGAGATGGTCATTTAGATCATTTAGATTATGTGCTCATCACTGTATTGTTTGCAGATAGAACTCTTTGAATAAAACTCACATTCTTCTGACACACAAGAGAAAATCACTGCATAAAATTCCTACCCGCTCTACAGAAAAAACTTTTCTTGCCTCATTTCTCCATGTGCTTAGTGATCACATTCCTGATAAATTAAAGAGAATAAATTTAGGAAATGTTCAGAGAACAGCACAGCATTCTGAGAATGAGAGGTCCCACTCTGGCAGTCTTGAAGGAGTTTGTGGAAGAGCCAGCTGCAGGGTTGGCAAGGCAGGCAAAAGCAGTAGACTGTCTTCCGTCAGTGCACTAGGCAGTGATCTGGAGCGGCTAATGTTATTCAGAGAAGACACATTTGAAATCCCAAGGAAGTTCATTACAAAAGAGGCTTGATTGGGGGAAGGCAGTCAGTTGGAAAACGATATTTCAATAGAAGTCATGTATGTCTCCCCTGTGTGAACTTCCTTTCCTGGAATTTAAACTTTGCTTTGAATTCAAGCTCAGTTTAAATATGGCTAGCAAGGTTTGAGGTGACAGTTTCCTCAGCTATAATTGATCACAAGTCTAAATTGCATACTTTGGTCCAAAATTTTGTTTCTTTCTAACCGTGGTATGAATAATGACGCTCCCTCGTATTAACATTCATTGGCTTCTTTCACAGTTGTATTTGTCTGAGCCGGGAGTAGCAAACACACAGCTGTGAGAAGTCCTTGTGGCATATTGTCTGCTTTCTATGTTTTCATCTACTACCATCAAATCCTCTCAAAAATCCACAGATTTCTCTGCTCTAGGATTAGCTTGTAAGAGTTATCTTCTAATTTCACTTATCAGCTTGCTCTGAATGTTACCACAAAATCCTGTGCTTTGTTCTTTATTTTCCATCTTTACTTTATATCTTTACTTTATAGACATTATTCTTTATCTTAAGACTGTTATACCTAAACCTTCTTTTCACCTTCTTTTGCTTTTAATTTAACAATCTTTAACAAACTTTAACCTCCCTCCAGTCTGTAAGTGTATTCTTCCTTATGTCTCATTCATCTGACAGAAAATTACTTTCAGGATTCCTATTCTTTGGGGTTTCCAACTGTTGATCTTCTGATTTCTTTTGATTTAGATGAGAAAAAAGAAAAAAAAAGAAAAAAAAAAGAGAGAGAGAGAGAGAGAAATCATCCCCTTAAATCACCATTTTCTTTTGTTTTTATTTTTTGACTCTTTGCCTATCTCCTTATTAACTGCACTTTTGGTTCCCAGCATGCGGACTCCATGAACTCCAACATTATCAGCCTCATCTGCCCAGTAACAGAATGAGCTTTGACAGTGCAAATGAAAGAAAAAACTGTTTAATTTGTTAATAATGATTTAACTCTCTTTAAAAAGAACACAAATAACTGGTTCTCAAACTAGATGAAATTTTACATTATCCTTTGATGAAAAACACTTCTTTATAAGTATTTCATTCAATGCAGCCTTGACAACTGTTTTCACACAGTTTATCTGCTTTCACAAGGTAGATAATCTATCTTCATAAGATTATCTAAAAAAGTTGTATTATCTGAGAAAACACTCTTATGTCTATACACTGAGATGGCAAAAGAATATTTGACCACTAATTTTGATTCTTTTCATGGAAAGCGAAAGAACGCTGTTGTGAGCAGCATACAGTCTTCTCACAGACTGACATTAACAACCAGGTCACTACTGACAACATGTCCCCTCCAAAATTACTTTAAAGCTAGCTTTGGAAAAGTGCAGATTTTATACAAGGAGGTACTGAATTTCCTTCTGCAGAATGCAATGGAGTAAAAAAATATAGATGCTTTTTTTAGCTGATAGGTTTCTTCCTCAGAAATCCTTTCTGGCCATCAATAAGTAAAAATGTAATGACACAGAGGAAATTACACAACAGAAATTGTGAAAATCTTTTTGCAACTATTTTATGATGAAATAAAATAATTGTGCTTGAGGGCTTCTTAATTTATCTTAGTAACAATTCGAAAAGTTGCTAATCCTGTTTTGAAACAAATAATGCAATTATTTAAAAAAAATAGACTTTTTCTACTGTCAATTAAATTAGAAGTTTGTTCTTTTATCTTCATTAGTTTCTGACTGATTTTTATGGTATTTGATCAAATGTTGTATGCGATATTAAGGGCTCTAAAATGTTTCAAAAATCTAAATACTTTTTAAAATCTAAATGCTGTTATATAAGAAAGATTAGAAACATTTAAAAAAGAATTTAAATTAACCTTGGTGTACTTTAACAGTATATAAATAAAATTGTTTGTTCCTGTGATAAAATAGAAAATTATTAATCAAAATAATAATAAAAAATAAAAATAAACATATAAAAATATAAAAATAAAATAAAAATACAGTATCCATGTAGGTTAATTATATAGTCAGTAGAATGAAACCAAGATTTTCTAATCTGGGAAGAACTGTCAATAGCAAGTGCTAAACAATATCCAAAAAGGAAAAATAGTGTTTTGTGTTTTTTGGTTGTTTTTTTTGTTGTTGTTGTTGTTGTTGTTGTTGTTTTTTTGGCAGAGAAAGAGTATAAATTTGTTGTTGTTAAGTTATTAATGAAATAATTCTTACCCATATTCTGCCTCAAAATATGACTGTGTCTAAAATGTTGCATAGAACTATTAAGACTGGAACTATATTTCTTCCATTAAAAACTCATGTAAATTCAGAACTCTCATTTAAATTTTAAGTCCCTAGACAAAGATATAACTGATTAATTCCAATATCCAGTAGAGGATGAACTTTCTAGTATTGCAATAAACCCCTTTCCAGGTAGGCAATAAACAAGCACAGAATATGTTGGATTTATCTCCTGATCTTCCACACTTATTAATAATATATTGAGTTCAACTTTAAAATGGTTTTGGGAAAGGATACTTATCCTTACAATACAATAAATAAATAAATAAATAAATAAATAAAAGTGCTTATTCAGAACTGGCAGGCCCACAGAACATTATGCCAAAATTAAAGACACAGGGAGAGTATCTATAATGTAGTGAATTTGTAAATACAATTGCTTCTGGAAAGACTTCACAATGTCCTATATTTTCAAGGGAAATCCAACCAATCCTGAGAAACTAAATAAAATTATGCATCCTTGTGATAAAATAAGAAGTTATTAATCAAAAACAGACATTATCCAAGTAGGTTAATTGTGTGGTCAGCAGAAAGAAACCAAGAAAAGAGAATATTTTTCCTAATCTGGAAAGGACTGTCAACAGCAAGTGTAGCAAACAATAGCTGAAAGGGAAAAAATATTATTGGCTTTAGATTTTCACCAAGAGTTTGCACAGGCTAAACTCAACAGGGCAAGCACTAGTCTTGTGCTTGCAGTACATTAACCACTTCCATCCTGAATGAGAACCCAAGCATAGCAAACTGCTCAGTTTCAGAGTTGCATTCCCGTAAGGTTGCATATTTTTAGCGTGCTGATCCTAAATCAGAAATGAATGACTTCAGAGCACCAAACTGCAAAATGACATTTAAAAGAACATAAAACAGGAGGCAGGAACAACTCTTAAGACAGCATGATGCGTATGGTTACATCAGACAAAGTCATTGAGCCAGACCCTAAAGGAATTTAAGAACACAGAGAATATAAAACAAAAAGATCTGGAAGATCTTTATCATACCTTAGCAAATTCATTCCTAAACTGTCAGACAAAGGTTTATCCTCAGCTGTGGCAAGAGAAAAAAGTACAGAAAGCAGAAGAAAAAATATTTGGAGGAATCAGAATAAGTGAATGTGAAGTGTATATTTGCCATTTGGAAAACAAGAAAAAAATGGTACAGTTTAAAAGCAATCCTAGAGTTAAAAATGAGGCATATTTTATGATATATTCTACAAGACCAACACATATTCATATCTATCTAAATTATTTTCATTCTCTACCCTGACTTCCAAAGACAAGTCCAATGTGTAATTTTCATGTTAGTAATAGCTGTGTGGTTCAAAAATACTGGATTCTTTATTCACCTAGTTGTTAAGATTTTTCATGTTTGACATTAAAAAGTAAAAACGTTGAGGAAAAAATTGCTTTAAATTGATGGTACAAATGGGGGAAACATCAACAGACTCTTTACTCATGATCTCTCTTCAGCAAAAATATATTTACAGAGTTTAAAGATAGGGCAGGGCTCTGTCCAGCAACAGAGATGAGCAGCTCAAGGTAGACAAGCATACCACAAGCAGTATGCAAGAGGTTTGTCTTGATAATCATCAAGGCTTATAAAAGCATTCACCTTTTCTTTAGGTAGTGAATATGTGGAGAGTCTTGCAATGCACTTAAATTCACCAGGAACAGTATAATATCCAACCTAACCATGAAACTTCAGTATGTTGTGTCAACCATTTTCAAATTTCAGTTTCCACATGTTGAGTCCTTAGACTGGATGTTAAGAAAAGGTTCTTCACCAAGAGAGTGGCCGGCCACAGGGACAGGCTCCCCAGGGAAGTGGTAACCATACCAAGATTGCCAGAGTTCAAGGAGTGTTTGGACAACACTCTCAGACATAGGGTTTGATTTTTGGGTGGTCCTGCATGGGGCTGGGAGTTAGACACAATAATCCTTGTGGGTCCCTTACAATTCAGGATATTCTATGATTCTGTGATTCTCATTTTTCTGATTCTGATAATTAGACACTAACAAATGTTAATGCAACCTGCTTTAGGGAACCTGCTTTGGCAGGGGGGTTGGACCCAATGATCTCTTGTGGTACCTTTCAACCCCTACAATTCTGTGATTCTGTAAACGTGCTGTAGCACTAAATAGTGCTAGCACAACACTGATCATGTCACTATTCACTACTGAAGAATTGCTGTTTTCACTGTAGAGAGCAGAAAGCAGCAGCTTTACTGCACTATATATTTTCCACCCTATGCTTGTTTCCGGGTTCCTGTACACTATCTCTCTTACAGACTTGATCAGCCTTCAAGTGATCAAGAACTGCGTGAGGTCTTCTCTGAATCAGAACAGACCCTTGATGTCAGGCATGACACCAGCAGAAGCTGAGCCATCACAAGTCCAAGCACTGCAGCATCAAAGAGCAGCCCCTCCTGCAAAAAACAGGGATCTTTGGCAGAGGGAGCTTCACAAATGTGAATTAATGCAACAGTTGACTATAACAAAAACTGTATGTTTTGAAATAAAGAAGACATTTGTAAAGCAAACAGATCTTTCCTGGTGTGAACTTGTCCTGAGGAGCCATTGGGATGAACGATGATCAGAGTTAAGGCTTAAACGAGGATCAAGGGAAGGAACACCTAGAAATGAAGCAGATGGCAGCAGCATCAATTATTCCATCCAGGCTCTAGAAATGTGAATGCCTGGATGGAAACTTATGGTCATCTCTGCCAATGTCCTATATCAGGCTGCATAATTTCCCTCTGTAGTTCCTAATTTTCTCTGCCACACATTCTCCCTATTATCTACAGCAGTCTTTTTCCTGCATGTTCAGCCTTCCCAATGCAGTGTTTGTGCAGCACAGTGCAAAGGAAATCAGCAGAGGTCTTGCTTTGGCCTTTGTTCTTCAGTCCTTGCCGTGGTGGCCATGAAGCTCCCTCATCTGTTGGTGCCTGCTTGCCTCCAAGCTACTTTGGTAGCTGGTCCCACCAGGCCTCCTCTGTCCCCAGCAGACAGAAGCTGCTGTTTGGACCTGCCTCTGACTCAATAGGAATCCAGATTGGCTCCTCTGAATTAATGTTCTGGAAGAAGCACTTGCTCTCTCCTTATTGTGTCTATAGCGTGAGTGCAGGTAGATGAGCCAGCAATGCAAATTCCTTTCTGCCTCTAGGTGACTATCTTGATTCAGAGAGAATCAACCCCACAGGGCTTAAGTAATAACACACCAAAATCTCATTAAGGATCTACACTTTGCAGAGCATGGAAGAAATCAGAAATCCAGCACAGTGTTTTTTGTAGCCAGGGAAAGATGAACAATCTTGGATTTTTACCCTGGGTTTTCTGATTAGTATGTTCAAAGACACAGAAATGTCATCCATATGGAAATGTCTGGAACCTCCAGCTGTTCCAGATATACCCTGCTTTTAAAAAATAATCATTTCTAAAACTGATTAACCAATTTTGTCTGCAGTTCATTTGCCTAATCTGAAAGTGATACTTTACTGAAAGCGTTACACAGCTCTCTCACAGGTAATAAATCAAATTACTGGGAAATAGAGAATAATGTGCGAGTCAAGAGTTTCATAGAGCTAATTTTAAATGTGTTTATTTGTTTGTTTGTTTTTTATCAACATACATATGATAATATTCTAAATGAGTCTGTAGTAGCTTGTGATAATGTTTTCAGTGTTCTTCAGTAATGTATAATTAAAATAAGTGATCTTATTACATACTTCTCTTTCTCAAGAATGCATAACTTTCTGAAAACTTCAATGTTTTGATTTCAGAAAAAGAGGAATTTATCCCTGTAAGTCCTAAGTTCAGACCAAAGAAGATTTTTGCAAAGTTTGTGTACTTCTCTTTCAGTAGAGTTTGACTAATCAGAGCCTAGAGATTGTGGATTGCGGGTCTGTGCTGGCACTCAAGTCAGAGAGTCAGTACACATAAAACATCACAGAGAATTTGGGCCATCATGTTTTCAAGTCAGTTAAAAATTGGTCAAATGTCTTTTTCACCTTTTGGATACAAAGACTAACGTGCATTACGTCTTTACAATTTCTGCAGATTATTTTTTTTAACAACTTATTTCATTCTAAAGATAATTGTCTTAGGAATGTCTAGTTACCTTAATTTAGAATTTTAGAATATCATTCTTAAAATTACTTTTGTCAAGATCTTTCACTGCTTTTAGAATTACTTACCAAGCAACATAATTGTGTATGTGTTCATTTGTATTACACCTCACTAGATTTTAGAGTGTTATTCCTGTGGTATTCTGGCATCATGTGTGTGTTATTTAATTATTTGGAAACATTCTGTGGAAACAATCAGGTCCATGTAGTTAGGTCTGATTCTAATTTATAACACCCATATAAGCATAGACTTTTACACATAATGTCATTCTTATTTCTTCAAAATGACTTTATTGAAGGGTTCTCAATGGACGTCTTCTGTTTTTAAACAAAGTTGATTTACCAGTGTAAATTTCTCCGTATTGCTCCCTCCAAACATTCATTTTGCATTCTGCAGAACTGAATCTTAAGAGAAATCTTTTTAATCTTTATGTAAAATTGTGAAATGAATATTTTCTCTAACAAAAAAACTATGTCATGCTAACATGAATTTCTATTTACTTTGTTCTAAAAACACTAAAAAGATAAAAACACTAAAAACACTAAAAGATAAAACATACAAACATAAAATATACATTGCATGTATAGGACACTCAAAGGATATTTAGTACATTATTTGTCAGAAGACCATTCTATAAATATTTATCAATTTACAGGCACATCTCTGATGACAATTAGTTACAGGAAGACTAGAGTTTAATTTAACACAGCTTGTAATAGTTGCATCAGACCAGAAGTCTGGATAAATATGAGTGTGGTGGATGTGCTGTCAACAGTACACTTCCCCAAAAGCCCACAAACATGAATGTTGTATAAAACAACATTCACAGGTCATGGGACCTAAGAATATCTTTTTTTTTCATGAAACTATTAGCTTAATAGCACAATGTATTTGACCATCCCTGGAACTGCCAAGTCAAACAAACAAACAAAAAAAAAATCAAGCAAGCAAAACAAACAAACAAAAACAAACTACTGCTAATTATAGCATTGTAAAGACTATTTTCAAACTGTGAACCATATGATAGGCAATACTACAAAATCCTCAGTTTATCTCTTTTTTTCGTTTTTGTTTTTAATCTCCCAGAAAAATCTGGATAGGATTTGGGCTAGAGATCTCTCTAAACATATTGTAAGGATGATACTGCACTGGGTTCAATACCCCTGCTTTCCACAGTTTTTCAGCACAATACCAATATGTTTTACATGTTCACCCACACTTGCATATTTTTATCCCACACCCCAGAATATACAACACATGCTCTCTGTTTCATGCTGTGAAAATACCATGGCTGTAGGCTGCGACAGAGACCACATATTATTTTGGACCTTTTGATCTGAAAATACCATACTAAAAATTAGAATTATGTCCCAGTCCCAGAGGAACAGCGTATAAAGCCTCAGCCCACCGTTATGTAGTGAGAGCACAGTCAGTTTACTCCATGGGGAGCTAGTCCTAAGCATTGTTGGCAGAGTTTTGTGCAGAAGCGCATACATTTTAGTAACACAGAGACAAACTTAAGCTTCTCAGGTAACCTAGGTGTGTACATGCACTTATGTGTCAGGGGAACTTCCAGGAGATGTTTATGCTAACAAAGGAAATGGGCCACATACCATGATAAAGTTCAATATTTGAGTATCAACATTTGTTACACTGTGTCAGGAGTGCTCATTAGGAAGAGGTCCTGGAATATTCCATTTCCTTGTCCATGCTAGGGAGTATACTAAGATGGGAGTATACTAAGGTGGGACAATGACCCAGCCAGTGCTTTGTCTTTTTTCTGTTTCTAATCCTAGCACCACTAAATATATATTTCCCTTACATCATGCAAGTCCCCACTAACCTGGCCCTAACAAACACAATAGCATCTCTAGGTGAAACACTCCAGCATCTCTTTGACATGAAGTCAAACTCCCACTAGGAGACAAAAGGGGAGGAAAAGTGACCAAACACCCTGTAATTCAAAAATATTTAAATATCAAATGTACAAATTTGAGTAATCCTATTACTAACTGCTGTACCTTAACCTTGTGCCACTGCCACAGAGAGCTCAGGGTTTCTGAATGGCTCAAGGTCTACAGCTGGGGAATCTGAAGGTTCAGAATTCACATTAGACTAATGACCCACAAGGGAAAAGCCTAATGGATGGATATTGTGTATTATTTTCCATTTTTTATATATTGTGTTTGTTTTATTCAAAGAAGGAGAAAGCGAATGCAAGTGAGATTTCTATGTCATCATAAACCTTAAATTATGGTGAATTATGTAATCAAATGCAGGTGGTTAGCTTTGTTATTATTTCTCATTCTATTTACTTATTACTGCCCAGTTTTTAAGCCGACAGGTGAAATCAGTTTTGTTGGCTCTTCTGAACCTTGTAATAGGGATCATATTTTGCTGAAGGGTTATGTCGTGGATGATCCAGCCAGCATAAAATCTCAACAGAAAATACAATAAATATTTCCAGTCGTGTTAAATGCAAAATATCTAAAAATATCTAATATATGAGAAAGTTTAATATTTAATTATGAAATATTCAAATAGTTCTAGCAATTCTCATTACATTTCATCAATTAAACAGTTAACTGTGTTAAATTATTGCACATTAATTCTTCTTCTCTCATGCTAATTTTCTCTCACCTTCTATTACAAAAAGTATTTACTTAGCCACAAGAAGAAATATCCTAAATATGTATTCTTGGTGTTCACACTTTCATTTCAGAGACAAATATTTCTTAATGTGCAAATGTTATCCCATGCAGTTGAGAAAAAAAAAAAATAAAATAAAAAAAAAAATCAGTTTTCCTATAAGGAATAAAACGTATATAATGCTTCAATGTAAAAAAAAACTGAGTTACTGTTGCTGTGGGAACCACAACTTTGAATATCCTCACTATTGTACATTTAAATTCTCTACCATAATGTTGCATTAACTTTTTTTCTTGTTTGCATTGCATTTATATCTAATGTTATTCCATTTCCCACTCTTTACAGATGCAGATTAGCTACTGTAATGTTCCTGATGCAAAAACTGTTTTTGGTAAATCATATCAAAATGTTTCATGGAACTCACTGAGAAGTGTTGATATATGGAAATTGGTCTTTTTAAAAATTGCCCCTAAAAACCAAATTGCATATTTTGAATGGAACCCCCTCCACCCCCACCCCCTTTTCTATCATCACTTCCCATATTTCTGGAGAATTAAAGGGAATGGCACATCTGTGACATTTCAAAAGGAAAGTTCCCATTATTCCTGGTCTAATGCTTATTATAAATATACTTTACAACAAGTTACAGTAATCTAAACAAACAAATGTTAGTAATAAAAGTTAACATCTTGCCAAATTTATCAGGCTTGCACTGATAATGAATCTTTCCCTGTGAACTGTAAAGATTCTGATATATGAAAAATCTGCATAATATCAGAACTTATTCAGAAGAAAGTAATTTCAAATTATAATTTTTGACCAATGACCTATGAACCAACAATTGACAGTAAACTTATAACACTATTGAATGTATGTACTTCAAACATGTTGTGTGCTATAACTCGTACTGGAAACATTCACTTCTTTGTTAGATAAAGCCTCTGGAAATTGTCTCCTCTTTCTCTAGTCATTTCCTCCCTTTTTGTAGGCTTTTTCCAGTTCAGAACAAGATAATGACAAATTAATTCCAGCTAAGAGTCAAATAGTTTATGTACTATGTGGAGTATTTTTATAATGAATATAATTGTAATTATTGAGATTAAGGTACTTATGGACAAATAGCATAGGTTCCAAAGACAGTATTATAAGAGTGCCCATTAAAATCAAGGTAGAGCATAGATCAATAGTACTTAAGAGACTGGTTGCTTTCAAACAATTCATGAGAGAGGTTAAATTATATCAATAAATTATATTATTTCAATGAACGGTACTGGTAACAAAAGTTGAGAGCACAGAACTGAATCAGCTATTGTTCACTTCCTACCAACATATTTTTCCCTTAGACCTCTTACAAAGTTATGTCACACCAGAAACAAGGCATAGAAACAAACAAACAAAAAAAAAAGTTTTTTGCAGCTTTGTGCAATCCAGCAGGAACAGTGCTGCTCTTCCTTTTTTATGACATTGCATTGGCCACTGACTTCCTATCTAATCATCTGTGGATTTAGGGCCCGGTCTGCTTGTCCAAAACCCTCTCACAACAGGTCTATCCATCTATTCTTATAGTTCAGTAAAATGAAAAATATTATTGCATAAATAAATAAATTTGCAGAATAGGACTCTCTACTTGAAACAATATATATGGAGATGTGCATGTGCAAACATAAGTGTGTGTATATATATGTATATACATATGTACTTATGTATACATATGTTTGTACATGCACATCTGCATTTCTATATTGAGTACCTACATACACATAAAACTACACATATGTAATTGAAGTCATTATTAAAGAGAGTATATGTAGGGAAGGTCTTAGTATATTATAAACTTCTGTAATTTGAAATTGATCACAAGTCATTCTTAGAAAATCCATTTATTATAGTGTCTTGCTAGCTCTGACTTATATTTATAATCTATCAAGCACTTAATCAAAATGTTATACAGCTTTGACAGAGAACTTTCCTATACTCTACAGGATATGACTGTAAAATGTCTTCCTTTCTTTGACTGCATGATTGAAAAATCAAGCTTTGAAATTTTATTTTAATAACATTGTTAGAGGTCTGTGTATTTCATTTCATTGTCAAAGTCTAATAGAATAATAAACCTTGATATTTCATCAGCCTTAAGTGTTTTCTTTTTTCTTCTCTCTTTTTTCACATAATGGTTTTAGGATTTTAGTTACTTAGTAAATTTAAATTGTACTCTTGGCATCTTTATTATTGATTCAGGTATCCTTAACCTCCTTGTACATTTAGAGACATCCTTTCATGCCTCTATAAGGTGGAAGTTTACATAAAAGCTCCATCTAATTTATACAGATTCCACTAAAACAAAAACTTAATCTCTTTCTGGAATTTCTTTAAACTCTTTTGCTTTGGCTTTTGCTATGTTTTGGCAGATATTAATAAAAGAATGAGTAGAATGTATAAGGATAAATATTAAATGTTATGCCAGCATTCCTCTGAAAATTATCTCCAATAAAAGTAATTTAGCGTTATTAAAAAAAATACTTTCTGATCTAGATATATTGTTTTTAATCTACAGTTGAAATGATCTTCTGAGTTTTGTTTTGCATGTGTTAACAGTAATACTAATCACTAAAAATAAATAAATATAAATACATTTTCTATTGAATGCTTAATCCTAAGATATTTGAAAATTTGTTTCATTGATATCATAGTCCAGTTACTATTAAATCATGGAAGACTTTTTCCTCTTTGTTTTTGTTTGGTTGGTTGGTTTGGTTTGTTTTTTACATTTAATCTACCAATAATTTAATTTAATATATCAGTATTACACTTTTACACCTGGCAATTTCCATCTGAGAAGTCAAAAGATCTACTGCCTGTGTTCTGTAACTGAGTTTTGTCCTAGATAACTATCTTTTCTCTTCTTTGTATGTTTTTTCTTACTGGCATTATTCTGGAAAGAGAGAAGGAATAAAGAACTATTTACTGGTAAGTGCACCTACATACCCCTCCTTTGATACCCCATTTGAAACTGAAACCAATGTGAATGATGGGAAACACAAGTGAAAACAGGTATAGCTTAGCTTTTTAGATTTGAGCAGTTCTTTAAAGAGTGCATTTACATTTCTTCAGGGAAGACTTCTAAAGCAGAGCCTGCTTCCTCTGTGAACTGGAGGTGCAGGAGGTTCAAAAGGACTTACACACAATCTTAGGCTGTAAATATTGTGTAATTGGATCACCTCTGCTTCAACCTTTTAGTTCTCACCAATTCCTGGTTTGTGTGTTTTTTTGTGTCCTCTCACACGGCAAGGTGAAATATCTGTCCCCATTTGTACCCTGCAGCCTGACCTCTAGTCTAGACTGCTCACTCAGAATTCAGTTCCGAATGACTAGTGTTCTGTCAGACAAAATCTACATAATCTGCTGTCAAAGACTGTCAAACAAATGGTTGACTTCATACACCCCATTTCAGTAAAATGATCAAAACATCAGAAACAAAAAAATGTATCCTTCCTTGGGCTGAAAAATATGGTACAGAGATCGGGAAAATACCCTGGAAATGAAAGAACATTTGAAAAGGTAAAAATCAAGTTCTTCCTGGGATGATGTAAATAGCTAGAAAATTCTGGATGTATGCTCTTAACTTTTACTTTGGTTGTGAGAAGAATTTCTAATTTGAATTCTGTAAACTTATTTATTTATATATATATAAAAACAACAACAACAAAAAAGAAACAAAACAAAAAAAAAAAGAAAAAAAAAAAAGAAAACATACCATAGGCAAAATAAGTTTGGGAAGAGGTACTAAACAGCAAGCAGTTATATGTAATCCAACAATTTCATGGGAATAATTATTTAAAGTCCAAATTTCTTTGTTTAAAAATGTCATCAAACCGGTTGATTGGATATAAGCCACCATTAAAAATAAGCTTACATACTAGTTTTCCTCAGGGGAAATGGGCAGTTAATACATCCATTTCTAAATGTAATTACTTTTTCAGTGCTACGTGTATTTTATAGCATAACTTGTATCTCAGTAAATCATTTTCTTTTGTTCTTGTAACAAAGTTCCTTGGAACACTAAACGAAGAAGCTGCAGGCATCCTCCATTTAATCCATGCCCATTAGAAATTGCATATTTTGCTTTCTAAGAGCTTTACTTCCTTTTCTTACCAGAGGTTGTTTTCTTTTTAGTGGCTTTCATGAATCAGTATAATAATTTCACTTTATTCTTTCTCTACATCTTTCCTATTATTAAACCTTCAGATACACCGTATTCTTGCCCTGAGAAACAGCAATTCTCTCTGCTAAAGGTAATGTGCTATTTTGCCTCATTATAATAAACACTAATGTTTTTACAACTGCAACAGTTCTCCACCAGTATTAGCATATTTTGGCTGAGGTATTGTTTTACTGTGACCTGTATAATAAGTGTCACATTAGCAACACAACAAATCAAACGTTTGTTAATTTCCCTCGCTTTCCCACACAGCTGCTAGTGTTATCGTGTCACCAGATTTTAATTAATATGATAAGTAACACTTGCAAGACAACAGGCTGATTTTTCCCCCCTGTGTGCGTGTGTCTCTGTGTGCACACGTGTAGACCAGAAAAGCAGCAAATAAGAGACTTTTGTGGCATTTACCTCACTCACGTTTAAAACAACTCAGTATTAAGAGAGAATTTTCCTTCAGCTTGCCCTGAGAAGCCAGTGTATGAGTCTCAAAATATGTTACAATTGTACTTATTTACCCATTCTACTATTTAATTTTTACATTTTTAAGCTTTCACCACCTGAGATATACGTGGCAGACTATTTGAGTCTGCTTCATTTCTTTTGCCCCTATATAAGTAATAACAAATATGTGCCTGACTTACAAAAGCCTTAGCAAGTGTTTTTTCAGGTATCACATCCTACCAGCTGAATTGCAGTAGTACAAGTCAAAAGTGCCATCTATTTGTAGAAGCTAGAAATGCACCAGAGGCCACTGCTGGAGTCGACCATGTGAGATAACCGCATGCTTCCCCTGCACACTGCTTTCCTAGCCTACAGTGTGGATCACCAGAAAGCGAGAGTCAGCAAATAGCTTGAGAGAATTATCATGGGAAGTTAAACCGCAATTTCCCTTGGAACAGGTTAGCCACTCTATGACTGGGATGTTGAAAGAAATTCCCCACTTCTGCAGAAGCATCTAACTGGCTTTTTAGCCTCTGTCCCAGGAAGTATAGAAAATAAATTAGTTCAAACTAAACTGGGGTGCCTGTCATATGTTTTAGAGGGCAAAGATTTGAGCAATAGTACATTATAGTGCATTTTTAATTCACTAACAGCATTAGGGATAGGTATATATATATATATATATAGCATATTGTTATATAATAATAGAATACTCAAATGTATTTTCATAACTGATATGGTCCAGCTGAAACTGATAATAGTGAGTTGCCATTTCTAGTACCACTTTATTAAGTATAGGATGATGTCCCGAGGATTTCGCCTCCATAATCACCAAGGCCTCCCAGTCACTGGAAGGATTCTTTTCAACATATATGAAAAGCAGAGCCACCCCTTGAAGAATTTTCACGTCAGTTGTGTTCTCTATTTTAAGGGCAATATCGAGCTTCCTACAACCTTCAAGTGGGAAGGTTGAAGAATATAACATATATCAAAATGAAAGGAGAAAACCCAGAGCAGCAGGGATCTGAAAGCAGAAAAGTGAGATGGGAATGAGTCTTACAGAGAAAATTCCCCTGCTGATATCAAAGGAAATAAAAGTGCACACCACACACACACACACACACACACACACACACAAAAAGACACAGAGCTGCCTTTATAAGGCCCTACTATAAACTACTGCTGATATTAGGCTGCTGAATTTTAATTCTCTCCTCCACTAAAATGCCCTTTTTCTTTTAACCTACTTCTCATTATAGCTTGCAAATGGATCAACTCCTTAGAAGGAGACTGCTGGGAGAAAAAAAAAAAAAAAAAATGTGCCCTGACAAACTATCAGCATCTCTACACTATACAGACCCCAAGTTAAATCACGTGTTAATCACGTGTTTGCACCAGAAGAAAGGAATGGCTCTTGTTGCTTCTGATCAGAGAGGAGAAAACTGTTATTGAGCATTTCAGAAAATATGAAATAGGCAAAGGAAATGTATTGACCATATTTAAAATACTCAAACTTATTATGACCTTAAAATAGTTATAAGGAAAAAGCATATCAGTGCTAAGCAATTCCAAAATGAAGAGGTATATTAATTCAAGCCTTGCAGATTGAATCTGCTCCCAATTAGCTTAATGTGATATTCCCATTCATATCAAGAATAAGAGTACAGTGGAGTACACAAATCAGTAACCTGTCCCCCAGAATAATGCATTTTCCTGTCAGGCCACAGTCTGGACAACACCTTGGTTAAAGACTAGTGTCTATAGGGCAAATGTAACACCAGAGTATCAATGAATATGTAGTCATAATAGACATGTCTTAGTTGTTTCAGTAGGATCAATAAGCATTTCTATTCTGTGCCTAAATAGCTGTGAAAAAACTGTCCCAGTGTGTTCCTGGGTACTGGCTGCTAATCCTTCAGAACAAGATACCAGTAAATTGCAGTTTTTCTGCTTATAAATTAAAACACACAAGAATACGCACATGAAAAAAAAAAAAAAAAAAAAAAAAAAAGCATCTGCATGTTTAAAATTTCTGGGGCTGAAAACATGAATATAAAATAAAAATATGAATAGTTTCAAGTCTATGGATGAGGGAAAAGTCTAGTGTCTTGTGAAATATAGAAAGGAAGTGTTCTGGTTTAACTAGAGAAAAGTTATTTCTGTGACAGAAGAAACTAAAATGTGTCTGTTCAAACTTTAAAACTCCATGAGCCATACCAGTAACCTACTGAAAGCCAAGTGCCAACTTAATTTCCATAGCTATTTACATAAATCTAAATGCAAATCATACATCCATACAGGCATAATACTGTCATTGTTTGCATTTTATTCCCTTTGACTGACAAACAGAAGCTGCTTCTCTTTTGAGTTATCTAGCAATAAAAAATAAATAAAATAAAAATTCAGCAACAATCAAAACAATCGCAGAGTGGCCTAACAATGGTCTTTTCCATGGACTTGTGGAGATACAGAAAGTCTGTGCTAGATGCAGCCCCAGCTCCAATGAGGGCACCAGGTAGCCCTATAGCCCAAGTCATATTATGTGTTCAAGAAGCGTACATCTTTTGGCTGTCAGTGTAGATGGGGAGAGCTAAATTTGCAATTGAAAACCTCTCTAGGATTGAGAAGGCAAAGACTTTGCAAAATAGTCCATGGGGTTAGAGGTTGGAAACTGCCTCCTTGCAGGGAGTTCTACACCACCCCCCTACTATGCTTTCAAAAAGGCAGAATAACCTATTCTTCACTGACCTGGGAATGCTTACAAACCACTCTTAGACAAGTTAATAATGAGATAGTCTGCCCCGATTACCATTACAGCTAAATAGTTGTCGGACTAAGAATTCCTGGAGAAGAAAAAATGTTCAGAAAATATTTTTAAAGGACAAATTGGAAAATGAGTTACCAGCTTCCTGGAAGCAAAACTCTTCCAACATGCCAACCTTAGGGACAATTGTGTGGCCAGTTTGGAACCAAATAGATGACACTATTTGAGTGTAAGACAAAAGTTTACAACCCTGAGAGGTGAGAACAAGCTCAAGCAACTGGCTAAATCTTTGGTTTCCTGAACCACTAAACCAGGGCTGTTGAAAATACAAAGATTTGAAGACTACCTTCTTCAGCTCTGTGACATCCAAAAGTTACTTCAGAATAGGTGATCCTTCAGCTGGTAAATCACAGCAGTTTCCTAGACTTTGGTATTATTGGTGCAATAAAACAGAGCTGAAACTTGCGGCCAGGTTGCTCTACATGTTGGTGTAAGTAAGGACACTCCAACCACCATGGGAAACTTTCACACTCAAGTTTGTGTATAAGTGCTTAAACTGTAATTTTATCTACATATTTGCCATTCATCTGATATATGTCGACAAAGTAAGATATTCAGGGCCTGCATGCACTCAAAACTGTTAAAACCAAGCTTTTATTTAGGCAAAAATATCAGCAGTAAAATTTCATGTCCTGAAACTGTGCCTTCTTCTGTCAATTCATACATTATCAACTGTCAGTGCTGAGGTGGTCAAAATCCCTGCAAAAGTGGATCTTGATGTCTTTTTCTAGATTCTATTTGAGCTTTGCAGTTGAGCCAGCTTTGCAGGAGGCACTTATGACTGTTTTACAGGAGGAATGACCAATCCACATACTGCATCACCTATATAATCTATGCTAAATAATTAAAATAAATAGGATATGATAATATTGTGATAATATTATGAGCAATATGCAGAGGGTTCTTTTTGGTCAGTCAAGGTACAAAGTGTTAGAAAATTCATTTAAATGAAGAACTCATTTTTACTATTGAAATAAAAATGCAGACTTTTGAATCTGGTGCGTTTCTCTTTAAGAAGGTGACTAGTCTTCTCTGAAGACGGTCTAAATACTGTGTTATGTGACATTCAAGAGGTCTGAGGAATCATGTGAGACAGCAAATGATGCAGGAAAATTGTGTTCTTGTGCTTCTTTTTTTGTTAAATTCCTACAAAATTGTACTTGTAATGCAACAATCACTTTATCATGAATAGGGCCCTTTGTCATTTGTTAGCTGACCCATCTCTGCTGTTGCAAAAATCAAAAGGGAATTGATTTTGATGAACTGACATGCAGCTGGAGGGTAACACAACCACCAGATGAACAAAAAGCCAGCTTCAGCACCAGTAGGTGGATCGATACTGTACCTATGTCAGGTATATGCGGTTATAACAAAAGAAGAAAAAAAAATCCAAAACTACACACCTCTTAAAATCTGAGGCTTTTACTGCATCTTGTGTTCAGTCTTGGGTTTTGCTGGCTTTCTCATGAGATAATTTTTGTGCCTTAAAAGAGGAGGAGTTAAAAAAAAACCTGCCCTACAATGGTGTATGCATACATATGCATATGTATGTTGAGTCAAGAAATCTTGTAGACATAGTCATCATATTTAACCTTGAATGCTACACCGTCCTGTAATCAACACATATGAATAAGTACTACATCTCTATTTCAACAGGTCTGTGCTCATTAACAGTTGTTCCTTACACAAACTTTCAAGTTATTATTCTGAAAATGTAAAGTTCAGGAAGTAAGCAACCATGTGGCTTGCTCATAACCCAGCTGCCACTGTCTTATTTGAAGTGGAAGGTGCAACCTTAACTGTTAAAGGTAGGTGGACTGATTGACCTGATTGTAAACACAAGACATGATGTACTTATGGATGTTATGTCACAGCTCATCATTCTCAGTTGTACCACATTGATATCTGTATTCTGTAATGGCTAGTTTTAAACATTTCTAAGAATATGTTCCAGACTGTTCCAAAATACATGGGGGTGCAAGTGTAAAAATATAAAATTAAAATCACAGCTCACAGAATGGCTTGTAAAGTTTAGATGTATAATTAGATATGCTGGAAATAAACCATTTTGATTTTGGAAGCTTTAAGGAACAAGCAGCCAAAGTGAGAGATCTCTTCAAGATGGTCATAGAAACAGAATCGCTTAGGTTGGAAAAGATGTCCATGATCATCAAGTCCAACCATTGATGACATCAGAGAGGAGACAGCCCTACAGTCTTTACTCACTTCAAAGTCTTCACTGATGTCAAACGAAGCAACCTATTATATAAAGGCTTGTAGACTGGGTTTGGAAGATACAGCCAGCATAGTCCTTTCCTTTGCCTGATGTGCTGTCTTCCATGAAAAAAGAAGGCAGGCTTCTTTCAGTTCCCCCCACCCCCTTGCTTCATTTGTCTATGTTACATCATTTGCTAACAATTTGTGAAAATAAAAGCTTTATCTTTATAAAAATATCTGGAACGCAAATTCTTCCCATATTTCATTAATAGGATACTCATAGTTTTCATTACACAAAACCAGAAGTGGACATGTTTGTAATGATCCAATTTACTTTTGTTACTTTTCTTTACATCAGTTACCTATTTGTTCTTATATATATACATTTATGTCTCATAAATGTTAAAGATATCCACATGCTGATGTGAAAAACATTGGTATATTGGTAAGTAAAAAAAAAACTTGATAGCATGCATGAGAATGAGCAGTAGTTAATTTTATTCAAAATTTGTAAGAAAGACTCCCAAACACATCATGAAAGCTCTAACACTTAAAGTTTACTTCTGGTTTATCATTTGCATGTGCTTGTTAAAGGTCTCTCTATTTGTATAGATCTGTCCTGAATCCTTGGGAATGTTTTACATATTTTATTATGTAAATTAACATCATTTAATGCAAATCATATAATCTAATTGTGTATTTATCTGAAAGACCAGAGTGACTCTGAAGCATTTATTTCATTCTCTCATAGCTATGTGAAATACCTTTAAAGAATTACCTTGTTATGGAGTATTTGCCAAAGAGACTGGACCCCGGTTCCTTTTCATATCCATCACTGAACTTCTCTTATGCTTCTATTAAAAATACTCTTGGGTAAATTAGACACAAAAAGCTGTGATTAAATAATATTATAATGGTGACAGAAACGGAGAAATCAACAGTAGAAGCTTCCATTAATGTATGCATTTACTTCACAAAGGCTTATTATATATCAATGGAATAAGGTGACAAAGTAGGATATGTTTCTCTTGAATTTATTAATCTATGGATGTCTGAGATATTTACACAACCAAATGGATCATACCATCTCCTGAAAATCAGTTGAATTCTAGGACTAGTAAAAGCGTACCTAAATCCATTCTGAATACCTCCACTCTCATAAATAAATAAATAAATAAATAAATAAATAAATAAATAAATAAATAAATAAATGCTTTTTGTGAGCCCTAAATACTGCAGTGTTTTAGAATACAGGTGTTTTAACAGGGAGAACCCATATCAGATTCTGAACTTGCCCTTTATTGAGATGCCATGATTCTAAATAAATAAATCTACTAGAATACTAAATACAAATGCAGGAAAGCATTTCAGCAGATGTTAAGATGGATGATGAATAGTGCCTAAGAAATTACAGTCTTCAGTGCCATCTTAGCATCTAGTTGGATAGAGATACTTCAGCTTTCCTTTTAGTCACTGCCTTAAGTAAGGGAGTAGAATTCCAGTATACTTTGACTCAATTCTGGAAGATAGGTGTTGATGCAGAAGTAAAGCTTATTTGAAAGAGTGGTACCTAATAATCACGTAAAGGATTTAAGAGTTAGTTTCATATCTTCCCAAATGCTAAAACAAACAAACAAACAAACAAAAAATAGACACTTAGTCCAGGTGAAATAAATGAACCATGTCTCAGGTTGTCAGATGTTAAAAGTAAACCGTAGAGTTGTTGAAAGGATAAATCTATTTAATATACTAATTTGCTGATCACTGATAACTGTTATAATCTTACCTAAAGAAGCTTCCATTAAAGCTTTTACTCACTACCATGATTTTTGAAAGAAAAGTTATGTTGTAGGCTGAAGATATGCCTATAACATACTTGGACATAGGCTGCTGTGCATCACTTCTCTTAAGGGAGCTTCCCATTTCTAAATAAAAGGGGGGAGAGGGGGAGGGATGTCACGAAGGAAGGGAGAGAAGTCCCTTATCTTAAAGTAATAATAACTGAAAATTGCCATTTGCCATTTTCATGAATCCTAACTGCACTGTTACAACCAGGAATTGAACTGCAATCCTTGAGAGCATTCCATGTTTCTCTTTAGCCATCTAGCACAAAAGCCATTACCCGGTTCCAGTTCTGGATGCATTTTTACATTGTTCTCTATCCTCTATGAACTCCTCCCTATCTTAAAAGGGTAGTTATTAACTCAGAGGGGTCTTGGGTTCACTAGTGTGGCCTATTCTGCCCTAAAGACATGGCCTGTGGGAAACATTTCAGTGCTCTTAAATTGTAGTGTTTATCCTGGAGGATTGGTAGGCTGTAAGATTATATATTGACACCGAGTTCTCTAGATTTAAAATAGAAGAACATGACTCCCTCTGGCTTTCTGGATACTGGATATCACCCTGTCTCCTCTTTGGAGGACAAAGGGCCAAGAGCTGGAAGACAGCTGGAAAACATTGTGTGGATCTGCTGAAAACCTCTACTCATGCTCAGGCTGTCCAATGTCTTGTGTGGGCCAGAGACATCAGGCTGGCAGCCCCAGCTTGGGAAAAGGGGGAAGAGGTGTCTGACAGTGTTCTGCAGCTCTGGGATGAGCAGAGAGTGGCTCTTACCTTTCATACCAAAACAAAGTGCTGCAGAGAAAAAAAAAAAAAAAAAAAAAAAAAAAAAAAAAAAGAGGCTTATTGCAATCAATAAGAGCCAGAGGTAAATTAATTTCAAAATAAAAAGGCTGAGTAAGGCAGGTATTGATGAATCTGATCAATCCACAACTAAGTTATCTACCTGTATGGAAACCCACTCTTTGTCTGTTCAGAAAATTTCTCAGTCAAACAGGTGTGGTTGATACTGTTTTTGTATGATTTAATGTGAGTTTGAGTGCTGAAGAAAAGCATCTCACTTGTTATGTCCCACAGCAATAACTGGCTACTTTGAATTCCAACCAATTGTATTTCCATTTAAAATATTTACCACTTTGGAAATCATTTGTAATAAGTTCTACTGCCCTGAGAATACTATAACTTATTAGCCATTTACAGAATATTATTACATCTTAATATAAGGATACTGATACAACTTCCTTTCTCTTCAAGTAAATTAAAAAATAAACTAAATAACTGAGAATGGGAATGAATTCCCAGTTTTTTCAACCAAATGTTTTTTTCTGTTTCCCAGTCAGATGAATTCTGTCTTTGTTTTGGTAAAGGCACAAAACAGCTGAATCTAAAACTAACCTTTTTTTTTTTTCTTTTTTTTTTCAATAATAATGCCTATGCTCTGGAAATTTCCATCAGAATAATCTTTCAGGTCTGAGGTGAAGTTTTTGGAAGACAACATAAACCATTGCCTAGTGCTTTGGTCACTCACTGCTTTTAAATGTGCCCATGTTCCTTCTCAAGTCCTATGCTTAGGAGCTGAGAAGAGGATTGTGTCATCTCTAGCACAGGATATGAAAGGCCACCCAGCAACATCCCACTCTGTTTTATATAAAGGGATGAATGAGTACAACAGTTCAGCAGATAAGGAAATATGAAGCATGGTAGAACAGGAACTTGAAACCAATTCTCCATTGCCTTCAGTGATGCTGCTTTTCTGGGTTCAGCAGGGATTCACCTGTTCCCCCTTTTTCACTGAGAAACAGTGGAGTTTGGGGTAGGTGGGAGGTGTAGCACTGATGCAAAATTGAGTATTTTTTTTTTAAATCAGAAAGTTTTGTAAGACTTTTCTCATAGAGCAGTATTTGTAAATCCTTATTCAGTGACAGATTGAGAAAAAGACAATATCCTTGCACAGAGAAATACATATAGCTATCTGCTGGAGACTAATATTCCAAAACAATTATGCTTTGGTTACCAGAAAATTTTGCTTTTTTTTAACAGAGCAACTTGAGTGTGCTCAAGTTAACTGGCAAAGGACTGCAAGACAACAGAAGCACCCACCAGTTAAGTTTACTGTTTGCTCAGACAAAATTATTTTCTTAGTGAATTAGAGCTGTTGTAATTTCATTTCATTCTGAAGATTCCAGAAGATACACACTACACAGCAGATCACACTCATGTCTGGAACTGCCTTTGAAATAAATGGAAAGGAATAGAGGGTGTGTACATGCCGTGGTAAAGAAATGTTGCATTTAACCCTTCACATTGCAAGAAATGCAACATGTCAGAAATCAACTTTTTATTCAATAGATAAAAGAGTCTACTAAAGATAATACAGCCAGTGTAGATTGAGACTTTTGGCTTAAATATAGCCAAACAAGTCTGTAACACTTAGGAGTGTTACAGACTCTATTCAATAAGATCTAAACTGAGATACTCTGAATACAATTGACTGTGACACGATGATATAAAGTTTTCAGAGAGTTTTCAAAAACACTACTTTGGTGTTTAAGACCAGGTATAATTAAAACAATTTATGCCATCACATCATAGCATATTTGTTTTGAACAAGAGTCATTAGTGTATTTGCAGTGAAGACAAACAAAAATACTGGGCTACATGAGAAAGAGAAGAACCCATAGGTCAAGGGAGATGATCCTTCCCCTCTACTCATCACTAGAGAGACCACACCTGCAGTACTGTATCCAGTTTGGAGTTTACCAGCAGAGGAATGAAACTGACATTAATGGAGTGAGTCCTGCACAGAGACACCTAGATGGTCAAGGGGCTGGAGTACATGGCATACAAGGAGAGACTGAAGCAGAGGTTTTGCTCAAGTTTATGGTGACAAAGATAAGGACAGGTTTTATTGTTGTCTACATTGCCTAAGGAATACAGACTTCTCAGGAGTGCACAGTGATAAATCAAGAGGAAACAGGCACAAATTGGAAAACACAGGATTTTCTGAATTTCCATGAATAAGGAAAATTTTTCTTTTACTATGAAGGTAACCAGACACTGGAACAGGAACCCACAGAAGTTGTGAATATCCTTGGAGATATCCAAAAACTCCACTGTACCAGTCCCTGTGAAACCTGTGAAACCTGTGAAACCTAATGTAATTGAACTTGGTCTCTCTCGGCCAGTCTGAGTTACTTTGTGATTCTGTAATCTCAAACAATAAGTGTAGCCAAAAGGCAGATACAGCAATTAAAACTACAGCAGAAAGGAGAAAGAGTTACTTTGTGCTTCTCTCTTTCCCCAGCATAGGTGTCTGCCAGATAGGTGGCCTGATAGCATAGGCTGGTGCCATTTTCCAAAGAAAAGCATTATGTTGCTAATCCTAGAATATACAAAAACTGTTGGATTATTTTCATAAAAGAACATACCAGTAAAGCTAGTGTTCTTTATGAAATGTTCCATGGTTAAGTTGCATCCACTGGTGCAAGAGCATCTTCAGATCCAAGCCTATCTTTAAATTACATCATGGCTTCTTAGATATCCCCTGTGAAGGAAGCCTAAAATATATCAGATTTTCAGTATGTGTAGAGCCAGTCCTATAACTTTGTCCATCCCAGGGAGAAGGTGCAGTTTTTAGATGTCATAATAATGCATCAGCTGTAAGAGCTCACACCTGGAACAAATGAAATAAATGTACCCAACTAGTATGGTATTCTGGCCTGTTAGCAAAGAGAAGGCCCCCATCTGCTTCTGTTATACCTCTGCTGTGAATGAAGAAAGGACTCCAAAGTTTTCCATGAGCATGAAGACTTTGCTGAGGCATCCAAGTTAACAGTTTCATTACCTTAACTTTCATTTCTAGTCAATGGAAGGAGAGAGAATTCAACATCCCTGAAATTTCCCCTTGGAAACATTTGTCTATCATCAACTACAGAGGCACATCTTATTTAACTGCATATTCAGTTGTTTTGGTTGGTTGGTTGTTTTTTGCTTGTCTGTTTGCTTGTTTATTTGTGTTCTTTTGTTTTTGTTTTTGTTTCATTTCTTCATTCCTACAACAAATATGTTAAAAGACAAAGGATTCTCTTAGGTGTCCCATGTAAATGAGCTTAGCAATATTACCTGGATGGACATCTTTTCTCAGCAGAGGAAAAAGTCCATGATATCTAAGTTAACCAGCCTATATATGTTAGTAAAAGTAGCTACATAAATAATAAAACTAAAATTAAAAAATATATATATAAAAAATGAAAAAGAAGAGAGAAGCATAAACAGAATGATGATGATACTATCACTAAAAGAAATATCACTACTGCTGACATAGAAAGAAAAAGGGAAGGAGATAAATATCCCATTTTAGTAAGCAAACTCAGTGTGTCCAGGAGCAACATTACTCCCAAAAGCAGGAGGGAACAGTCAAAGATGCACACCATCGCAGTGTTGGGGATATGGAGATACTGCTGCTCTCAGGAACAAAGCAACAACAGCTGCACTCTGCTGCACTCTAGCATACCTTTCTTGCTACATGTGTCCCATGGTTTCCTCTCAAGTCATCAGCTTAGTCCTGAGTAGTAGAAAGGGTCGTGACTTCTTTGGAATATAAATGCAAATATTTTAGCACTCTGAATTTTGCAGAAATATTTTCCCCTTATATCATCGTGCCATACATATCTTTCTACTTAGCAAGTGCACAGTGGATTTTTTTTTTCTGTCCCTTTCTCACTCCAGTCACCCAGATACTGAATTTTTCTCCCTGCTGAGTTGAACAATGAGATTTTTTTACCATTATTTCAAATGTTTTTCACAAGCTTGATTCAAAAAGGGATAATTCCCCACTATATTTTTGGTCTGATTATCAGATGATGACGGACAATAGATTGATAAGAGTCACTCAAGAAGATGCAAGCTCTTGTGTATAACAGCCACTGCAATTATCAGACACTACTAAACTATTATTGATCCTGTTCACATTGGGTGATAACTGAGCATTTTCCACTTATTTAAAGTGCTGTTAGCCAGAAACTCCCATCAATGAAAAGCAGTAGACGAATTTCTTCAAACATGGTTCAATAAATAATAGCACATATAGAAGGTCCATAGTTCCTTAATCTCAGTGAAACAACTAACTGCGAGGCACAAATATACCATCTAGTTTTTGCTAAATGCTTGATTACAATAAAACAGGAACCTCCACAAGGTCATTTAATATGTAACCCAAGTATCACTGACAGAACCATTGTAACCCTCCAGAAAATAGAAAGAAAAAAGGCTGTTGCCTCATATAGCTTCAATAATATCAAGAAGAAGAAGAAGAAAAAAAAAAAAAAAAAAAAAAAAAAACACTGTTCAGACCAAAAACATAACACCATGGGGCAGATCTCATTGTCTTAATCACTAAGGCAAGGTTTCTTATATATAATTGTATTATTTCAAAGATATGTAAATCTGTGCTTAATATTAGACTGGTACATTTTGATAGAACTATAATCACAGAAAAAGTGGTCCTTATCAGTGAAATTCATATTACTTTCATTTTGTTCTCTTTAATACTGGGGACATACAGGATGTGATCTGATATTCAGTGTATTATATTTCTCAAGCAGGGCCAGTGGCAACATAGCAGAGGACTACATGTAAAACTGGCTATTAAGGATATTAACTAGTAATTGCTCAGAGTAATCTCTCTAAACAATCAGTAATTAAAAAAATAAATAAATAAAAATAAAAAGGCTGACCATTGAAATTTAAGGTCAGATTAAAATTGACCAAAAAGGTCAATTGGAATGGTTTTAATTATTTATGGTGCCGTATTTTCCTTCAACAAGAAATGTTTTATATTTTAGTGTGGACAAAATAGATAATTTGTCACAACAATGGAAGTTCTTTTATCAGTCGAACAACTAGGCTCTAATACATGGGATTTCAGGTCAAAAAATATCTCTCTTGTTTCAACCAAACTGTTAACAGGTCTGTTTTCTTTGATCCTCTACCACACCAACAAAACCCATCAGCAGTGTGAGTAGAGTCTGAAAAAACAGACTTGGTGAAACACCCAGCTAGCCTGTCAGCTGTTTTTAGAGATGAACCTTTCCAGCTTATGCCCAAGGGGAGGGAAATAGTGTGTAGATTTACCAGACTACAATTGATTATGATGGTCAACATGAGACTCAGCTTTGCCTTCTAGGGTCCAGCAACATGCTACCTAGTCTTGAAAAGGCAACTATAGATAGGTCTTTAGTGAGACCAGCTCCCACTCCTCTTGATCCATGTAATGGAGAAGTAAGGCAGACCTACGAGCATTTTAAGAGACTGTGGGTCTAGACCCTTGCTAGTAGACAAAAAGGATTCTTGGACCCCCTGGCCCTAGCAGATCTCTTTTGACCTGTTTCAGATGTTGTTTAGGATTGTCCAGTAGTGGGTTAAATCTGCAATACCCATTTCTAACCAAATTAGAAAGACACATAGCAGGAAACATGTTTACCAAGAATTAAAAAAATAAAAAATAAATAAAAAATAAACACAACAAAACAACAAAAATAGTAGAAGACATAGAATTAAATGAATTAAATGAAAGTGAACAAAATTCTCCTGGGCATAAAATATTACAGCTGTTTTGTGGCGGGAAAGAAGAGCAAGTAATTTACTTACCTCTGCTTTATTCAATAATCTGCCTATGCAACCTATGCATCTATGCAACCTGGCATAGTGGGAGTTCCAACTCACTGGCAGGGGGTTGGAACTAGGTGGTCTTTAAAAGTCCAATTCAAGTCATTCCATTATTCTGATCCTATAACACTTCTGTGTAAGAGTGCACTAAATAACTCACCCCATACTCCAATAATAATAATAATAATAATTAAAAAAAATAAATAAAAAATCCTCAGATCCCAATACTTCTCAGCACATAGTGTTGCTCACATACTCTTCATACAGAGTTCTCATAACAACCGAGTAGCCGAAACATAATAATTGCTATGTTCCAGAGTGAAATCTCACATCCATAAAAAATCAGTTCAAGTCCCAAGTATTCACCAGTTATTCCATTTCTCATCCCTAATCCTGCAATTCAGTGGTGACCTGCAAAAATGTCTTTAAAAAACAACTACAAAATAATGTTCATAGCACTCCTGAATTTGAGAAATAATAAAATCCAGTAAGATATTTTGTTAAAACACACTCTTCCCTCCCACTGCTCTATCTGTCTGTACATTATTTCTGCCCCCTGGGATATAACCACTGGTTACACCCTTCTATCACAAAAGTAGCAACTACATTTTCTCTCAATCTAAACAAAAATGTAAATATTTTTAAAATATTGTTTGTATGACCAATAGCTTGCTGAGTTTTTCCAGTTATATTTGTTGCTCCAACTAAGAGATATTATCTCTGTCTATAAGACTTCTCTTAAAAATTTCCTTATATGTCTTTAACAACAGTAACAGAAAAAAAATAAGTGTATCTACTTAATTTCAAATACTTTCAGTCTTGGTTTTGTGCAAATACATTGTGAAAGATTATCTATGAACTTTATAGTCTAAATATAAAGCTTTATTTAGAGACAGCACTAGGAATAGAAACTGTTTCCCAGTTCATTGGTTCATTTGGTAAATTACGCTGCCTCAGCCCTGCAAAAGGCCATCACAATGCAGAAATGGCATGTGTCTCTCCATATCCTACTATTCCTGTGTTTCAAAAAGCCACAAACTGCATTAGTTGGACCCTAACATTGTCTTTTTTCCTGTATTTGCTGTCTGAGATTAATCTTGTCAAAAATGCCATATCTAACAATAAAAGCTAGTGCATCCCACATTCCACAAATATTTAAAGATCTTAAAATAATAATAATAATAATAATAAAAAGGCTGTTGACTTGCTTTTGAATGATATTAAAGGGAGAGTTTTTCTGTTAATTTATGAAGATGTAGGTTCCCAAGTAAACCGCTCTATGAGAACTAGCACAAAATTGCTTGTAGAGAAAGAAGGTGGGTCTGAAAACAGCTGCCTTCCTACCTTCCATTACACAACTTCAAGCAGAACAGCAATTTGCAAATATTTCACTATCAGAGTTTGAGTTCTTCAGTAGGAGGAGGACATCAATCCAAACTCAGAGACATGCTAATAATACCTTTTAGAATGGCATGACTTCTGGCTTAAAAACTAAAGCAATAAATACAAAAACTCTTACAAAAGTTCACTATTTATACTGATATCATTTTAATAAATATAACTACTTCATCATCAGTGAAAGTTCATTACAGCACTACAGCTGCATATTGTAAAAAAAAATGAGCCCACAAAGACTGAAGGAGCATCTATTTAAATCTAAACATATTAGATTAATTTGAGACCAATTATTTCATTTGGGCAGAAAGGATTTCTGCTGCTAAATTTAATGGGGCACACAGAACACCTCTACTGCATATCATAGGCAGTATTCACTAATAGCTAAAGACTAAGTCATTCCTATGTGAAACTGAAAAAAACATTTCAGATGGAAACAAATACTGCTATTCCCCTTCTACAAGTAAGAAGGTTAAAATACTGATTGTCAAAGTGATTTTCTCACAATTAAACTGCTCAGACCAATAAGGAAAGAAGGGCTTGTGCCTGAGATCATTTTGAGCTCAGTGGTATCATACCAACATCTAACCAAACTGGACAACAGTAAATCAGAATCTAGATCTCTAAATCTGTAAAAATTTATTAATACAGCATTCAAGAAACATTCAATTAGTGTAAAACAGAAATTTTACATTTATAACTCTGGGAAAACTCTAGGTTCTCCCTTTACCACATGCACCTTCTGGTTTTCAAGCCCTCAGGATCCACTTGGGCTCATTTTCTCACTTCTTGGCAAACCATGATTATTTCTCATTTTTCTTATAATACCATCTCTCATTCTTTTTTCATATCTTTGTCTTATTTGAACACAGACTGAAATTTTGCAGTATTTACTTGTTTTCATAAGCTGGACTTGTAGTTAAATGTCAAATGGCATGAGAACCACCATAAAGCTCCTGCAGGAAGCAGTGCCTGAGCTGGTGCTCCACCACAGTCCTTGTTGCAGTAGAACTTGCCCACTTGAGGCATAAGAGGGGGTCTATCAATGTGTACAAAAGCAAATGGTTCGCTCTAGCTGTTTCTTAATGCCAGGTGGAAAGCAGATAGATAACTGTACTTCTAATTCTTCAGTGCCTTCTGCACTAAACACTAAAAGTATCTAATAATTCAGGCTGAAATTATACTTGTGAAAATCTGTGAACTCTGATTTATCATTTAAAATAAAAGGCTTTGTCCTAATTCATTGCAAATAAGTTTTTTCTCCTTCCTTGCCTTATTCTTCTTGGATATAAAATGGATAAAGAATAAGAAAAAGGAAATTTATAAAAATAAAAGGGAAACAACAACATTTTAAATGTTCAAAAACATTTTTTGGGAGAGGCATAAAATATCTATTTAATATTTTTAGAATTAAATTCAAATTCAAATAAATAAAAAGTGGAAAAACTCATAGATGTATCCAATCTGGAAATAGGTAGAACTCCTGAAATATATATCTATGTGTGTGTGTGTATTCTATTTTTAATACTACTAACAACAATTAACATTTTTCCAGAAGTCAAAATCCATAAAAATCTTACTCCTTCCTTCTGTGTCATATTTCTTAGTAAAAATTGAAAGAAAATGAACCTACCTCACAAAAGAAATTTCAGTGTGATTTAGGATAAAGTAAAAATTCTAAGTATTTCCTAAACGAAAAAGAAGATGAAGAAATATGGTTTAGATCAACCACTTTACAGTGACTTTTTCAAATGAAATTACTATTAACTTGAATTTCAAACTACATCAGCCCTTTGAAGACAAAATTTAGAAACTCGTTAAAAAATGCAGAAATTATATGTTGTAACAATTTTTAAAATTTTCATATTTGAGGTATTTTAAATACATATTTAGTCTTCAAAAATTATCTTTTTCTGTCAAAAGAGTATGAAGCATTTTATTGACCACAGGAAGTTGCTAGTTCAGTTAGATCCCTTTGCACAAAAATAAAACATTTAAGAAAAAATAAGTCAGTAGACAAAAAGATATCATTTAAGCATTCAACCACCAGTTCACCCACTCTCCCAAACTTGTATCTCCCAAATCCTTTCTGAGGCCCATTTTACTGGATAGTCTCTGAGACGAGCAAAAGGATATCTCAAAAGGACAGCAGCTCTAAGATCCTGGAGGACTTCACTTGCTGAAGTTCGCTGCAGATACTTTGCATACGTCTCACAGCAGAGCTGAAAAAGCAAAGTGCTAGAATCCTACTAAAGTGTCCCATAAAAGTAACGAGCACAACAGAACAAAGTTAGGTATATAAGCCAAACTGCGATAACCTTAGCATTAATTACAAACACTGCTTCTGATCATCTAATAGCATGGCACAGAAATGTGAAATGAACTACTGAACAAAGAGTCTTGACATTCTTTCCCTCTAATATAGGCACAGAGGGATCAGCAAGAAGCTACAGTTCTGTATCACACAATTATGCGCCTCATTCATTAGTACCACATCATTGACTACACCATGAAAGAAATGACAAATTAGCAATTTCACAGGACCAGCATAATACTATCATTTGTATCACAAAGTCAGCAAAATCTAACCTCCAATAATTCAGCTCACCATTCTAACCCAAGGCTGGCTATCAATACGGTTTTATGTGCCTTGTACTAATCACTAAAGTCAGATAATATGCAAGGTTAATGGCTGCAGACAGTCTGGGGAAATATCCAAGATCTGATAAGGAAACCCCACATTATTGCTGTTCTATGTGTGTATATCCCAATCAAGAATAGGCAAAGGAAGGAAATCAATGCTTAAGGCAGTTATAATACATCTCTTGGTGTTACATATAAATTGGCCCTTCATTGCCCATTCACATTTCAGTTAATAAATAGTTCAGACATAGGACACATGGATAGTGAAGAAGTGTAACCATTGTACGTTTGTCACACTTACTTTAGATTTATGCTGTCTTAGTACAACAGACTCTATCCAGTGTTTTCCAATTACTTCACTAGCCTTTTAAAGAAAATAAGTGATACTTAATCCTGATCAGTAGTTTGTTATATATTCCACCACCTGAAAGGAACTTGATGCATTTTTCCTCATTTAAACAAGCAGATAATCAACTAGGATATTCTCCTTCTAATTGTATCCCACCATTGCTTACATTCACAAATATATATCTCATCGTCATTGCTGATAACATAAACTCTTTTTTTCCATACTAATTACGAGAGACTGGACGTTGATTTTCTTTTATATTTAGCACTGAGCTAACTAAAGATACTTTATAGTAATTTGCAGAATAAGAAGTCTGACCTCAATATGCTCATGAATGTTTTTTTAATGTAGTGCACTGATAATATATAAGTTCACATTACTGAAATCTGTATCTGCCTAATGCTCCTAAAATGTCAAATCCTACACTTTGAAACTTTTTTTAAGTAAGCCCTTCTCCCCCTCTACTGTAATTATATCCATTTACCCTCTACGAACCAAAACCAGGCAGACGCTGTATTTAATTTGTAACTGTACCACTAAATGCAAATGTAAAATTGGCAGCTTTGATGTTGCAGCATTAAATATAGCTTATCTCACCAGTGACAGTGAGAAACAGACACTCTCTTAGGACTGTGAGTTATGACAGTCTCTCCAATGAGTGAAAAATCATCCCTGTACAGCTGTCACTGATGAGATTTTTCCTTTTCTTTTTCTTATGGCTCATGAGTGTTTCAGCATAGTTGGAGCCACCACTCTGGTGGCAAAGATGAAGACTGCATTAATGCAACTAAGTGCGCCCTTTTGTTCTGCACAATTTCCTTTGCTGTATTAAAAAATCTTCTCTTTGGAAAAAAAAAAAAAAAAAATCAAAAATTGTGCTGGGCCAGTAACTAGCTGATATTAAACTAATGCACTATTTGAAGAAGGGATTAGAAGATGACAAGCACATAGAGCCAAGGATTAAGAGATACCTCCAGTGTTCATGTCATACAGAACATGACTTCTTTTTTCAGATTTATGCAAGTGAACCTTTAGTCACTTTAATGTAAAAAATTCTCAGTGTTGTTCTTTAAAGATAACATCTAGAGCACCAAGAAGCTTTAGTCAAAAATGAGACCACTATTGTTCTGGGCACCATATTAAACAACTCACATGGAAATAGTTTGCAATCTGAAAAAAAAAAAAAAAGGGGGGGGGGGGTGGGGGGGAGGTTGGAATCCACATGCTACTGCCAAGAATAGAGCAGATCAGTATGAAATACTTATAAATCCTAGCAAGTGAGGCTCTTTTCATTCTGTAATTGTAAAAGAGAGACACCTTTGTCTTTCAAAACACTCTTGGAAATTTCTATCACAGCAATGTTAGATAAACAGTGGGTGATAAATACTGGTAAATGAGGGAGATAACCTAACATGTAATACATATCTTAATTTGCTTGCTTCTGTCTGACTACATGGCATTACACGGATATAATCCTTTTCAGTCTTTGTGTGGGCAACAGATATTACAGGGCGATGGCTAGCCAAAGTACACAAATAGGATGCCACAGTGCAGTCACTACTTCCACAACAGGGGCAGAGAACCTAGACTAAGAGGACAACACCTAGATTAAAAGGAAAAAGGCTGCTAAAATCTACATGAAGTACCTTTGTGTTGATTTATATATTTGCTTTGTATATTTGAATATGTTGACTCATGTCTGCTCAATAAAGCTTTGGGGGGATCTTTAACCTGCCAGTACTCAGAGGTCCACGAATCATCCTCCATTCCACCTCCCCCAGAAATATTTCCTTGCAGATGGCATGTTCACTTGTCCCCCTCAATTTGTACAAGCTTTTTTTCCTCCTGCCTGTACTTTCTAGAAAATGTATTTATTCCAGTAATACCGATAGTTTGATGGCCAAGGATACAGCAAAGTCTTCCATTTTCCTGATTCTGATGTTCCCTCTGTCATGACTACCCTTTCCCTGATCATACTAACCATCATCCCCCAAGCCTTCCCTCTGTTCAGGACACTCTGAGGAGTGAAACCCTCTGCTGTTCCTCAGCTTCTGTCTTCTCTCAATCTAACACTTGTTGTGAAGCCTATAGCTTCCTCTACTATATCCACTACTTTCTGTTTGATAGCAAGAAGCAAACTTATCTTCGGTATCACGCCATTACATGACATGTAAAATTAAAAAAATAATAATAATTAAAAAAAAAAAATCTTTTATGTTTTTCTCTATTGTGATCCTTATATTTAGGATGACGACTCTGAATGCCCACAAAGCAACCCCAATGATCTTCAAATTCTTCCTCAAAATACTCCAGTGGAGTACTAGACAGACTGTCCTTGGCCTGAAATTATAAATGTACATTACAACCAAAATACTGTATTAACTTTTATCAGATTATCATTTTTTAAACCAAATTTTATTATTTTTGTATCTCAATACATCTGCTACCTCTTGTGTTTTATGTAGCAGGAGGGTTTTAGAGAAGCAAAATTTTATTTTTTTCTAGGCCTTTATAGGAAGCTTAACAGCTCATTTCAAAACAGATAAGTTATCCCAGAGGGCTGAGCATTTCCATTTTAAAATATTTCATTAACCAGAGAAAATGTCCTTGAATTATACCTTTCTAAAAGTCTTTAAAAGAGAAGTCTTAGAAATATTTCTACTCCTTTTTCTAGCTAAGAAGATCAGGACATATGAAAAGCCTTTACTGAAAACTGTGAGTTGGTACCAGGATCAAAGCTAGCCATTGCCAAAATTTGTCAGTGTGGTCTTTCTCTGTAGACTAACCACCTCCTGCTAACTGTTGTATCTTCAGGGTTCAGCACAGTTAACATGTAAGGAACAGAAGTTCTGCAACATATAAGAGCTCACTCATTAAAAAATAAATAAATAAATAAATAAAAATCTATGCTGAGAATTGTTCAGAGCCGCCCCAGTTCCGTTATTAAAGCAAGCTGAAATTGGTTCCTAGATCTGCCATCATATTGAAAAAGTGGTCACATTTCAAGGGCCAGAGAATGATGATGCGGTTACTCTTAAAAATACAAGAGAGGATTGACTAGAAATTTGAATTTTCCCTCTCTCACTAAGCATGAAAATGCTGTAGTCTTCAGTTAGCACTATCTTAAGAGAAACAAGTGTGCAGAGCATTAGTAGTAAGGTAACTTCAAACATGATGAATTTGCTTTAAACCCTTTTGCCATCATTAATTCAGAATGTCTACAGGGAGGGTGGGAGATGGTAAGGCACAAAGCAGCTGGGGTAGTGAATAGAAAAAATCTGAACCAAAGAAGAAAGTTCTATCTTTATTTCTTTCAAACTTTTAGCTCACAAATCAGACTTTCACAAAGTGTGCATTTCAAGCAGAAATCTCATTTCTTTGTTAAAAATTCCACTTCATTTCCCTCACCATATATATTTTTTAATTTATGGTGTTTGGGTTGGCTTTTCGCACCTTTTATTTATTTATTTTTATTTTTATTTCTAGGCAAGAGGTTAGATTGCAAAGACAATCTTTAAAACTTTAGCCAAATAAAGGACATCTGGAGATGTCCACTTGAGTCTGGAGAGAGCCTAAGACTTGGAGTTGTAGGTTACCCCATTCACTGCAAGGGCTGGTAACTCTGTAACTAACTACAGTGCTGTACCTCCTACTGCTTATTACACCAAAGGCATAAAAGAGAATCATTATCAGAACTTGTGCGCAATTCTCAATGACACAAAAGGCCAACCTAGGAAAGACAGGATTAAAATTCACAGGAACATGCTTTTCCTGACTTTTGATATATCTGTGGGGGGGGAAAGCATGGAAACAGGTGGTGCAAAATTCATTTTATTTCCAAGAAGTGGAAAGTACAACATCAAGATTCATGGTGAGCAACCTCAGAGAACAACATCTCATTAGAATACGACACAGATTATGACACATTGAAGGGAAAGGAAATCTGAGACTGGGAAAGGAAACCTTCTGCCATTAGAGCTCATGGCAAAATCCCTACTGATGTCAGCAGAATCAGTGTTTTATGTCATTCTCTTCTGTGATGGTGGCCAAAGTAGTTGCACATGGGAGAAGCTGGAAAGAATGTGTCCATTTAAAACAGAGCTTCCACATGGTAACTCAATATTGTTTCTCATTTTTCTGTCATATCTATTTCATGTTAATTAGATTTCAAATGCTACTGATGCCAGTGCAATGCAAATGGTATCTAGATATGTTGCTCAGACACATGGTAACATCTTTCAAGCTAAAGAAGGTGTTGAGTTTCTTTCCCATCTTCTTTAATTTTATAGGTACATTGTCAGAGCAGTTTCTGATGGAAAAGAGAAATTAAATGAAATGAAATGAAGTGAAATCTAATTATGAGCTTCTCCCATCAAAATTTTTTCTTTCTTTTTCTTTCCTTCCTTCCTTCTTTCCTTCTTTCCTTCTTTCCTTCTTTCTTTCTCTTTCTTTCCTTTTCCTTCCTTCCTTCCTTCCTTCCTTTTTCTTTATGCTTTCTATATCTTTTCATCTTTTCTTTCCACAATCTTCTTCAATTTTCAGATAAAATGTCCTCTCTTTGCTTGCCAAAAAACAGCTTTAGGCAGAGGGCTAATTGAGAAAACAGACTTTTCTTAGATTGACCAGTAGATAGGTCTTGGGTCAAACAATGGCTGATCACAGTCCTACAACAAATGTCCTGCATTCACAATGTTTACCATAAGATCTAGGGAACTATTCTGCATTATTATCCTGATGAAATAACTGTGAGAGAGCTGGGAGTAACCCTGGTTCTCTTCAAGTTTCAGCTTTGAACACAAAGATTAGGACAGCTTGTGTTCTGAATGGACATCCTGAAAATGTAGTACCAATATAAAAAAAAAAAAAAAAAAGTGACGTAGAAATATGTGAAGCTTTCCAAATCTCAGGTAAGTAATTGTACTAAGGAAAAAAAACACCTTTTATCCTACAATGTTACCCATCTAAGCACTTCTGAACATACTTTGAGGGAGTGGATTAAATTTCTTACTTGGTAGTGAAGAGATTAGGGCTAGATGGGCTTTTGGCAGAAGATACTTACTTTTGCCTCTGATGTTGGTGGATGGATAATAGCTGACCTAATGACCTTTTTTGGAAGCCTATCACCCATATCTACCCTACTCCAAATTTTTCGGTGGAAGCAATGGGGACCAAACATAGCTGACCATGATCTTTTAAATATATATATGTGTAAAATGATTTTGGTTGTATGTGTCAAGACTGAAAATTATAGCTTCCTACTACAGGAAACTGAGTGTTTTAACACAGAGGAGCAGTGAACAACAGTACCTTCCCCTTTCAAGTTTGTATCATCTTTCCCAAACCTTCTGCCAAAAAGTGCAGAGCTTCTTCCTGGAGGGGAATATTTTCTCTGAAGCTACTTAGTAGAACGAGTTCAACCTGATAACTAACCTGAGTCAAAGCCTACATACTCCTAGAGAATTATTCTTGGTACCTTATGTGTGGTCTGTCCATCCCAAATTACACTCCTAAATAAGGAACTCAATTAGTAGTAAGCTTACCTATCACTTATCAGCTGACCATGTAAATAGTCTGCAAAATAGTAAAAAGGCAGGTGGTAATCCAATGGGATAATAGCTCAGGGAAAAAATATGCTATTAGCCCTGCTGGGCTCCACACGGCAAACAGCCCTTTCCACTCATAAAACCATGAATAGATCCGCTGCACAGCAAGAACACAGCCATGTTCAGCAGCATGTGTCAAGGCAGGGAGGGAGTGAACCTACTCTTGTGAGACAAAAGGCAACACTCTGTGAGATAAACAACGCTAAGGCAGCATGATCAAAGAATATTTAAAAATAACCATAATAAAGAATCGCAAAGGGGAAGAAAATGTTCAAACAAGCTGAATGGAATCTCACTGAAAAAATAAAGTAAAATATTCCTCATGTCAAAAGACTGAGCTTACTGTCTTGAAGTCACACTTTATGTTCTTCCTCCTGCTGTTTCAGGGCCCTAAGGAAACCAATTTAGAAAATAAGGGGCAGGAATTTAATCCCAGCCAGCTTGCCACATGTTGATACTGAGCAATTTGAAGCAGGGTGCAGGCAACCACTGCTGAGATTTACCCATCCCTAGCTCTGGAAAAGTGTAAAGGAAGAGGGTGGAGGCTCTAACCAACTAAAATGCATCAGCTATTTTGCTACATGAAGGCTCCTTCAGCTACTAAACAATGGGCTAGTGTGTTTAGAAGCATAACTATTATTGCAAGCCAGCATGAGATTCCCCATGCTTCACCCCACATTTTCCATTCATGTGTAGCTGGCATATGCAGCAGACAGCCTCTTCGTGAATATTTGGGGCCGGAGCCAAAGGAACAGCTGGCTGAAGCAAAAACTTTCTCTGTGTCCTTCAGTATGCCATTTAGCATATCTTTGCCTTCCTTGCCCACCTCATCTGTAAAATGGAGATAACACGACTTACTCACTAGCTACTCCACAGCCGCATTAATAGCTGCATGGTGGTTTATGATCATCAGGTAGCGTGGCACTGACATCGCAGCAAGGATTATTAGAAAGCAATGGGCTGCCTGTGAGTCTTGGCACCAGGAGAAATGGTGTAAGCAGACCAAAGCTCCAGGCAGCAGGTCACCCACACAATGATCAAATCAACAGTCAATTTCCAGTAAACTAGTGTATTTACTAGCATTAAAGTCCCAATTTTATGCAAGAATCTGTTTTATATGTTTCATCAAATGCTAAGGCTGCTTCCTTAAAAGATTTGTTTTACTTATCTATGTCTTACATTTACAGTTTTTCAAAGCTCATGTATGTACTTACCATAGCAAATATAAAACATTTGAATTTTACTTCCTCAGCTCTGGGAATGATCTGCATTTAAATCTACTAATTCCTTGTGTCACTGGAAAATATGCACCTAGTTTATCTGTTTATGCACAGCTTGAAGCAGCTCGGCAACAAAGCAGCAAAAAATTACTTTTAACACCTGAAATAGGATTTTCAGGGGTGCTGAGTACCCAAACATTTGAATGTCCAATAGCAGCTACAGAAGTTCAAAGTTATAGAAAATAAGCCTCCTTATTTTCTTGCCCAGTGTAAACTGACTTAATGAAGGAAGGAGGAGGGAATGTAAAATTAAAAGTTTACACTTCAAGGGCAGATAGTGCTCTCTACGGCTGAACAAAGGCTTGAAAACAGTGGCTGATGGAAAAATCAGAGAGAGCAGATACTGGGAGCAAACGTGGAAGAAAAAGCACCAGCTGTGTGTTTTCTCTATCAGGCAGAGTGGCACATCTCTCTCCATACATTAACACATCACTGAAAGAGCATGTTGGCTCTGTACGAATGAAGAAGCATCATATACAGATGAGAAAGAGGCAGAGCTTTTGTGATCTAGTAGGGGTTCAGAAGATGAGCACAGCCTCTTAACATTTCAGAATAAAGCCGGGAACAAGTCCATTTTCCAGACCACATATTCACTACCTAGAATAAGTTCTCTGTTACAGGAGGCAGGCTTAGCCCACTTCCAGGGGTTCTGCTTCCACACTTCCTTCAGCTTTCCTGTAGCCCTCTTCTGACTCTGCAATATCCCTTGGAAAATGTATTGAACATTTCTATCATATTAAATATTGATATAAGGTCACGTCTACTGAAGAAAAGGGTTATGCTAATAGATTCGTCACAAGAAAAAGTTACCGGGAAAGCACATTATGTGAATATCAAACTTGAATGAAAAAATAAGAATGTTAAGTAAACGGAGTGAATTTATCATCCTACAATGGATATTTCACAGTGAAACTCAGCCTCTGACAGACTTTCTCCCCTCCACCTCTTTGATTGCCTTTTATTAAAAATAAACACCCCCAATTTAATAATACATCAGACATCAGTACAAGATTTATCAAGACAATCCTGAAAAGCACCACTACAGTATTTATAAAGACTTTTAATTGAAAAATATAATAATAATAATAACAAGAAAAATCTCACAAGTCTACCGAAATTTTCACAGGGAGCACTTAATTGAGTATGTTCTGACAGGTCCTCGTGGTAGTGCTAGCCAGATGCAAATTACCCCAACCTGGCCTTTGCTTCACTGGTCCTTTCATTAAATCTCCTAACCTGGTTTTCCTGTTTCTTCAGACTGCAGCAGACAAGCTTACAGACTTGAGGTCCACCTATTTCTTGAAGCCTCCTTTCCCATATAAGTCACAATCTTTATTTTCCATTTTTTCCTCTCTCTTTCTGAAAAATTTCCAGGCAAGAAAATTCTCACAAGCAAGACTATCGAGTCTTTCTACAGAAATGTAATTATCTTCTTATGATAGCTTTTGGCCATCAGGTTCACCTAAATTTGTGTTTGGCCAAACAGTAATCTGTAATGCTATGATTTTGAGGGTTATATTTCTGTCCAACTACTTCACAATTATGTCTTCTATGTTTTGTGCCCCAAAATACTGCTCCTCCTCTTCAAAAAGAGAATACCAGTAGAACATTATCTTTTCACTAATGGTTTGCTCAGTGTTATTGACAGAAGTATTAACTTGTACTGACATTCCTGAAAAGCTAATATGCAGGGAGCATATTCATCATGTCTAAGTGTTTGCAGACATTTAAGGCCCAGGTACATGGTGAGGAGGACATTTTTTTCAGCTGCCTATGTTCCAGTTTCTATTTAGTTAGCCATATATTGTCATATGTGTAAAGGAGGCCCATTAACAAAAGAAGCAAGCAAACACAATGCCGGCTCATTTCACTCTAAGAGCAAATATTTGTTAAACAAACAATTCAAAAGGTAAATCACTTTTAATTTTGTGATATTCAGTACAATGAAAGGAGTCAAAACAGATGCAGCCATCTCAACATCCATTCAAAATGGCATGAAAATATATGCATGTACATCAATCAGTCTGTTGTGGCTGTTGGACCTACAGAATGGACTGTAGCACTTGATTTTTAAGAGCAACAACCTGTGAAAGATTTGAGCTCTACTTTTTAATGACTTACATGTTCAGCTCTGAGGGCACATGGCTGCTTTTTGCAACATGAGCTGTCACAGCCTGATTGCCTTTAAGGAACATTCCCAAATGTATGTTTAAAGGTTGGGATGACTCTCAACCCTTACCGGTAGTATTCCCACTGGGGGGATCATTGGACACTGACCCCACAATACTGCAGGGCAAGCTCATGTTAGGTATACACACTGCTCAATACACTATAATACAGTGCTTCCAGTGTCTAAATACACAGGTTGAGGCTCTCAGAACTAGTTCCCAAATTCTACCACTGACTAGACAAAGCTCCCTGTCTCTAATAAAAGTAACTGCTTCAGGTCTCTCCTTCAGCCAACTTTCATTTTGTTGTGAAATGATGCCACCTACCCACCCACCCACCATCAAATAGTGCAACGCATTCACCAGCAGCTAAACAGTAATCTTTGAGAGTGCCTCACCTTTCCCAGTGACAGTCTGTCATCCCCACTGCCAGAGCGAGTCCTCACAGGGGGGAGTCCCACCTATGAGGAGAGAAGGCAGTCCTCAGCCCTCCATCCTTCTAAGCTCAGACAGCACCATGTGGCAAGGGCACACTGCAAGCACAAGTGTTGTTCTGCAGTGAGCTATGCCTGCGGCATATTAGAAAATGTTATAACTATATTTCAAAACTAGTCTATAAAGCCAGAACTGAATTCTCAAAGGTTCATGAAAAAACAAAACTAAAGCTCTGAAAAGACAGCAAAATATAAATTACAGAATAATAAGAGCCAATTTAATATTTCATTTACATATTAACCTAATGTACATATTGAAAGTGCAAGAAACTGAGGGAATAATCTGTTTTTCTCAACTCAGAAACAGATGGAAAATTAGACTTTGCCATAGATAACACCACTGTTAACAGGTAGGGAAAAAGAAAAGAAAAAAGAGAAAAAAAAAAAAAAAACTTTAAAATTAAACTGGTATTTATTGCTTTTAGACAAGAAAAGACAGCAGAATATGCCAAGTCCCAGAAGGATAAAAGGGAAAGGTTAGGGAATGTTCTCATCTGTTTTGATCAATGGTTGGGTTGCTGGATCAAATGAAATCAAGCGAGTCTGTTACACTGGCTCCACTATTAACCTAACTGCTCTGTAATTACAGTTTGCTATGTAAGTGCTTTTCACAACAAACACATTTTGCTTTGTCAAAACAGGCTTGAATCAACTGCGCTTCCAGCCAGAGACCAAAACACCTTCGCTACAGCACTCAGGCTATGAGGTGCCTGTGTACAGCCCCAGCAGTGCAAACCAGACATACTTTGTACAGTGGCACCAACACCAGCCCAAGCAGGCAGAGCTTAAAATGAGATGTGAATACCACATAGGTAGGGAGAATCAAGTCTGACAGGTCTGACAGGTGCCAAAGCCATCCTGGAAAGACTGTTGGACTGCGAAGGTTCACTTTTTTTCAAGTCCTTCTTTGGTTTGTCTATATTGCTCTTCCCACAAAGGCTCAAGCACTGAAAGTGGAGTACTGATGTATGGCCCTCAGAGCAGCTAATTCAGTGAAAACTTGTGGTCTTTCTTGCCACGTACAGTCTTCCCTGTGTAGATAAGCATTTTATATATCACCTATATTATTTCACCAAGGAGAATGGTCACAACACCGTGAAATTAGTGCACTCAAACTTGAGTGGTTAGTCTTTTATACTTGTGCAAAGCATAAATGACAGACATTCAGATTTGGTAAACTTCTGTGTGAGTTCATTTTTATACATGTGTAAACATCTACACAAGATACAATTTGTGGGTACATGATTTAGAATCCCTCTTGAAACACCTCCAGTGTTTCACATTTTAGAAAACCCAATATATAGAAGCTACAACATTTTGTATGTATTATAAAATTAGTCTTTATACTTACTTTGATTTCACGATGTGGCATTCTAATATAATGCAATGAAAAATAAAATTAAAAATGTGGGAAAAGAAGCCACAGCATTATTAAATATACCGTACCTGATACCATTTAGAAGGGACTTCCTGCTATGAATATGAAGCCAGAGTTCAAGGATCAGCCTTTACCCTGTAATTAATCCATTTACCTTAAGGAATGTAAATCCTTCCATAGTTGAATGAAGATTCTAAAGTCTTCAAAGTATTTTTCCATCCTGAGAATTACATAAAACTATTTCTGCCCATTCTTACTGATAATTGGCCTATTAAAAAAAAAAAAAAAAAAAAAAGTAAAAATGTAATCACCAAATTGTAATGCACAACCTGGGAAAATAAATACTCAGAAAATTTACATATATTACAATAAAGGTTAAAACACTATACCTGAAGCACTAAGGCAAGTCTGAACAGGCAAAAAGGATACAACTTTTTGCTATTATCAAGTTTGCACCCTTGCATACTTAGTACTGTGAGGTCACCTTCAGCACTGAAAGAATTAAAACACTTGCAATATTTTGTTCAGGAAATTTGACTAACACACTCCATCTTTTCATACATAGGTAATGCATATAAATAAAAGAAAAGCCTGATATAAGGTGCTGTGAAGTCAGAAAGCAAGCCATAAGGACAAACAGTCAGTCCAGCTTTCAGAGACCCTGAAATAAAAAGAGAGATAAAGTGGACTAAAGCAGCCAGGTTATCAGAAGGACATTTACATCCTGAAACCATTCACTCTGTCCTGTGGAGAAAATGCACATGGATTGTCTGCCACTCCACTGTTTATTGCTGCCCTGTTTACTCCACAACCCTTCCAAAGTGCAGCAAAAATAATCTGGCCTCATGTGACCACTACATCAAATGTCTATTTTAGTACACTAAATAAACATATATGTGTTATGCCCCAAAAGATGACATTAAAGAGAAAAATCTGCATACACAAATTCCACTTATCATATGCAGTCATGCAGGATTCGGGGTGAGTTTTTGGGAAGGTTGCTTTGGTTTGAATTATTATTATTATTTTTTAATCAAACCTCCAAAGGCTTGATTAAATACCAAAATTTAGTCATCATAGTTGTAATCAGTGTTGTAATACCCCAACTTTGTGGGTAGCTTGGCTGGCCATTTTTCCTGTTGCTATTGTCTTTATCTGTTTAATGGTCCAGATGTCGAAACAATGGGATATGTTAAATATTGACATGGGGAAGCATCAAGAAAATTAATATCACTTTTGTTTATTTTTATATACTAGTAAATGGTTATTTTGGTGAATGTTACTCTAAAAGCTTTGTACTGTTATGGAACTTTTTCTAAAATTAACTGCTGTTCATAGGTTAAACTAAATTTAGATATCACAGGAATTAACCATTGTACATTTAACAACTTGATTACCTTTTTAATCCTATTGCCTAAGTCTATTCCTGTGTCAGCTGCATTGTATGACAGATATTTGCTCAGCTGAACTGCGTGTATCCTTTCTGTTTACAGTGATACCAACTCCACTAGCCTGTTTTTATTTACAGATACTTATATCATCACTTGCCCGGCCTTACCTGCATCACTAACATCTACAGCAACTATGATATACCATGTCTCACTACAGCAGCTGCTGCAGATCAAGATGCAGTAACTTCACAGACAACTAGTCACTGTCCCACAGAGCTTATTTCATCGAATACTTAAGGGGCAAAACATGCATTTTGCATTGAAGTATCTCATGCTTCTATTTAAAATCTAAAAATACGTTTGAGGTTTGTTGTCTTATTTGAGGACATGATGGAAGGAGAATATAAACAATATAAACAGAGTTTAAGGTATATCAAGGTTTTGAACTAGCTGGTGGAGTTAATTCTTATTTTAACACAGTGTAGGAGATGAAAGGTTATTTTGTGCCCTACTACTTCTATTTTCTATCTGTGGGACCTGACTTGTAAGTATATCTTTCTCATATGAGCATAAGTAGATTTAATAAATGTTTATCTAATGCTTTTAGAGCTCCAGATGACAGAAAATGCAGACGAAAAGTGTACCACTGTTTATTTTCCACTGATGATTTATTATAATAAAACATTTACAAAAATGCCTGTATGATGCCCTATTATGAGGGCAGCTGATGATAGATTTTCTATGAGATCTCTTCAGAAAAATAAACAGATAAACTTAAAAATAGCTCTTGGCTCATTACGGTTTACCCTGATGTATCATATGAAGATATCCTTCACAGTGGTGTCACTGAGTAGGAAACAATGTGGGGAAAATACAGACGTTCTTTCTGAGACCAAAGTCTTACACACAGAATAAATCCAATTATATCCAGCAGGACTGAATGACTGTCCTAGACAGTTCTGTTGTTTGCACATCATGGGCACCCCCTGCTCCAGAGAGTCACTGAAGTGATGAGGCTTGGAGAGGATGAGATCCTCCAGAGACCAGCACTGCTTCAAGCCTATATGGCAATCAGCACTTTCTTGAGTCAGGACTACAAACCAATGACACAGTTTCAGCCTCAGGCCTCCTTATTGTCTTGAACTTCTGTTGTCATCTTGAGCTGAAACCTAAGAAATCCAGCTATGTAGCTAACATGAGCTTTATCCGCCCTGGATTAAGAAATGAACCATTTCCTTCAACATTGTGCCATATTAACAATTTGGCTGCTGCATAAGGAAACAAGGCTTAATGCCGTATGAAGCAAGCCAAAGAGCCCCAAATGTTCCCTAGCCCTCAAAGAAGGGTGGACATTTCAAAATCTATTCAAAGCAAGTCTGGCAAGGAATCCTGTGCTCTGCACCACAGGAAGAGCTTTGAACCGTGAAACCCTCAGGTCTACAGGAGCTTTTCACACCCCTGTCACTTGTAAACAACTTTGCTAGAATCCGCCTGCCCTGTGAAACATTTTGGCCTTTCTGAATAAGGTGGATTTCCCCCACGGAAACCCTTTTTAATCTCTTCTGCCTGCAGTGCTCAAGAGTGACTACATAGACTTTGCCTCTCAGCCCGCCCTGGCCCTAGGAATCTACCCCCACACAAGGGTCAGAAAGCCGTTCTTGGTTGTGCAATGGAAAGCAGGCAAAAGGAGTAGGTATCAGACCAGTTTCTAGCACAGTAATAGGTTTTGGCACATTTTGCAAGGACTGCAAACTGCTGAGTACTGCTGTTTGACAGTGCATGTTGCCCAATTTAATTATATCTTATTTCAAACAAAGACAAGTAAACATCCACAGTACACCAGAGCACAGTGGAACTAAAGGCACAATAGCTGCAGGAGTGTATAATACTCCATTAAGGAGAAAAACAAAAACCATGTTAAAATAATGTTCAAACAGCCTACTTAAGTATTCAGAGATCAGAAAATACCCAATGCAGGGCTGTTTATACAGTCAGCAGGCTGCCTGCACCCTTTTATATGTAAAAGTGTCTCAAGAGCCATCCCTCAAGAGCATGACAGAAATTCACCAGCTCCAGCTGAAGCTCCATAGGCTTCTCCCAGGCACCGCAGTTCCCATGACACATGGGTACTGCAGGACACCCTCAGCTGTTCTCCAGCACAGGTGTTATTTTACGTCTGGGCACAGAGATGCCTTTGTACAGACTGAGGTGGGCATGGACTTGCTTTCAGCAGGCTGTGATGGAGGCAGCCATGGAAAGGGAGGGAGAAAAAAAAAAAGAAAAAAGAAAAAAGAAAAAAAAAAAAAAAAAAAAAAACACAGAAAAGGCTGGTCTTCATCCAGATACAGTGAAAGGTTACAGCTGAGCACCCTGAAATACAGCCATCCACACTCTCTCCACATTGCACAGCACAACATGAAAGCATCAAGCCCCAAGTAACTATTTTTTCCCCTTTGTTTCTTTTTTTCTTAAATTAACTTTTTCTATTCAGTAAATACTCCTATTAAAACAACACCCAAAAAAAAAAAAAAAAAAGGGAAAAGAAGTGAAAACCTGTTTCTGAGGGAAAAGGATGTGAGTTCAATGGCATGCCATTTGGGATGCTGGTTTATATCAGCTCAACATTAGAATTATAAAAATTTAATCCACAGCATTTTTTTCTGGCTTTCTACATAGCTGAGAGGGACATCATTCCAGCTGGAATTATTTAAGCATAAGTCATATCCTAATGCATCAAGAATGAATCATTTATCTAATTATAAATCTTTGTCTCTGTTCACATCCAGTTTTGCATATTAAAAAGACATATAGTAAATGTAATCTATTTTTTCTCTCATTTATGCTTTTAAATACTAGCTCTTGATAGGAATTTGTAGAATAAAAGCATACTATAGCAACTAAAAATGTTGAGCCTAGTGCTGCTTTTAGCTATTACACATTTTTAAAGAGTTTACTGCTGCTGATTTGCATTCTGTGTCATGTTGCTTCAACATTTTTTCTTAAGAGAGAAAGATGACATAAAAAACATGAGCAGAAACTGAAATTAAACACAAAACCTTAACACAGAAGCATCTCTCTCTGCTAAAGTAAATTTGTCTGTTCTTAACACTAGTTCTGTGCCTAAGTTCTTATCAGAAGAACCCAAAAATTAAATAGATAAAGGCAAGTTTTCAATCTAGAATTCCAAACTTATCCCAATGCCCCGAGTGTTAAGAACTGGTGATAAAAACATGATGAAGGGATCAGGTGGGATGAAGATCTGCCTGAGAAATAAGCTCTAAAGAATAAATAGAAAGCCATAAACTGGAGGTTAAGGATACTGAATGTGATTCCAGAAAAAGAAATAAGCAATTAAAGGAATTCAGGGGATGAACAGCTACAGGACTAGAGGTCTTTATGTCTGTGACCTTCTTCTTTGAGAACAAAAGCAGAGAAAGCAAAAGAACATTCCTTTAAAAATGTGTTTTGATGCTCATGGCCAAGTAGAAGGGCAGTGGAAAATGGAACGTTTTGACAAAGGACATGTGTTTAGAGACTCCTAAGGTATGAAGTGCCTTGGATTCAAGACCTTTGTGGTTCTGTTCCCTTTGTCCCTCTGTCACACATTCTGTTGTGTAGCTATTGCCTGAGCACAGATTGATCAGAATCATACTAACCAAAAATTATTATAACTTTCTTTAAAATCTGCTAAATATTCTTTTTCTTTTCTTTTCTTTTCTTTTCCTTTCTTTTCTTTCTTCTTTTTTCTTTTCTTTTCTCCTTTTCTTTTCTTTTTTCTTTTCTTTTCTTTTCCTTTCTTTTCTTAAGTCAAAGCAATTTTAACACTCATCACCTCAGCAAAGCTTACAGGCAAATCCTAGATTTGCATGGCCATAACTTGCTAGAGAAACTGGAAATGAGCTCACCCAGACTGTAACTTTCAGCTGTTACCACCATACAGCTGGCATTTAGGAATGAGCCAGTCTGGTACCCTTTTTCAGAAAATAAGAAAGGCTTCAAAAACACCAAAACTTCGCTATTCAATTTATTTTCTGAGATTATTTGTAGAATTGGTCTAAAATGTGTCTTTTGTATCTATGCTAACTCAGGTATCAACTTTCTGTAGCTCACTCCCTTTATCATGCCTGTTACCACAGGCAGCACATTTATTTTACGTAGGGATTTTAGCGACATCTGGTGGCACTAGGGGAAAGCTCACCTCTGAGAAACCTCTACAACAAATCCAACGAAACACTCTTTGTAGTTGTTGACAGCTAGCAGATGTCAGTGTTCAGTCTCGATCAGGGTAGACAGCTATACGACTACGAGAGATCATAGTAAGTCGAGAAGGAAAAAAATCATCAGTTTGAACAGTACTAAGCTGCCCTGATTAAATTCCGTATCACAGAGAACTCTGAAGAAAAGCTAGTAAAAATATTCTATTTACAATGTTTGTGCTGTCCTTATAATGCATCCTCAACAAAACAGAGATCTGAACATGGACCTGAACTCCACACTCTGTTAGCTAACAGGTTGTCTCTCATCGAGGGGAAGGTCAACAAAGAGAAAAATCATTCAATGTAAAGAGAATAACATCTCAAAAAATACCAAGTGTCTTTATTGGAAATATAAATTGTATACAAACTAGATATTTTATATATCAAACACAGAAAGCTTTTAGGTGTTCAAAACTTTTATGGAAACTGTCAAATTCTAAACAGAAACAAAAGACTAAATATTTTGAAGGAGACCTGAAGGAACAGCTACTAGTCAGCTTCCATTTCTGACTTCCAGCCTACTTTTTTACAGTTTAAATGTCCCATCTGAATGATTCTAATGTTGCACAGGAAACCTCAACAAAAGGTGCTGAGTTTTACGCGTCACAACTAATGGAATTAAAAGGATTGCTGAGACAGACTCTAAATCACATACATTTTATCTCTGACATCTATACATTTACTGAAATCAGTAAAAGAAAAAAGGAGAAAAAAAAAAAAAAAAAAAAAAAAAAAAAAAAAAAAGCTTTGATAGCCATTGACAGTCATTAAGAATAGCTATACATATACCTGACAAACATGGACTAGGTCCATTGCATCCTTTCTTGTCCTGATTCATTAGCTGGACCAATTGACCTTCCATAGAGAAGTTGAGAAAAATGAACATTTTTGATACATGGATTTCTCAGTTCTAGATTTGCATCCTGTTAGAAGTACTGTCACTATTTTGCAGCTTTTATGAGCATTTCTACCTCAGGTTCCTTAGAGGAACTTTTGGAACAGCTGCAGTTATTTAATCATTAATCTGTGACATTTAGACAGTTCTCAGTTTTGAACATCATAGATATTCTAATTCACTTCTGGCCTTCTGGGTGTTTTAACTGAACCTGATGTACAGTCTATAAAACTGCTTAAAATCAGTGGAATTTGGAGGTTATCCTTCTTGGTGCATTCAGCAACTCCACTCAAAACTAGAACCATTACATGCAAATACAAAGGAAAAAGAACAATTACTATATAATTTTAATTAAAGAAATGAACTGAGGAGTGGACTAAAACACAGTTAAGCTTAAGGGCACATTATTTTCCTGAATCATGTGAAGATCTTCTAGTCTTGGAAATAAAAAGATTAGACCCCTTACTTCTCTGAACTATTGGAGAGGAAGATTCTTCTCTGGGGAAGTTTAGGACTTTTTTTTCATAGGCATTCTCGGGAAGTTACTTTATTGCAGTTACGCACACACACCAGTGTGCCAAACGTGTATTGCTTTTCAGAAATATTAGACAACATACAAAGAGGTAAACAAACATACAAAGTACAGTTGGAAACTCAGGAACTACAGAGCCGGTGTGCTTCTACTTTTCAAAGAAGGCAACAATGAGTCATCCTTAGATAATCACTACAGCCTTGACTCTGACTTACTAGTGTGTTGAGAATAATCCATAGTTAGAGATGAAGGAGTATAGCATACTTTTCTCTGCTGCAGCAGGTGCACTGCTAAGAGTGGGGGGAAGGAGGGAACGTGACAAGGACTCTCCTGCATCTCAGTGAGTCTTGACTGCTGGAGTGGCCTATTGACACTCCTGGCAGTTGATATAAATTGAAGTACTTTGTGAGCTGCTCTGTCTTGCCTTGCAAGGACTTCAGCTCTGCTCAGCACGGGGAAGACAACAGCAAGAGTGTGATGTCTAGTTTTGGGCATGGTACTTCAAGAAAGATGTGAGCCAAATGGAGAGAGTGCAGAGAGGTAATGAGTGATGTACAGAAAACATAACTTGGAATAATAACAATATTCTAGAAAAGGGAAAAGAGAGTCCATGAACAAACTAGCTTTAAAGATATAATTAATTATTTATGAAAGAAATAGAATATATCCTTGGGGACAAAAAAAAATAATAGATATAAATTGCATAAAGGCTACAGTACAGTATCCCACTGTAGCATGGGAAGGAGGGAAGGAGGGAAGGAGGG
>NC_048893.1:144052796-144054435 GCF_011077185.1 Oxyura jamaicensis | reverse complement strand
GGCAGGGAGGGAGGGAGGGAGGGAGGGAGGGAGGGAGGGAGGGAGGGAGGGAGGGACGGGAGGGACGGGAGGGACGGGAGGGACAGAAAACCTTATAAGAATGGATAAATGAAGCAGAATGACAAGCTTATCATTCCAGAAACTGGCATGAAAAAGATCTCCTCTTTCCCACTCTCATGCCTCCTACCCAAAGACATATGCTTATTTTCAACAATAGCAACCTTAGGAGCAACAGTAATTTCATATGATGGTGCATTAATTTAAGAAGTATGTGAATGGAAGAAGCCTTTATAGGGCATCAGAATAGATGTCTGTGAATGGCTGAACCCACTGTGGTACTCCTCCCAATAAAATAAAACTTAATATTATAAACTTTGATTCTTTTAATATTATAAACATTAATTATTCTCTTAATTATAATGATCATCTATTTATTATTTTTAGTCTGACTTAATTTTTACAGTGTTTATCTGTAGTTGTGTCAGAGATATATAGAGCCCAAAGGACATACTGGGCTCTATAAAGGACACGTTGGGCATATAGGAGTTGTATGTACTGTATGCAGTGTATATTTCTTGCAATTACAGATGCACCTATCCTCTCTAGAAGACATTTGCAAAAAACATTCTGCAGTGCTCAGCACAGAGGCTGACAATCATTCCTTAAAATATGTTCACCAGGGTAAATACAACCTTAATTTCTGCATACCTCAGTTTACATTACTACCTGCCTCTTAAAGTTGTTGTGAGACCTACTCAAACACCCACTGTGCTCTTTGAAAGGCACAAAAATGAATAACATTATTTTTCTAATATATAATGATAGTTTGTTTTTATTAATAGCACATATTGCTATATATTTAATAGCATTTTATGTATATTATTATCAGAAATAACATAAAATGAGAAAAACAAAGCCCAAAACTGTGACCCTGCTTTCATCAGAAATTTTTCAGTCTGGCATTTTTTCATCATCTATAATTACACAAGGCTGAGGAAAAGATAGTTTGGATGTATTTTAATAACTCACAAAAGAGCCAGGGTCAGCAGAGAGTTAGCATGCAGGCTTCTCAACAGACAAACATCAACAACCCATTTTTACCAAAGAGAAATTTAGTCAATAAAACATAAAAGAAATATGTTTAAAAAATTTTAAAGCCCTTTCAAATTCGGAGAGTCCAAATTATAACTGCAACTGGCCACTCCAGGATGCACATTACCAAGGCATAAAAGCACTGCTGAGGTGACTGAAGTCATTTTGCCTTTGGCCTTGTGTCTCACAGAACACCCAAGACACACATTAATGGCTTAACATCGTATTGCTTAATTAAATGATTAAATGTTTTGCACATGAAAGACAATCTGTTAAGTGTTAGGTTCTGGCACGTTTCACCCTGAAAACCCATTAAAACCTCTTGCCATTTGAAAAGGAAATAGATGATGGCACAAATATTTGGCTCTACACTACTTAAAATGAATCCAGCCAAAAGTGCCAAAATGTAATGACAGTGATGGTGAGTATATAAAAATATGAACTTTGCTTCCAGTCTCTGCCATAAGGAAATCAGAAAACAAAACACAAAACACACACACACACACAGAAAAAAAAAAAAAAAAAAAAAAAAAAAAAAAAAAAAAAT
>NC_048893.1:144005567-144052696 GCF_011077185.1 Oxyura jamaicensis | reverse complement strand
AAAAAAAAAAAAAAAAAAAAAAAAAAAAAAAAAAAAAAAAAAGGAATGCAAACCATGTAGCAAATACCTCCTAAACCTCATGTGTGCAGTGCCTGAGATCTTTTGTAGCAATATATGCCAGCAGTGGTGTACAACCTAATCTTTATTCCACATGTTTTAAGGCATGTATTTTCACTAATTACTGTTTGAGATTTATCTGCACCAGATATACAAAATACCATAACGATGTTATAACTCCATCTTGGTTCAATTGTCTTGCTCTTTAAGGGTGAATCAGCATCAGCTAGAAATTCCTAAAGTACCACAGCTCTGGCTAAGAAAACCCTATCTGTTCTCTCTGTAATTCCAGAGAACCTGAACTAATTCCATGCCACAGGGGACTGCTGACTGAAAGGTGATGTTTAATACAAGTTTTAGTCACAAAGAAGGCTAAATGACTCAGTTTGTTTTCTGAGTCTCCCAACTTCTATAACTACATTTACTGCATTCTACCAGCAAAACCAGAATGGAATTGCTTAAAGAGGACAGTCTCTTAGTCTTGCCATCTCTATAGAAAGCAAGTTGTGAAGCTTCAGATCCATTCAGAATTTCAGAAAGATACACATAGTGCCAAAAAAGAAGCTATAGGGACCCCTGAACCTGGTTCAAGGCCACTGAAATTCACAGAGCCCAGGGAAGCCCAACCAGTGACAAATCATAGAACCATTTATGTTGGAATAGACCTCTAAGATCATCAGGTCCAACCTTTAATCTAGCACTGCCAAGCCCACCATTAAAGCATATCGCTAAGCTCTACATCTATACATTTTTTGAAGACCTTCAGGGATGGTGACTCAACTGTTTCCCTGGGCAGTCTGTTCCAATACTTCACAATCCTTTCAGTAAAGAAATTTTTCCTAATATCCAACCTAAACTTCCCCTAGCAAACCTTAAGGCCATTTCCTCTCATCTTATCACTTGGTGCCTGGGACAAGAGACCAATCCCTACCTTGCTATAGCCTCCTTTGAGGTAATTGTAGGGCATGATAAGGTCTCCCCCAAACCTCCTCTTCTCCAAGCTACACAACTTCAGTCCCCTCAGCCACTCCTCATAAGCTTTGTTCTCCAGACCCTTCACCAGCTTTGTTGCCCTTCTCTGGACATGCTTCAACACCTTGATTTCTTTCTTGTAGTGAGGGACCAAAAACTGAACACAGTACTTGAGGTGTGGCCTCACCAGAGCCAATTACAGGCAGATTTTACTCTAGAAAGAAGAGAACTACTCTTCCTTAGTCCTGCTGGCCACACTATTCCTGATACAAGCCAGGATGCTGTTGGCCTTCTTGGCCACCTGAGCACACTGCTGGCTCATATTCAGATGGCTATTGACTGATAATCCCAGGTCCCTTTCTGATCAGCAACTTCCCAGACCCTTTCCCATAGTCTATTGCATTGCATGGGGTTGTTGTGCCCCAAGTGCAGGACCCAGCTCCTAACCTTGCTGAACTTCATACATTGGCCTCAGTCCATCCAGATCCCTCTGCAAAGCCCTCCTACCCTCGAGCAGATCAACATTCATGCCTAACTTGGTGTCATCTGCAAACTTACTGAGGTTGCACTCTATCCTCTTGTCCAGATTATTGACAAAATTATTGATACTGGAGAGAACTGTCCCCAGTACTGAGCCATGGGGGACACCACTAGTGACCGTCCTCCAGCTGGATTTAACTCTATTCACTACGACTCTTTGGGCCAGGTTACCCAGCCAGTTTTTAACCCAAAAAAGCATACACTTGCCAAGCATTGAGCAGCCAGCTTCTTCAGGAGAATGCCAGGGGAAACAGTGTCAAAAGCCTTACTGAAGTCTAGGTAGACCATATCCACAGCCTTTCTCTCATCCACTGTGTGTGTCACCTTGTCATAGAAGGAGATTAGGTTTGTCAAGCAGGACCTGCTTTTGATAAACCCATGCTGACTGGGCCTGATCACCTGATTGCCCTGTAACTGTTGCATGCAGGCACTCAGGATAATATGCTCCATGAGCTTTCCCGGCACCAAAGTCAGACTGATGGACCTGTAGTTTCTCTTCTGGCCCTTCATTTGCTAGCCACCATTCAATGGGTACCAGCCCTGATAGCTAGGACTTGCTGGTAAATGATGGGAAGTGTCCTGGCAAGCAATTCTGCCAGCTCCTTCAGTACCCTTCTGTGGTTTCCAAGGGTGTTTAATTTGCCAAATATTTGATGCCAAGTTGCAAATAGACAGAGCCCAAAATAACAGCACACATTTAGGTCACAGACAAAGAATTTGCAGATTTTTTTTAAGGATTTTCTAATGACAAGAAGTTGAGGGCTATATTGAACTTAGGTGCACAGCTCTTGACAATGAAATCCAAGACAAAATAAACTAGGTCCTAGAGTCTCCATACAGTAGGCACCTAGTTGTTCAATTCACAGTAGCCAGGAGGCTAAGTAGTGGGACGCAAGTCATAACGATTTTTTTCTATTGGTAGTAGTCTCAGCTTTTCACTGAACTTCTTAAGCTGTGATGCCTCCCTAGTATGAAACTAAGCATTACAACAGAAGCCTTTCTGGTGCCAAGTAGAGTAAATGTATTACTTCACAGTTTACAAATAATTCCCATTACTTTTTCTTTCCACTAGATCTCTATACTGTTATCCAGTATTCTCTCAGTATTATCTCAGTCCTTTTTCAACCTGCTTCTAGTCCTTATCTAGCCTGTTGTTTTCAAATGTGATGAGGGTTTTTGTTTGTTTGTTTGTTTGTTTTTTTTGTGTGTTTTTTTTCTACCATGTTTTATCCTTGCCTTCTTCTGGTATCCTGTATATGGTGTCATGAAGCATTATCCTGTTTGTGGTTTCTTTTCATCACCTCCCCAGCCCCCGCCCCCTCCCCCCCAGCCACACACCAGAGAATTCTTCTAATTAATTTAAATAATTTTGCATTCCTACCCAATCCTTCTGTATTCTGAGCACCCCTTCCCACTTGATACTGCCTGCGAACACTTCAGCATTCTCTCCCTTCCATCATACCCATCATTACTGGCAATACTGAGTACTGACAGAATATAGATAGGGATTACCAGCTAGGCAGTAGCTAGAGAGTTAAAATGTCCTTATGCCTTTACATGTATAAGAAGAAATTGAGGGCCTTTTACTTTGGTCAGCCAAGGTCACAAGTATGATTCACCAGCCCTCAGCTCCAACAGTTTCCTTGGTTTTAATCTGATATTTGTTAAACTTATCAGATTTCAGTTATTATTCTAAGGAGGGCAATACCAGTCCTTTAGGTGGATGGACTGGTTCCTTTTGTCACTCCAAAAAGTAGACTATTTTTTCACTACAAAAATATTGGTAAATTATCAGTAATAATATTTATAGGTTAAAATATCAGTATTTTTTAACTAGTAAAAAGACAATCTCTTTAAATGACCTCCAGCAGAAAACAAACATAGTAATCTCTTTCCATAAAAGCAGCTCCAAAAGATTTATTCCCTTCATCGTACTCAAGCCTCTTGGAACCACTTAGCTTTGTCCCTGGCATAATTTTCAAACTAGATGATTGGGCAACAGGCTTTTTTAAACTGCAAGTCAGCTATAATAAACTTAAGTAGTGGTTAAAAAAAAAAAAAAAAAAAAAAAAAAAAAAAAAAAAAAAGATTGAATTTAATTGCTGTAACACATGCTGCTGGCACAAATTGTTTCAGGGAAATCAGAATAGCAGATTGGTCAAGGTCATTGTTATGATGATGCTCTCTTCCTTCATGCCCCTACTGTTGAAGGGATGTGCGCTCTGATAATGAATTATATTAAATATCCTGATGACACTATTGATTATGCTCCTTCCCAGAAAGGTCATCAGATTTGAGCTAGTAGATGATGATCACCTTTTGAAAGGAAACAAATTTCAGAGGCATGACCTGCCCCTTTTTCTAATGCAGTGACCTAGCAACAGTAACATGCACTTTTTGGGCCAGAGGTTTGGTTATTGTAATCCTACTTCAGCTTGCAAAGCCTTCAGCTTGCAGAGGGTTTGGAAACATGTATGCACACTGGAATAAACATCACAACCTTCCTCTGAACTATAAAATGATGGATTAATTTTGCAAAGGCAATACCTTCACCTCTGTCAATTAAGTTGTTTCACAGCAACTAAGCGGTGGGCCTCTGTCTGAACTTGGAAAGCAAAATCTTGTAGCAATAACTTGGCCTTCTCACCACATATTCCTCTGCTAAGCATTTGTTTAGGGGTCTGTAATTTCTCCAGGATCCAACATACACACTAGGAGCCAGGAGAAGAACACATACCAGGCTGGGATACGTGGCAGAACTACATCCATGCAGCCTCTCCTGGGCTCCTTGGCACTAATCCGCAGGTACTAGCTACCAGATCAAGGTCAGGCCAGCTTGTTGCCTTGGGCACATGAGGGGGGGGCAGGATAGAAGCTGTGGCTCTCAGCAGGGGGTGTCTGAAGTTCAGCAAGAATGAATAGCAAAGCCAGGGATGGTATTTGGGGTCTAATGTTTCAAATGCACACCAGGTTTCAAATGTAGATAAAATTAAGGGGTTTGCTTCTTGCCCTTTAAATAAAGTTTCATCTTGCTTGACATATGTCTGAGCTTGTCAACATTTTAAGTTTTATTTGAAGTTTCTTTGAATTACTACATGAAGTAGATACTATTTGAACAACACCTGTAATGCAATAGCTGTTAATCAAAAGTCTGGTATCACTCACTGTCTCATTTCCTTCTCTGTTACACCTTTCATTCTTTACACAATAAAGGCATTAGGAAGAAATCACACAGATACAGGTGGGACCCAAGGAAGTGTGTCTGTTAAAAATAATAGATAACATGCAAATAGTGCCTTTGTAGACACTGACCAGATGCACACTTTGTATCTGCAGACCAGATTCTCAGACTTTCTAAAACATTCAAATCTCGATGTAAGTTTCCTGAACTCTGTGTTTCCATTGTGCTCAGATGATGCTGAGCAGTTCTGTAGACATTTTGAATCTGGATTAAAGCACTGAGGACTACTCACATGCCTAGCAATATACAGGGCTCAAATTGCTAAGCTGTGAACAAGTAGTTGGAGCATATAGCTACTTGTATATTTCTTAAACTAAAATGACATTGGCCATGGGCTTCAGGGGAACTGTCCACAGGAGGACTTATATGATCTGTTTTATGTCTGTGAGTAACCTTTGTTGCCCTGACAGTTCTGGATTTGGGGGGGGGGGGGGGGAAGGGAGCTGCTGCTTTTTGTTTTTGTTTTGTTTGTTGTTGTTGTTATATAGTTAAGCTTCTGGATTGCCATTTTCACTTAAACCTGAACTCAAATACTTCATTCTAGGATTGTAATGAAAAAGCAATCCACGTGAACAAATACCTTGGATCTCTAAATCTCTGCTGCTCTAAGTTGATTTAAATGCCAAATAACATACTAAAAAAAAAAAAAAAAAAAAAAAAAAAAAAAAAAAACACTTGGATGCATCTAGCATGCTGAGTGAGTAGAGACACAGCCGGAAAGGACACAGTATTTTGGTTCCGTTTAATTCTAAGCAACATCTTCAACATCTCATCACTAGATGGCGGCGACCTTCACAAATTTCTAATCAATGAGAGCTTTATTCTCAGAAGTGCTTTCCAAATGCATTCCTTACTCAAAACCCACTAACACTTCTGCTTTCTATTTTCTATGTTTTCCTGCAGAATGCATTTGCACACAACATAGTAGATCTATTTTCCAGTAAAGACATTTTGGGGAAAAAAAAAGGCATTTTTGCTAGAGCTGTAAATGAATCTTTTCAAAAATAAATCATTTCACAAAACATTTACAGTCTTGTAATTTCACAACTATGTAACATTCAGTTTAAATTATAGTCAAAAATGTACCTATTTCAAAGACACTATTAAGTTAATCTTTATTACTACTAATAAAAACAGAATGTTATGTTGTTGTTATGTGATGTGATGTGATGTGATGTTAGAAATATTTCTTTCAATGGTGTTTAAGACAAAAGCATCCACTGACTACCTGAAGACTGAGAATTTGAGACTTTTCCTCAACATTTGTCACAAAAAAATATATACCCTGCCCCCAGTTGAAATATCTACATAAAGATCTGTTGTAAATACAAGGACAGGCCTATCCGTGGATGGCTGATAAGCTAATGTGCGAGTAGTCAAGGAGCACATGGAGTAAAGAGCACAAAAATACAATGAAGTGATCCTTCTTTCCCTAGCATCCGTCAGCTGATGCACCATGGATATGTGCAGCTGGTAAGCTGCGGACATAGTTCACATCTGATGAGAGGGAAAACTTACCAATGTCTCACTAAAGTTTCAGTTTCTGGAAGTTTACTTAATCAATGTGGAGTAATGATGATCTTTCAGATCACAAATAAATGCCTAACAGCTATTTTAGCCATATATGCAAATATACACATACATTTGGATGCAGACACAGAAACTATGTACGCACACAACAAGCACTTTTCTAATGTGTTCATCACCATGTAACATATTTAGAATAAAACAGGGGAATCAGACTCAGCAAAGGTATGAGAGTCCACTGAGGTGGGTCTGAGTTCAGTCTCTGTTCATGAGGCCTTCTTCTTTCTCCACTTCATCATAAGCATCTAGGAGACTGCCTGTCTGGGGAACACAATCATCTAATTTGTTGGTGGAATAAATCTCGCCCTGAGGAGCCCTTTTTCCTCTTTTCTTTTACTACAGAGACTGCTTAGGATGACTTCTGTCTTCACATGGGCACTTCTCTGAGGAGCCAGAAGTTAGATGAGCTTGCTTATGCCCTTCCTGATAATGCACTTTGCCTTCAGTCTCAGGGAAGAAGCATGCATAATTTATCTACTTCCTTGTACTACAAAGAAAAAAACTAATGAATTTCAAGGAAAATATTGGCTTACACTGTGAAGGAAAAGAGATGGGAGTGCTATCAGCCAGTCTGCTGTATGGTATTAATAATTTTTGCTAATATCAGGATTGCAATAATATGAGGAGTAATAATAATAAAAGCAATAATAATAAAAATACAATCCAAAGTGAAAAGGCTTGAGTTTATTAGATGAGAAGTATTTCAGTTATTCAGGCTGACACTAAATCAACACCAAACCCTATCAGACAGTTTCAACTCTTTGGTATTCTGAGGTTTTGGTTCCCACACTTAAGAACCAACTCCAATTGCAAAGAGTCTTTTTGTTTCAAAAGCACCAAAATCCTCTGAGTTGTGATAGTCAGGAAGTGTGGGGCAATTTTATTTGGAATTAGCTGTAACCAAGACTGAAGAATGGTTTAAAACACACACTTCTATAATTGCAAAAATCTATTGATTATTAATTTAATTTGCGAATAAAAATTTCCATCCTCAGAACCTAATATTCAGCGACTATTTTGCTTTATTTTGATTAAAAATTCAGTATCTGTTTTTATACCCTTCAGAATGAATAGTTTGAATCAAATACAGAGTCTATTTTATACAGAGCACTGCAATGGAGCTCTACAGGTGAATGTGTACTGGGTCTGCCTGGGATGGGGTTAACTTTCCCCACAGCAGCCCATATAGATATGAGAAGAAATCAGGTAACCTGGTACAGAAGACACGTTAGCTGCTCGATCATCCAATACATTACAAATCAGATCAGAGTTCCAGTGTACCACAAATAACATCTTTAAAAATGTAATTAAAAGTTGACTTAGGAGACAAAACTCAACTCAGAAATGGACCTCAGTGTCTCTTTCACTTTGTTACCTACACTCTAACAACATCTGCAGATACCCTCTCTAGCCACTCTGGAGATGTCAGCACAGATGTCAGCATCCTCAGACATAAAGTTCTGCTCCCAGACATACCCAGTGAGACACATGGCCATGCTGAAAAGGTTTTTCAACACGGCTCACATTTAGGCATAATCCAAGTAACATTTAAAATTAACATAATAATATTAACATAATAATATTATCAAGTACTAAGTACAGTTTTACTGAGGAAGGACAGTATGTCAATATTTTAAATTTGACATTATAAGGCATGTCCTGCCCCATTTCTGATAAGAAATTGGCTACACAATACCACTATCCACAGGAAAAAAAAAAAAAAAAAAAAAAAAAAAAAGCTAAAAATAACTAAATGAGCCAAAGGGTCAATAACAGTCGCTATTTGCTTAACCAGAAAGCAGGAAGTTTCCAGAGTCTCTTCAGGCTGTGTATATCTAAACTGTCGTTTTGGAAGTGTACATTCCTGTCACACCTAAGTAGGAGTTTAAGGATTAGAAGTTTAAGTACAGACAACCTAATATTCTTTTTAAGAATTAAAAAAAAAGAATATTAGGTTGAAAAAAAGAAAAAAAAAAAAAACACCTGCTGAATGAGCACTAAAGATAAAAAAAAAAAATGTTTTGAACTTATTAATCCCTTGGTATGCCATATGTAGCTATTAAATCATATATTTTCCAAATAGTATTTTACTAGCTATTGTGTTTGACAAATATTTGTAAAACTTGTCACAACATTGGCACAACATTGTGCATTTTACTCAGCCATCTCTATTCAATATGCCAGTTTATCTTACTCTTGAGAAAGAAAAGGGATAAGCTACCAGCTAAGAAGAGAGCACCAAGAACAGAGAGTACTACACAAACAAATTAACGACATGAACTACCCTGCTCCACGATAAAGCCTTCAGTCCCTTCTGACAAATGTGGATAGTCTCTTTCCGGAAATAAGAACTGTACATAAAATAATAATACATGATCTCTTGTTTAGCAAGGTGCAACTCTGAAACAAGCTTTGTCTTTTTTGATATATGAATGTTTACAGTGAGTGCACTTTTTTTTTTGGGGGGGGGGGGGGCGGGGGGTGGTAAAGACTTTGCCTTTGCTCTTGTGTATGCCAGTGAGACCTTTTTAGATTGAGAGTTGTGGATGCAAAACTCATACCCATTAAGAAACTCAGATATAACTATGATCTATACTGTAAACTATTTAGATATTACAATAAGATTTAAAGTATTCACATTTAATAACATCCCTTCAAAGTACAACAGTATTATTATACCCAATTTACAAACAGTGAAATCAAAACGTGTGGTGCTATAAGGAATGAATACGTGGTACATATTTGCAAAGGGAACATAGAGACTCACAGGACAGGGCATTACAGTTTATGGCACACATATTCCTTCTGAATCTTTCTTACATACTTAAAGTACTTTCCTCCCCACTCTTCTGGACTGTAATTTTTGAGAAACAGAGATACTTAGCACTTAGACTTCAGCATAAAAAGCAAAGTATAGGTTATAACTATAAGGCTGAGCTTCTTGCTCTGTTTATTGCCAGTAACTCACTGAAAGATAACAGTTCTCAAAGTTTTCAGTTTGGCTTTGTGATTTAAGGTTGCTTTGTTTCAAGATAACTCAGAGCTGAAGACCTAAAAAATCTTTTTCATCAAATGGAGTTAAAGAGTACCATCCTTCCCAGCCCCTGATCTGTAAAAAATGTCAGGATACGTGTTGTATCCCTGTTCTTTGATGCAACATTATTATATAATTATTTTGTGTCTGTCAGTCACTTTTATACAGCATTTTTTCAAATAATCATTGCCTGTCACTATATAATTTTTATACCCACTTGAAAGAAGTAGTCTCCATGAAGTAAATACTCTCTAGAAATAAATATTCTTTTACTCTCTCAGAAGTATCCAAAATATCCACGGCAGTCTGTATATTTTATAGCCCCCAAATATTTCTAGTTATATATATATATATATATATACATATTTATAATCTGATATAATCCTCAGGTAACTGTTATGATCAAAACTGGATTACTACCTGTCCGCTTAAGAACTGTTTTTGCCTGGATTGTTAGAACAGATGTTAATCATGTAGTCTGAAGATAAGTGGAAAAAATTCAATTGAAAGGTATTTATTCAAGCAGCTCTGTGGTAATTCTCTCACCTCCAGCTCAAGTAAAAGGATAGATGACAATTTTCTAAGCCTCAGTCTAGGTTAAATCACTCTTTCTTCCACCTCCCTCAGCCTACCCTTCCCTGGAGTGGCCCTGCCATTATTTATTTCTTCGGGGGCATATTGAAATCAATCATTTCTCTCAAAATTCATTTTGCATGCATTAAAAATTTGCATTTCAAAAAAAAGGCTCCCCAGTTTCTCAGCCAACTCCACAGCCCCCTGCCGTGCCAATTCCAGTTTGAATTCACCATTTTCCTTAATGCTCTCAAACAACACTGTATACAATTCTAGTTAAAGAACAGCACATGGCTCTTCTATATCATTATCTTCTTGGTCTTTCCATTTTGTAAATTCTCTGTATCAACATTGTTGGTAAGCTTTCCACCTCTCACTTTTGAGCCCTGAGGCTTGAAAATAGGGATATATGCCCAATTATTCTTGAATCCCACAAATCCTCTTGCCTGGACATAGGGTACTTGCAGTGACTGAGTATTTTGTAATTGATTGGGTGTTGCTATATCATGGTGTGCATTCAGCAAGGGGACATCTCCAAGCAAGCTACAACATGAAAATCCTGGATCAATGAGGACGTGGGAGGCAGGTGTGGTAAGGAATGAAGAAAGGCTAGACCATTTCTAGTTTAGTGGTCCTTGGAGAGAATAAAAAATTGCCTTGGAGTAGGAAGAGTGTTGTAATAAGGCACCCAGAATGAAAGACCACCTTCGTCTGAAGTTCAAGGTTGTTTTAACCCTCTTCCATCTCTAGTACACATGCTGAATATATGTATGTTCTGTAGAAGAGTACACTTTTTGCCAAACACTGAATAAAAGAAAAAAAAAAAAGTTTTTATAAGTGTTCAAGCAGTATTTCAAACCTTAAAATTACACACTGTTACACATCCAAAAGAAAGTCTTAGACTTTATTATATTGGATCATAGTACAGGTTTCAAAGTTTCCCTGATTTCCTCACACAGGTAAAATTCTGAAGGCACCATCCTGAAGACCCCATAACACAGACAGAAATCATTGGATTAGCCCAGCCTACAGCTTCGCAAAGGTCTGATTGTAACATCAGCCTCCAGCAAGGAGGAGTTAAATTGCTAGTTAAATAGTTAAATTGCTAGTGCTGTTTCATAAATAAAAAAGGATGTTACACCCACAGAGGTAAAACTGAAGACTCAGATGACTAAGTCAAGTGCACAGTACCTCTAAGGCTTTCAGGAAAAGCAAACTGCTCAGTCAAGTAGTAACATGTTAGATGGAAAACTCTTTTGCAAGATTTAACTCCTTATGCTTCTGAAGCCAGCTCTTGGGTGAAGCTCTGCTAAAACAGTCTTGGCCAGTTCAACCCCTCTTTTTCCCTGATACAATTTCTCATATAGTTCTTTGGAAAAACACAGAAAACTGTTCAGTTTGCAATGAAGACTGTTAGTAAAAAACAAAAACCTTAGTAAATCTTTTTGCAAAAGCTTATTTCTTGATTTTACCTCACTGGACTTAATTTTCCCTGGCATAGCTCCAATATCTTAGATTCTAATTATATAAATGTACTGAAAACTCAGTTTCCCTGAGCTTAAGTTACAATATTACCAGTATATTTGTCCATCCCATATTTTTGTAGAAATCAGAAATATTAATCTTTGTGTGTATTATTCACTGTCTAGTGAAAGTAGCTGTGTGGTTTTAGTGTCCCACTGTGTCTTTCTCTTGCTGCCCCAAAATCACTTGGACATAAAGTGGTAATTACTTTGCTTACACCTGTTCTGTTGCTATTGCAAATTCCAAATTGTTATTTTCACCTATCACCATAATACTTGGAGACACTAAGAAAACTCAGGTCATACGATGAAGTTAAAACAGAAATAGATAATCTGTTCTTGCTATCTCAAATCCCAGTCTGGAAGCTTTAAATTTCTCTATGTAATTACTTATATTTTTTCTCCAAATGGGTTCTGACATCCTGTATCTTCTAGCTGACAATGGCTTATTCTAAAAATTTAACAGGTGCTAGACTATTTCAAGTAGTTCAAGATACCAATGTAGCTCATGACATGAAAGAGAAATCCTACTACTTTAACAGGAAGCAGGGCCTGTGTGGAAAAGTTGCATTAGAGAGTAATAGAGACAGATATTTTAGTTAATTTCTTAAACAAATTTAAATAAAAAATAAAGGTGGGAGGGGGAATCCATAGTTCAAAAAGACATTCTACTTCACTTCCAACTTATGATTTGTCTGAAATATTTTTAGAATTTTCTTTTTCACTTATGCAGGGACAAAGCACCCAGAAACACAGTAGCAACAGTGATACTATATCTGCTTCCACTGCCTCCCTCCCCCCCCAAGCCTCCCACCCCATTACTTGTTCATTATTCAACCTTAAAATACAGACAGCAAAGAATTTTAAAGGGCTTATAATGAATTCAATCTATTTTTAACTCAAGGTATTTTAAGTTTTTCTGTATCTATGCATAAGCATGTTGTCATATGCTTTTTCCTTGTTTTTAAAATGTTGTACTGGTGAAATGAACCAGAAACTAAAAACAAGCAAATGTGTCTTAAATGTAATTTGCATTGTGTTGCACGGGAACACTTAATACTTCTGTAAGTATGAAATTATAAAACTGCTAGCTCAACAGAGGTGTATAATTACCACTTTTGTTCATGTCACTCCCTGAATGCCCACGATGACATATCAAAACATACAGAGGCTGTAGAAACACAGGTATTTAAGTACCAGAGAAGCAAGCGTAGGCTACCACATAATCAGGCATGTGCATGACACAGGGCACTGAATTCCTTCAAATTACTCTAGGTGATTCAAGAAAATGGAATATGAGTCAGAACTTTCCACAATGCTTATGTGTCATGTTTCTCCAAAAACATATTAAAAATTCCATAAAATATAATGAGTCACACCAAAGCATTTCAATGGAATACAAGGAGTTTAACAGAAAGGTAATTAGGTTTTAGCTATGTTTGAAAGCACAATTTTAACTTATCTCCATTGTTTATATTTTCTGTAATACCGAAAAGCATCACTATCATTCACATGCCCATGAATGGAAGCAGATTATCCCATTTTTTAAGAACTATAACAGAAAAGCTAAGGGCATCTTTTAAATGCCAATTAAACTGAAATCCAGGGAATTTGGCCTCAATATCTTCTGGGAATCTGACATTAAGAAATTCTAACAAAATCACTTCGGATGCTGGGGAAGAACAGAAAGGGGAACCCAAGTCTTCCAATGACTAGGTTGAATCATAGGATTACCCTTCTGTTGATATTCCTGTACTGTGTCTAATTGTGAATTCACTCCAGTGTGAAGAAGGATAAGTGCTTTTGCAACAGTAGCTGTCAAATATGAAACTACTGGGTAGAGTAAAGGAGATCTTTTCTTCTCTGTCACCACCCAGATGACTTCACATACATTCCAAACTTCATATCCCAGCCCACGTCATGCAACACAGCATGTACAGTTCCTGCATCTCCCATTCAGATTATGCTTGTCTTTCCACTTTCTCTTTGTCCCTTGTTACTATAAGTCTCACTTTCAGGTATGCAGAGATACTGCAACATTGGGGCAATAGTACAAAAAGCAAAACAGTGAAAACCGAAAGAAGATCAAACCTAAACTCAGGTGATGCTGAGAATGACCCTATGTTTCCCAAACTGTTAGAAAGTTGTAAACTTGTTATATTTTTTTTTCTGGTCCTAATTAAGTAAGCATGAAGAAAGCAACTGAAAACAGTTATGCTGTTTTATATTAATACATTTAACTGGGTTAATAGACTTGGGAATACCACAAGTTATTAATTTATTTTTAAAAGAATTGTAGCTACTCTAAATGCACTAACACATCATAAGAAAAATGTACTATATATATACAACATAAATAATCAGCATAAGGGTTCAAAATAAAAGCAAATCTATTCAATAAAGATGCACATAAGAGAACTTTCAAGCTAACCAATTCTTCTCATCATACCACTAACTTTCTTAGATATTTTGCAGCTCAAAGAGGCAATCTAGTCTATTACACAGGGGCATTCCTTTGACTCTTTACTCCAGTATGAAATGAAATAAATGCTTTTATCTATGACACAAGGACAGTAGTATCTGTGGAGTCATAATAGCTCCTGCTTACACTCTATAGGAAGACCTCTCTAATATGTATTGAAAAAAAAAAAAAAGTTTGGGTAGAGCCCTGGTTTTGGATCCTGAGATTTGACCATTCCGGATAGACTTTGCACAGCGCTAAAAAGCAATGAGAACCTAGGCTGTGAGCAGTACTACAGACTGCATACCCTGCATTCACATGAAATTTAGTCACAGAAGTTAAGTGCATGCAAACTATCTCTATCCTAATTCCTTTAACTACTTTGCCCATTCAAACACTGCTTGGCCTACCTCCATTTTCTGACCATTGTTTTCTCCTTGTCTACCAATTCCAGACCTATAAAATGTAACTACCTTCCATTTCTAACATACTGTCTCTATGGATGCTCTCCTTTCATTAACAGGGATCAGCTAATCTCTCATCCCTATTACACCAGCATGTAAATCTACTGAGAGCAATGAAGGTAACAGGGAGCTCGCTGTTCTCAGAGCCATTCTCATCACTTGCTGCAGCCCAAGCATATTCTTCCCTTCTGCTCCTCACCTTTGGCAGCACAATACAAGAAATAATCTACCACTTGTAAAATGGATTAGAGGGAAGGATGTGTTTTATGTAAATTTCAGCAAAAGTCTTCAGAACTAATTGCTTGAAGTGATTGGGAAAGCTGATGGAATTAAATTGCTGTAGAGATTTTTTCCTGTTCTACAACAGAAAGACCCCCGAGTACCTCAGCTTAGTACAATATTTTGCATACCAAATAGATTTAAAAAATTGTCAGCACTAAAATATTATGCAGTCCAGCTAGGTGCACAATAGGCTGTATGGCAATTATATGGCACATTCAGGTAAACATATCTGAACTTTAATTTCAGGTACTCATTATCTTTCCAATGCATGAAAACCCAAACAAAGGCTGCTTCTTGAGGCCTTCTGAAGTCTTTCTTAACTTAAAATACTGACAAATAAAGGACAAGTAAGATCCTATAAACATCTCACTGTGCATGTTGAATGCTAGAAGTCAATTTTCTGTAGCACAGAGTTTCATTATTACATCATTTAGATTTTTGTGAGTGGCACTGAATGTCACTATTGTGCCTGCAAGGACATGCTGTGTGTAACCAGACTAAGAGCTCTGGGTTCCCACTGTTTGGTTCTGTCTGATCAGAGCTGACACTTTCAGTAAGGATAAACAAAAATGCTATATAACACTTCTGACACTTCAGCACTGCTGATCAATAGCTTTCTCTTTCTACTGTGTAGTAGACCAATTCTTTTCTTGGTGTCTCTCTGTCACTACTGGTGTATTTCTGATGTCTCTTGATAGTTGTATCTCATTTTGTTCCTTTGGCGTTTCTGACGTTATCTTCACTTGCTTATGCTGTCTTTTTATATACTCCTTTAAAATGAGACAGCCTGAACTGTGTGTTCCCTTCTGTATGACAGAAGTCAAAGTTCTCATTGTCTGAGTTTTTCAATGAATTTTCATCTTTTTTGTCACTCTGTCTCTGCCCATCATGACCATGACTTTTTTATTCTTTTGTGTATAGCCACTAAGTTTTAGCCAGTGTTTTCTAGAAATCCTGACTAGGCCACTGTATTCTAAGTGCTTCATGTGTGCTCCAGGATCTTCTACCTAAAACCTATTTTGTGCTTAATTTTTTTGTGTTAATATACTCCAAATTTTCTTCAAGTAAACTTGGATCTTTTTTGAGCTCATCTTTACATCAACTAGGATTTAGTTTTTTCTTTTGTTACAATGAACAAATGAGAAAAACAAAACTGTTCATTTGCTTTGCTGGTGGGAAATATTTTTTTCCCCCTATCTTGTGTCTTAATTCATACTGCTGGGCCAGATCATGATTCAGAAGCATTTTTTCCAGCCATAGCTACTCATGTGTTTCCAAATGCCAAGTGTATTACATATCATTGTTGGACAGTAACAAAATGACATTATATTGAGTTTACATGTCAAGGTTTTGGCAGTAGGAGGTATGCAGGGGCAGTCTCTGTGAGCAAAGCCCAGCAGCTTCCCCATGTCAGATCAGAGCCAGCTCCAGCCAGCTCCAAAGGGGACCCACCACTGGCCAGGGCCAAGCAGTGAGTGATGCTAGGTGGGCCTGCAGGAGAGCAGAGTTAAGAAAGGGAAAGAAAACTGCTATGCAACAGCAGCTGTGAAAGTGAAGAGTGAGAAGTAGCCCTACAGCCCCCAAGGTGAGTGCAGCAGGAGGTGCTCCAGGCACCACAGCAGCAGTCCCCCTGAGGGCTGTGGAGAGGCCCCTGGTGGAGCAGGCTGTCCCCCTGCAGCCCATGGGTCCCACATGGAGCAGATCTCCACACTGCAGCCCGTGGAGGAGCCCACATGGAGCAGGTGGATGTGGCCTGGAGGAGGCTGCGGCCCATGGAGAGCCCCCGCAGGAGCAGGCCCCAGGCAGGAGCTGCAGCCCGTGGAGAGGAGCCCATGCAGGAGAAGGGGGCCCGTGGGGGACCCGTACTGGAGCAGTTTGCTCCTGGGGGACAGACCCCGTGGTACGGAGCCATGTGGAGAGCCGTATTGAAGAGCTGCTGCCCGTGGGCAGTCCCTGCAGGCTCAGTCTGGGAAGGACTGAGCTTTCCCAAAGGCTCCCATGGGAGGGACTCCACATGGAGCAGGGGCAGAGAGTGAATGTGAAGGAGCGGCGGAGACAAAGTGCTGTAGACTGACCACAGCCCCCCCTCCTTGTTCCCCTGTGCCACCTGAGGGGAGGAGGTGGAAGAGGTTAGATGGGGTGGGGAGATGTTTTTACTTTGTTTTTAGATTCTTTTTAGTTTCTCACTGCTCTAGCTTGTTTGTAGTTGGTAATAAATTAATCTCTTTATACTGAGTCTGTTTTTCCTGTGACGATAATTGTTGAGTGATCTCCCTGCCCTTATCTCAACACTTGAGCCCTTTCCATCATATTTCCTCCCTTTTTTTCTTTGAGGAGAGGGAGTAAGAGAGTGGTTGTGATGGAGTTCAGCTGCCCAACTGAGTAAAACCACCACAGACACACAAACTGGCAGTGCTTTAAGGATTTACCTTGTTTCTTTAAGTTTGTTGTGTGGGGCCATAAACATACTGTGGTGAGGTGCACAGTCCAAGGGTGCTTTGTAAGGACCACACCAAATGGTCCTTACAAATTAATTAATTAATTATCTATTCATAAAGCCATCTTTCTTCCACTTGGTAGAACTGATCCTTGGAGGAGTCTGTGTCTTCTGGTGAAAACTCAGATAACTAACAGATGACATGTAATATATAAGTCTACAACATCAGGCAGATAGAGGAATACTGGCTGACACGGTCCAACTAAGACCAGCTCAAATACACACCTTGTGCGACTGACCACAACCAGATGTTTGTGGAACATATCATCATTACTTGGAAAGGATGTGCCACCAGGGAACTCCGACATTCAACAGGTACTTTAGATTTCTACCAGTTACAGCATTGGGTGGTTCAGTTCATCTGCTTATCCTTTCTTCACAGCATCCATAGAGCTTATGAACTTCTCTCTTCAAGTACAGTTAACAATTTCTGAATCTGCTCTTCCAATTCTGTGATTGCTTAGCAACCACCTTGTCCTCAGGAACAGTAAAAGCTGGGAGTATGCTGATAATGTTACAGCTACAAAGACTTATTCTCACCAATAAAGTCCCTTCTTGTTTCCTCTATCAACCATTCATAGTACCACTATTATCTGCTCCAGCACAGAAGTGCACACTGTAGTTCCAAGTTCTGTGTAACATAGACTGGTGAAGTTGATTTCTTTAAATATTGCCAATAGCATAAGCTACACACTGGCACATGTCAAATATGTCTATCACATAACAGGTTCTTTTGTGCCAAGAAAGCCCTTTATGGTTTTAGCTCTAACAGTAGCATACTTTATTGTAAATAAATAAATAAAGGCAAGAAGTATTGTTTTTCTTCACATATTAAAATGCAACTAGCTTTGACTTTGTGACTTTTATTGATGTGGCATGTCATCTCTGCTGTCTGAGATTTATTCCTGGTACCCATTGTGGCAGTGTTCTCAGTTCACTATGTTTCAGTGTCACTATAGGGAATAGTCGTGGAAATGGAGGGATGTTATAGCACACTACAGGAAGAAACTTAAATGGGCATCTCCTGTTCTGGAGGTCATGCTTTTAGGCAAAGTCAATAGAAGTTCTCCCTAGAGAAGCTGCAGAAAATTAACTACCAATTAAACACCTATGATTCCTGTTTTTTAGGGTAATCTTGAAAAAGCTGGATTTTCAGAGAAAGAAGGAAGGTAATGTGCTACCTGGAAACCAGATATTAGAGTTTTTATATTACTAGTTAAAGTCACAAAATCTTAGTCTGCAGTTTCATATTTTCAAGATTTTCCAGCTGCTTAATTGTACTGCTTTCTTTTTTCAGTTTATTTCAATACATGCTAACAAAAAATATATTTTTCCTGTATGAGTCGGGAAATATCATTTCAATGAAAGACTAAAATAAAATCAACCCCCCCCCCCCCAAAAAAAAAAAAAAAGAGGACGAGAATAACAGTTTAGACAAACTCCTGCAGCTATCTCCACATCTACCTTCCTTTTCAGGAAAACCAACAAAGAACGAGGCTTTTAAAAGCAGAATCACATATTTTGTTTTCCTATAGCTTTTTATTTGATCAGTGAGATAAGTATCCACAGTATTTGATGGAGATTGGAATTAAAGTGTCAAAGCTAAGCCCCAGGAGTTTTTAAAGCAGATGACTTGTACTTGGGCAGTCTGTGAAACAGACATATTTCAGATGTAGCACAGCATATGGCTTTAACCGGCTGTATGCAACAAAACAAACATTTGTCTAAAAGCATTTCCAGTAAAGTATTTTTAATATTTTTAGCATTTTGAGCAAAAACAAAAATTCATACCATGTACTATTGTAAACAGCGAGAAATGATTGAATACTACAAAAGTTTCAAAGGAGAAAAAAAAGTCTGCCCTAACAAGATTTGTACATGCTTCCTTACATATCCAATTTGAATTAATTCAACTCAGTGTAATTTTAATATAGAAATTAAGAAAAAGAGCACCTGGAAGACACAGGGGTGTGAAGTTCTACAGTGACATAAAGGTAGAAAACATAGCAGAGTCAGATATCCTGGACTTTTTCTCAAAATACAATCCATGTGGAAAAGAAAACAGCATTACTGAACTATAAACACCTTATGACTTAGAATTCTACCTTTATAACTTCAACAAGAATTTGAGTATAAAGTGACTTTGGAATTGTAAATGTTACAGGTAGTTCCTCTGCAGGTAACACACAGGCATGCTTTGCTTAATGATGAAATAACCACAGTGCATAATAATTGTTAATGACCTTTTTTCAGAGCATTTATAGGACACAATACTAATTCAACATCAGGACTCACCTTGACCTCCTGTAGGTGCTGCAGTGATGGTGGCTGGGCCTTGGGGGGCCAGTAGCATTGCTAACCTTCCTTGTGGAAGCTGTTCTGTGTGTATGAAGGCACTAACTGTACATAAGTCTAGAGAAAGAGAGCGTGAAAACCAGCAAGATTTGGCAGCCAGCTGCTGGGGCACCAGGGAAGGGAGTCCCTTAATCATTTTAATCAATTTGGAGAGTACTGCTACTGTATAAAATTAGGGTGCCCTAATTTAGGCAATTAGTAGACTGACACTCTTCAGGTAATCCCCTCAGCACCTTTTAACAGCCGGTGGAGAAAGGCAGCTGTTTCTAGAAAATAATTCCTTTTATCCCCAAACTAATGGGTGGTATGCACTGCTTTCTTGACCTGCCTGTTTCTCTGCAAGAGTTTTAAGACATTCCGGGTGATTAGCTCAGAGGTAAATGTCTACATTAGGGTGAGATGACCTCCACCTGTGATTAGGTACCAAAACAATGCTGAACCCAATTACCAGTAATCTATCATTACATCACTGCAAATATTCCCACTTTTTTGTCATAAAAGAAATGTACTGTATTTATTCTAGTCCCCAGCTGGCTGCTAGGCAGCATTTAAATCAGCAGGCCTTTCCCAAAACAGGCATTTAATTCAACACTTTGATGTTCATGCATCTCCCTAAGACAGTATTTGCTGCAAAACACATGCAGATAAAGAGAAGAACATTAATCTGCACCTTGAAACACCACCAAAAGCCACTGACCTCACTCCAGAGTCCAGAGGGACTCAAAAGCCAAAGGAAGAGGAACAAAAATCTCCCACCAAACCTGCAGTACAAAACACTTTCTTGTGGTGTTGCTTTGGTCTACTGTAGCTCCCTGTAGTGACTGACACTGCTTTTGAGAGCTGTGCAAGGAAGCAAGGGAACATTTCTGGTTCTACATCACCTCAGTGTCAGAGTTCTGTTAATGTATTTTCCCTTTTAAGTTACTGTAGAATAGAGAGTATGGTGCACTCAAGCTAATTTCCTCATTTCCTCTCCCATGTAACAGGTAGCAAAAGGAAACCCATCCTGCCTCAACTTCTGCATGCAGAAAAAAAAAAAAAAAAAAAAAAAAGAGCATCTATACCCAGAACTGTCTTCACAGGAAGTGACAGTGGTGTCAAAGTTCTCGGTATGGCTCCATATATTTATTTCTGCTGCCATGTCAAAACATATGCTTTGTACCCAAGTGAAAACAGAATTTTATTCTGGTAATATGGATAAGAAATAAGTTAGATATGCATCTTTTTCTGGTGGTCCATTGAAAGGTAAAATTTGACTTTAAAGGTAAATGGCCTAATTTCTGGAAATTCTTTTTAGGATTAATAGTTTCCTCTCTGCCATAAATCATTAGTAAAGTACACACTGGTATAGATTAAAGCTATAGCATTTTTACACACACGCAGGCAGTTCAGATAAGCAAACAGTTTCAATCTAAGGTTTAAATGGCTTGGCAAGACCTCCCACATATGTTTTTTACTGCCATATACCAAAGTAACATGAGAAATGTACAGACTGGTATAGCTGATTAGCTAAATTATATTCTGTGGGGCTGTCTTAACAGTTAACATCAAATCAGTTCTTTTAGAAATAAGATTAAAACCTAAAATTATTTCATGTTGTTTAATTATTCTGAACAAATAACTGAGTCTCCCTTGAGTTCATATAATTAAAATCAAAGTTTATTTTGGGTTCAAGAAGGGAATACACCCTTGGTAATTTCATTACCAAAAGTATTCTCTACCACAAGGTACAATCAACTAAGAGGTGAAGGACCACAAATAGAGGGACTATGTGTCTGATCAGTATGAGTCCTTGGGGTCAATGTCTACAAGTGTACTTGCTTTTATACTTTCGGAGGGATTACAGAAAAGATATAGAAGTATATTCATTAGAAAAGTGTTTGTCCTACTACTAAAACTCTGAAAATCATGAAATATTAAATTATAGTACTACGGTATGATTTTGGTATTATAAATAATATATTTGTATTTCTATTAGAGTATACGGTGTTCTATTTTAAGTAATATACTCCATAACATGGCTTCCTTTTTGGACAATCTGTTGGAAGATCTATTTCCAGTAGCTACAGCTCCATCTGACATGAAAGATCATGAAAGACTTTTGGGGGGCAGATGAAGAAAGAGAATAGACTACACAAAGGCTGTGACGCAGGTGTAGCCCATGTGTCACACAGATATTTGTGTTCCTCCTGCTAGCCTGCTTCCTCTGTAACTGGGCACTGAGAAACGGGTTCTCTAACATACTGCACCAGTAGTGTAACAGAAGTTATGACAGCTTTGAATGGGCATAAGGGACAACCAGCTGTGATAGGATTATGCTCATCTCTCTAATTATTTTGACCACACATGATTTCTGCATTCTTGGGGACCAAACAGTGATTACATAATACCAGTTTACAAACCCACCACTCTCCTGAACGCTCAATGTGTATTTGCCAAGTCCTACAGAGTACTGGTATTACTTAGAGCAAACTATTTAGTCTTTGCTAAATTAAAAGGTTCAAGAAACACAGGCACATCTGAACAAATTTTATCTACTTACCTGAACACACATCAAAGCTGTGATGTTCTTCTCTGCCCACTACCCATGATAAAAAAAAAAAAAAAAAAAAAGGAGGGTTGGCTATAAAATATAAGCTCTATTTTAATAAGTGATTTCTCTCCAGTAAGTGCTACTGCTTTTATAAACACACCGTTATAGGCTGGCAACAGCCTCAAAATACTTATACATCATTACAAAGGAATTTATTCTATTACTGATTAGTTTAAAAGTGGTATTCAAAGGTGGCTTATGTGTGAACTCTGTCATAATTGGTAAGAAAATGTGAATGATTAAAGTTCCATTGAGTCTCCATGCTTCTCAAAACACAGTAAAATAGGCTGTCATAAATATGTTTGTGAAATAATTTGAAAACGTTCTATAGTCAATGTGTATTCAGCAGGAATATCTCATTCATGTTATTTTCATTTTATTAATTTTAATATGGAAATCTAAGCTTCATTACATTGCAACAAGAAATACATAATAACATAAAATTTCAAAGCCCACAAATAAAATTACGCCTTACCAGCTTTCATTTCCCCACAGCACTCTGCAAATAATATAAACAGAAGTTGTGTTTCGGGATCAATGTGGCAGAACAAATTTTGCTCAGGCAGAAAGCCAAGTAAACACAAGTCCTAATCCCTACCCTTGGGCTCTCAATTCAGCCAGGCACTTGTGTCCCTATAGAACTTTAAGCAAAAGTAGTGTCATTGAAGTCAATGAATCTGCATTGCTACTCATGCATTTCCCAAGTGCTCTGCTCAGAGGAGGTGCTAAGCTCCTTTCTCTTACCTTTTTTTCACATGGAAGCAATCCTTAACTGTGTCACAGTGGTGCTCTGAGGTCTCTCATGTATCTTGCTGGTGAACTGATACAGCCCTAACACATGCAACATCGATGCTTCACAGTATAATCACAGCAGATGCTTCACATATAATACATCCTCACTTTTAAAGTCTACCACCATATAGAGTACCCCAATATACATCCAATCCTTGCCTTTACCCCACCAGTAACGGTAATGCCAACACAGTTTTCTTGCTTCTTTCTGAAGTGGGTTTCTCCTTTTTCAAACTCCCCTGATTTCGAAGGGATTTTTTTCCTGACAGTGCACAAAATCTCTCCCTGTCTCTGACAAATCCCCCCTTAAGACCTTCCACAACCTTCGGACATCAACTTGGCAAAATATGAGCTGAAAACTTTGTTTTTCTCTAAAATCCATTGTTATTCTGTGCTCTCATCCACCCCTGTTTAATTTTCCTATTTGGCAAGCCAGCAGTTACTCTGGGGTTGGTTAGAGGGAGTCCTGATGCTGTGCCAGCAGTGCTCAGCCATAGACACAACGCTGGTGTGATACCACTGCTGTTCTAGCTACAAGTGCAGAGCACAGCACTGTATGGGCTGCTGCAGGGAAAGTTCACTCCATCCCAGCCAGACCCAGTACAAGAGTCAAGACCTATTTCACCTATAAACACAGAACCAGTTTCACAGTAGAATGGTCCTAGTATGCATCTGTGTGGAGATCGTTCTTGATCATTCTCAGGTTTCTGGCTTTCTTACTGCAGCTGGACTTCTATGTATGTTCTGGTGTATCTAAAATTGACTTTAACGTTCTTCTGATGAAGATAGCCTTATATGTCATTATGTGTGCTTAAATTTAATTTAGGAAATGAAAGGAAACTGATTATAGCCCCTCAGTCCTACATGGATGACAACAGTAAGTCTTGGACAATGTGTGCAGGTCCAGTTCAGCAATTTGTTACATTGTGATTCACACTCATGTAATTTCGTTAATTTCCTGGAAGTTTCACTGGTATAAAATCAGCAAAGCAAAATCAAAATGAAAATCAAAATCACTGCCTTCTCTGCCATGCAGGGCAGTCTGGGATAACACAGAAGATGGAGCTGCTACATGTTGGCATGTCCTACATACATGCTTGACTGTGTATCAACACAGAAAGATAACTAGCTTTTTACTTTTATTGCACTAACCATTGCAATCTCACTATCTATTTATTACAATATTTCCACCTTACATTAATAAGCACCCAAACTGCTGATTATTTTGACCATCCTTCAGTTGCCATTCAATATGGCCTCTGCCACGTAAGATGACTGCTCTGTGGTATTCATCTTCCTACTGAAATTCCTGCTGTGTGGTCATGTGTAGTGCTGTACGCACCTGGAGCAGCCCCAGAGCACATGAGCTTTTAAAGCTTTACTTCACTGAAGCAATGAAAATATTTCAAACACTGGCAGGCAATGGACAAGTGGGTCAGGATAACTCTTTCCTCTGGCAATAAGAAAATATTCACATCCTGGGTAGCAGAAGGAAAAACATTGGCAGCAGGTAATGTGAGGGGATCATTCCTCCCTACTTCACATTGATGAGACTTTTGTGGAGTGCTGGGTCCAGTGGTGTTAAATAAAGACATGCATTTAGTGGACTGAGTCCAGAAAAATGCCACAAATACCATGAAGGGCTTGGAGCATCTGTCATACAAGAAGAGGCTCAGCATAGCACTGCATGAGGTATTTTTTCTGATACAAATCACAGCATTTCAGCAACAGCAAGATATCTATGGTATCTTATCTAGGAACAACCTTAGTTTTGCATTGCTAAATAAATTCCTCTTAGAAATACACAGACAGCATCAGAAATGAAAGTGAGACAGGACCCCACCAACCTCTGAAGTTCTAAACAATCACAGCAAATTGCATTGTTCCACTGTGAAGCTGGGCCTGGGACAGAAGTAAGCCATAAAGGTTTAAGCGCTACAGTGCCAAGTTGCCTTTCTACTGGTTTTCATCTATAGCTTTCCGTCACACTGGACTTTATTCTTATTTTGCTGGGTTGTCCTAGCCTATTTAGGCAATAACTTTATGATTTATGAATAACTTTATGAAGCTCTTCCAGTTCTGGGAACAAAGATGGGATCTCAGCAGAGAGATCTGCAGAGAGTTGTTCTGTTCAAACAGAACAACTGCTTGGTTGTTATTTTTCCTCTCTTTACATACAATCCAATTCTGCACAATCAATATCCTCCAAGACCAAATCCTAGTCAATAACTCAACCTCTGACAAGTCTAGCAGGGAAGCAGAGAATAAAGCAGAAAAAAAGTACAGTGAAATCCTAGATGCCTTTAAGGAGTTCAGCTTGAAAACTCAGGCATGGAGAGTTTCACCCATCATGGAAGAACAGACCAGATAATATAGTAGAGCCTTCAATGTGGAACAGGTGAAACAATCTTACAAGAAAATAAAAAGCTGTGGAAAGCTAAAGGGAGCAATAAATGGAGATGAAAACCAGGGAAACAGCTTTACAACAAAATATGCTCCATTAAACTTCCTCCTTCATCACTGCATACCAGTTTCAAGCTTCTTTTCTTACTAAAACCACCCAGTGGCCCTACATGAGCCCTAAAACCTCTTCGGCAATCACAGACAAAAACAGTATCTGTGTCAGTAGAAGCAGCTGGAGATGGGACATGCAGACCTCTGTCTCCTACGTACATCAGCAAGTAACTGCATGGCCTCTGGAGCATGATGGTAATGGTTATAATGAATTTTGATGTAAGTTTTATTGAAATTTTAATTCATAGAATTGTGCAGAAAGTCTGTACTGGATGCAAAACTCCATATTCATCAACTCTCAAGCTTGCTCTATTAAACACAGAAGGAGGAACATATGAATACAGTCATAACCCATAAAACAAAAGCAGTCATGATTATTACTATAATTTTTGTGATGTTCTTTCTAAATATTTCAGTTAACATCCACAATATCTGAAATCTGTGAAATATTTATGATAATTTATATCCATCAGTCTGAGTCATAACTTTTAAGATTAGCCCTGTGACAGGAGTACAGCGCACCCCCTGATTGTGAATGCCTGGAAATTGTCATTAGTTACTGAAGAGTCTTTGGGGAGATTTCTTGCTGTATTTTCTTAAGAATTTTACCTGCACAGAACTTCCCAATGTATTAGCCCCAGCAAGGGATGAAGGCTCACGGGATTTTGTACACAGTGCTAAGTTTTGAAAAATCTTCCAAATCTGGAAACAATTATTTTGCTTCTGGGTGAACTCTGCTTTGTGCAGCATTCAGATGACTCCTGTGCTGCCATGTAACGGCAAGGAGACTTCCCCATAAGAATGACTGATAGGAAACTTTCTTGTAAAAGAGTGACTGGTACCTGGGGGGAAAAACATGAGTGGCTTATTAATCTTTGCAACACACTGCATTTGCAGAAAATTTTTTAAATGAGGATGGAAAAGAAAGCTTCATTTCAGCAGTTCCCAGCAAGCAAACATCCTGTCACCTTCAGCTGAGACACTAGAGTAGGGATTTAGGCCTCAGGCTTGCAAAGAGATATCCATGCCAAACAATGTGAAGCCATCACTCATCAGGACTGCTCATGGGCTGAAAATCAAGCAAAGTATTTGCAGTACTGAAGTCTAATGCATCTAATGAATTCATTCCCTTTGATAACGAAAAATAATTAAGACAAACAATTGAGTCATTCCCATTTTAAATTTAATACTGACTGTGTAAGTGCATGGTTTTCAGAAGTCATTTTCTTAATCTTAAGAGCTGCTATTCATCTAAGTCCGAATGAAAAATAAATGAGCTACAGTGCAAAGGTAGAGAGCAGATGTTACAAGCAGTAATTTTTCTTTCTTATCAAAATCAGAATAAAACCATACTTAAAAGAAAATATAATCCCCAGGAAAATGTTCTGTTTGCTATAAACTTTTAAAACCTGCCTACTACCATAAACACAAGTTTTCTAACAAATTTAGAGCAGCAAAGTAACAACATACTGCAGGAGTACTCAGACTGTTGGGATAAAAATGTCAAGTACCCATGTCCAGCAAATGTTCATAGTGCATTTTCAAACGCTCTTGAAACAACCAAACACCATCATCAAAACACCATATCTGCTAAAACACTAAAATAAATAAATAAATAAATTCTATGTTGTTTTCAGTTTGGAAATGCAGCTCATGCTGTAATCAAATGGAGGAGTTCATAAAGAGGGATTAAAAGAGACTTAGACACTAAGTAAAGAGCTTCATATATTCCTCAAATTGTGTATAGTGTCATCTGTCAGATAATATGTATATCATCTTTAATAATTACAACAGACTGTGGGTTACCCATACTCCCCAAGTAGTATCTTTGCAGTAATGTATTACAATTACCAACTGTTTTAATAAATTGGCTATCACTAATCAGAATCTCTCTTAAATTGTTGGATCATGGTGTTTGTGTTTGTTTGTTTTTTTAATCTTACATTGATTTTATGAAAATAGGGAGATTTCAGGAATATTCCTACTGTTAGCTGTACACACAGTGTCATAGAGTGGTCACTGGAGATCATCTAGCCCAACCTCCCTGCCAAGCAGGGTCACCTGTACAGGATCATACGCTGTAGCTGGAAAGCTATGAAGAGGAAAGGGATCCGGGGGTGTTTGTTGACACTCACCTGAACATGAGCCAGAAGTTTGCCCAGTTGGCCAAGAAGGCCAATGGCATCCTGGCTTGTATCAGGAATAGTATGGCCAGCTGGACCAGGGAGGTGGTCATCCCCCTGTACTCCGCTCTGGTGAGGCCGCACCTCGAGTGCTGTGTTCAGTTTTGAGCCCCTAACTACAAGGAAGACATCAAGGCCCTGAAATATGTCCAGAGAAGGGCTATGAAGCTGGTGAAGGGCCTGGAACACAAGCCCTACGAGGAGCAGCTGAGGGAGCTAGGGTTGTTGTAGTGGGTTTACATGGCAAAGTTTTGGTAGCAGGGGGCCATAGGGGTGGCTTCCGTGAGAAGGATCTAGAAGCTGCCCCATGTTTGGTAAGGGCCCCACTGCTGACCAGAGCTGAGCCAATAAGTGATGTTGTTTGCACCTCTGTGAGAGCATATTTAAGACAAGGAAATAAATAAATAAATATAAAGGAGTGCATCCCATGGGAGGGACCCCACAGCACAGAGGATGAGAGCGACCGAGAAGAAGTGGTGGTGAAGAAGCGCTACAGACTGGCCATAACCCCTATTCCCCCATTCCCCTGCGCCGCTCGGGGGGAGGAGGTGGAAGAGGGTGGATGGGGGGGGGGGAAGGTGCTTTTGGTTTCTTTCCTTTGTATCTCACTTCTCTTTACCCTTGAGCCCCTTTCATCGTATTTTCTCCCCGCTCCTCTTTGAGGAGGGGGAGTGAGAGAGTGGTTGTGGTGGAACTCAGCCGCCCACCCAAGTAAAACCACCACAGTTGTTTAGTCTGGGGAAGAGGAGACTCAGGGAAGACCTAATTGTTTTCTACAACTACCTGAACAGAAGATGTGGGGAGCTGGGGGTCAGCCTCTTCTCAACAGGTAACTATTAATAGGACTAGAGGGAATGGTCTCAAGTTGCACCAGGGGAGGTTTAGGTTGGAAATGAAGAGACATTTCTTCTCAAAAAGAGCAGTCAGGCATTAGAATGGGTTGTCCAGGGAGGTGGTGGAGTAGTGGGGGACATTAGTAGTAGGGGGATGGTTGGACCAGTTGATCTTGAAGGTCTTTTCCAACCTTAAAGATTCTATGATTCTATCATGTCCAGGCAGGTTTTGAATATCTCCAAAGGACAATCCACAGCCTCTCTGGGCAGCCTGTTCCAGTGCTCAGTCACCCACACAGTAAAGAAGTTTTCCTTCATATTCAGGTGTAACTTCCTGTGTTTCAGTTTGAGCCCATTGCCTCTTGTCCTGTCACTGGGCACCACTGAAAAGAGTCTGGCCCCATTCTCTTGACACCCTTCATTCAGATACTTACACGCATTGATAAGATTCCTTCTTAGTCTTCTCCAAGCTAGACAGGCCCAGCTCTCTCAGTCTCTCCTCATATGACAGATACTCCAGTCCCTAATCAGCTTAATAGTCTTCCACTGGACTCAGTCCAGTAGCTCCATGTTCTTCTCGTACTGGGGAGCCAGAACTGGACACAGTACTCCAGGTGTGGCCTCGCTGAGGAGAGAGGAAAGATCACCTCCTTCGACCTGCTGGCAACACTCTTCCTAATGCATCCCACTGTCCCTCTTGGCCACAAGGGCACATTGCAAGCTCATGGTTAACCTGCTGTCCACCAGGACTCCCAGGTCCTTCTCCACTGAGCTGCTATCCATCAGGTCACCCTCTAACCTGTACTGGTGGATGGGATTATTCCTTCCTAGGTGAAGGACCCTGCACTTGCCTTTGTTGAACTTGATGAGGTTCCTCTCTGCCCAACTCTTCAGCCTGTCCAAGTCACTCTGAATGGCAGTCTGTTCAACAGTCACCCTGTTCCAACATCTAGGTCACTGATGAATAAATTGAATAAGACTGGACCCAGTACTGACCCCTGGGGGACACCATTTTCTACAGGCCTCCAAACAGACTCAGCACACTAAGACTAAGTCACTAAGCACAGCCCTCTGAGCTCTGCCATCCAACCAATTCACCTCACTGTCCACTCATCTATCCTGAACTTCCTGAGCTTGTCTATGAGGATGCTATGGGAGATATTGTCGAAAGCCTTGCTGAAGTCAAGGTAGACAACATCCACTGTTCTCCCCCCATCTACCCATCCAGTCATCCCATCACAGAAGGCTATTAGATTGGTTAAGCATGATTTCCCCTTGTTGAGTCCATGCTGACTACTCTTGATCACCTTCTTTTCCTCCACATGCTTGGAGATGACCTCCAGGATGAGCTGTTCCATCACCTTTCCAGGGATGGAGTTGAGGCTGACTGGCCTGTAGTTTCCTAAATCCTCCTTGCCCTTTTTGAAGACTGGAGCAATACTGGCTTTCTTCCAGGCCTCAGACACCTCTCCTGTTCTCCATGGCCTTTCAGAAATGATGGAGAGTGGCCTAGCAATAACATTGGCCAGCTCCCTCAGCACTCATGGGTGCATCCCATCAAGGCCATGGATTTGTGGGTGTCAGGTTTACCTAAATAAGCTCCAACCCAATCCTTCTTGACCAAGGGAAAGTTTTCCTTTCTCCAGATTTTCTTTCTTGTCTCCAGGGTCAGGGATTTCTGGGGGCTGACCTTAGCAGTAAAGGCTGAAGCAAAGAAGAAAACTCTGCTTTCTCTTTCTCTTTTGCAAGAGGGTATCTACGCCATTCAGCAGCAGGCCTACACTTCCATTTACAAAACCACAGGCAATATTTTGTAACGGTTGCTGGGTTTCATTATGTGTATTTCAGAGAAATTATTGAAAAGTTAGCCCTGTCAGACTAATTCTTGTGAAAACATACACTACTGCTTAGCTTCAGTGTGCAAAGGAAAACAATGGGTCATTACACCCTTAGGAAGTATCTTCAGAATAAAGCTGATAGGCCATTTGCCCAAATCTGTTTACCTCCAAAAGTAGAGGGTCACCAGAGCATACAGTCTCAATTAAGAGCAAGCAGCGAGACACTTGTGTTCATCCCCTTTACCTGTTTGCATCAGGTTTTCTTCCTCACAGAACAATATGAGATTCACTGGAGAAAATTGTTTTTTATTGACAAATGCACACTAATCAATGAAGGGAGATAAACAGGTTTTATTCCTCATTTAAACTAAAAGTAGTTACCAGCATAAAATGAAACATCTCCAAGGATATGAGGCTTTGGTTTACAATACTTCATTTACATACTTCAGTTAAGATAAAAGGCAAGACTACCACCTGAGAAACAACTGCAGAGATTCAATGTTGTCTGTCTGAAAACAGTATCTTAAATTAGTTTCCCAGCTTCCAGCACATTCTTCATATTAGTTACAGAATAAGAATGCATAGAGGTTTCACAAACCATATGGAAACATGGTACCCCAGTACCAGGAAAGATGTGTCTACCAGCAACCAGGAATGAGCATGAAGGCTCTTTGGTGAGCAACAAAATATTTGACACCATGCCTATACCCGGAGCATGTCACATGCGTGGATATAGGAGCTGGAACCCACCGGTATCCATGGTCTCATTCAGAATAATTCCTCCTGTACTCATCAGCACAACATTCTTACTGGCACTACCAGCAAGTTGCTGCCTTGACACTGAGTTCATCCATATTAAATTCTTCACAGCGTCTAGGGAATAATATGAATTTGTTACTAAAAAGTTAAAATTGGCAGATGGGGAAAAAAAATCTCATTGCTTCTATGGACCACGTGGCATGCCTGCTGGGCAGTTTAACAGAAATTTAAAGATGCTTCTGATGCTTAGATACATCTTTTGTTGAAAGCATGCTTAATGGAAAGTATCGTGGGACTAGTGATTTAGTTTTTTTTTTTCCCCAAGAGATCAATTTCTGATAGACATCACATAACAAATGATTTCTCTGCTAATTTTTCTCTGGATAACCCATTCAAGTTGCTTTGTTCTTTCAAAGGAGTATTAGTTGACTTGATATATCATCTTTCTTATCTCAACTTACTTCAAAGCCCTGTGTGGCAGCAGATCTAGCAGACACTTCAGCTGAAACATGCTTAGTACTTACCTGACGTATTCAGTTATGCTTCTGCTTTAATATCATCTTAATATGAGCCCAAACTAGATGTGCTTAGCTTGTAACTGCACTGAAACAAAGGTCTTTGCATCAGGTCAGTAAGCTGAACATCCTGAACCTTGTGCCTCACAGATTCATGACCCTGTACAACTCAGTAACTGACTTTTGCCAAGCTCCATCCTCCATCAGAGTATGAGTCAGTAATATGGAGAAGCTCTATTCTTGCTGTCAGTGAACAGCTGAAGACACTCAAGAAACTTATGCCCACAAATACATCAAAGAAGCTAAAGATGCTCTGCCAGTGTGACTGCAAAGCCCAAAATCACAGCATCCTCCTAACAGATTAGAGATGACACAGCATGAGTTCAGAGTGATACAGGGTTGTCAACAGCCTAAGGGTCTAAAAAGATGTAGAAGGATTTAAAGGAGAAACAATGTGGAGATTTGTCCTCTTCCTTTGCAAAAAGCAAGAAACTAGAAAATCAGAAGAAGCTCAACTCTGTGGACCTTAAAGGAGCCTAAAACTTCCTGGCTATCAAATAGAGTAAAGCCAGAAACAGGAGAGACAACAAGGGAAAGGGAGGAGATTGTCATGATTTAGAGAAGCAATTGCTTCCTTCTTGACAAAGTTCTGTATGCTTGCTGGCTTTTCCTTTCCCCAGAATGGAAATCATTCAGGAAAAGAGAAATACTTAATGCTTTCCTCTTTTCATCCTCAAAATTAAAATTAAGTAAGCCCTGACAGCATTTTTTCCTCTCCATTTAAGGATCCAGCACAAATTAAATGAGCAGTATTTTCCCCCTATATGCCACAAGGCAGCTGCCATATGGGGAGGGTGCTAGTGAGGAGGGCAGCAATCTGTAATGTTCTGCACAACCTATGTGCATCACCTTGCTAGGGAATGCTAATTCCAGTTCAGCCAGTCAGCCTCCTGTACCCAGCCCTAACACAAAAGACGATGCAATGTCACTGCCACACAAGGTCAGCATTCACGAGACACTTACCAAAATAGCTGGCAAGCTTTTGTTGCTGCTTTTGACAATCAGCTTCAATAGACCCTTGGACATTAGCCTCTCATCTACTGAGAAAAGCATTATTGTTTAGAGCTAGCAGATATTTCTCCTTCTCCCAGAGTGAAAATCATGGGCAGGGTAATGTCTCCTGGACATTCAGAATAGAAGTGTACTTTACAGATAACAGAATCACTAGAGCACGTGACTGGCACTAGAGCTTAGTAACTGAAAAAATATCTTTCTATCTTTAGGTTTATAAGTCATATCCAGTCTGGAATGAGAGCAGCTGTAAATTATTGCTGCATCTGATTGTGCTATGGGCTATCCCTTATGAACAGTTAGCCTCAAAGCATTTCTGTTTGTCAACATTACCCAGAAAAATAGTCACTGGTGACTTTCTCAGGCTGAAAAAAAATAAAAGAGCTCATAGGCTTTATATTCACATATATTTTTACAAGACAAAAGATACAATTAGATCCATCCTTCCAAACAAGCCCAATACTCTCTTCAGCTATAAATCCACTAATGCAAGGATTTAATTCTCAGTCAGTTCTGTACAGCAGCTAGCACCTTCTCCCAGTTATACAGCAAATGAATACAGTCAATCTTTCACAAACAGTAGACATATTTACTCCCTGTGTTATAAAGCCCAAACAGTCCTTCACATGCTATTCAGAGGTATTTTGGAATTTCCTTGCCCCTTCCACTGCCAGGTCCAAGTCAAAACAGCTTTGTGATAACGTCACCATCTGCCCTAGCCTGAACTACCACACATTGTTCATATGAGGAATAACATCAGAAAGAGTACTCTGCTTGAGCATGTTTGACCCCAACAGATAAAGACAGCCTTTAGAAATGCAACACACCGACAGAGCCATGTGTAATGCTCATGGAAAGGACATGTTCTCCAAGAATATGCCAAGAAGTTTGTTAAAAGTTCACACAGCATATAGCATTGCCACTTTCTACAGTGGCTCATGAATTAAACTGCCAGCAGCCTTTCATCATCATATGTATGTGTCTTTTGGTCCAGGTTCTCTCTGCATGTAACTAGACCCCCATCTTCAGATAGACCATTATTTCGAAACCACTTGCAGCTTAAAGGCTCTTTGGTTCTTTGAACAATATTTTTCCTTTTGCTGAGCTGTCATCCAGGACCGTTTATACACACAAAAGCCTGATCCCTAGGGACAATGTGAATTCAGTTTTCCAAATAGCAAGCTCCCTTACCAAATTAAATACTTTGTTTTTAGCTTTAAAAGTAACTGCAAAGTTCATCTTTCTAAGCTCTGCATTCAGTGCTGAGAAGCATACTGAGAGAGGATCAATGCCCCTTTTTCTCCTACTCATACATGTCTCACTACAAATACACAACCAGACAGAATTTCTATAAGGTGTTGCACTGGCGTTATTCTGGAGCGGGTTGACATCAAAAAGTTGACGCCCCAGGACAGTTTTTCAGAAGACTAAAAATTTGGACGCTTACAAAGTTGGGTCTTTCTTCTACGTAGTATCACAGAAACATTGGTCTGTTCTGGATTAGGTTGGTGTTGAAATATTAAGGCAGAATCTTCAGCAAAATGTAACGAAGAATTACAAGCAAACATAACACAAAAACTGGTCTCCAGAATTTGACCTTAAACAGTGAGGTTCTTTCCAGATTTGCAGTCCTAATCAACTGGACCATTTCTTATATCCAGTCAATCCAGGACATGTGCACTCAGACTTCAAGATGGACAATGATGCTGGCCCAATATGTCAAAGTCTCTGGTACACACCTTTAGATATGATTAACACAATTCTCACATTCTTATTCTATTAGACTAACCAGAGTATTAGCTGATTTTAAGTGCTGCTATGCTTTATTTAGGATAAAGGGTTGCAAAGTCTCATTCAAATTACTGTCGTAGTTTGGACACCAAATAAAACTATGGAATTGTTTTTAAAAACTTCACAGTGAGTCTTCTTACGAACTTTCATTCTTCCTACAAAGAAATGATTATAATGATTTCTGTACTGTTATGTCAGTTTATGAAATAAATTGTTAATCAATAGTCCATTATCGATTTCATGTATTAGCAATGCAGCCTAATAAATCAAGTGTAAAGTCAAATGCCAGTTTATCCTTTAACACTTGTTGGCATGATTGTATTAATTTCATTAGAAATTCTCAATCAAAGCCACATGTCACATTTCCAGTACGGTGGAAAAGTAACATTTTTGTTTCCAATATGGTTAAAACTTCACTGAAACAATGTGATGAAAGATTAAGACCAACTCCAAACAGACATTGTGGATGAGTTCTCAAACACATAAATTAAGCCATGTTTTACTAGCTGCTATACAATATGAAGTTTTTGACATACTTTATAAATGTTTTGCAGCTAGATGTTACTTCGCCCAGGGAGACTGAAATTACATTTTTGTAACTCTGTATAATCCTTGCTGATTGGTAGAATTATAAGCTGTAGTCTTGATACAGTGTAAGCAGTGCACAGAAAGGGGCTATGCAAGTTTCTGAGGATGAATATTTAATATGATGTGTTGTCAAGCCTGGACCATGATGACGATTCTCCTTAACACTGAATAATGATTGACCTTGAAAGTTTTCCTTTTGCTACATTACTGTGTAGTGAATGCACCGGTTGTTTCTTGCTCAAGTTATTCTGCGATGGCTGCTATTTCATTTTCTTCAGTACGGTGGTGAGAATTTAACTTATTATAGACAACCTTAATGCTAACAAACGTGGCTAGCCTATAGAGGAAAACAGGAAAGTTTTTCAAATCTGATGCTTTAACATTTGACAATAGGAAAAGTGATCTGAAAAACTTCTACAAACCTATCATTTTTCTCTAGGAGAACAGACTTGATTCCCTAGTGTTTCCCATCACCTTCTCACTGGCATAGATTTGATTTCACATTAGTTACAGAGATTTGTAAGTGATAGAATGCTCTGGGGAAATCAGACCAATGCTTTTAGTAGTGATAAACTAAAATTAAGAGAAGATGAAATTATTTTGCAGCAAAGAAAATCAGTGAAGAAAAAAAATCCATGGAAGAAAAAAAACCTGTCTATCAGAAAGGCACAAGTAAATCTAGTTAAAAAACAGTTTCATGCTGTGTGGGAGTCTTCTCCAGATTCCAAGGTGCTGCCAATTTCTATTTCTTTCCCTCCATGCAGTACCTACTCAATGTACCTAATAACTATTGCTCTGATTTTGCACCATTGGTCTGATTTTGCACCATCTAGCTGGTGGCATCAGAGTCAATGCCAGACATATTTTGAGAAACTATTTAATACAGAATTTACTTCTTTAAACATGTGAGCCTGATTCTTCACAACTATGCAACATGATTTTAAAACTCCCTATGGCTGCAGCAGACACGTTTTTGGTGTAGTGGGTTTGCCCTGAGCCCCAGCAGCTTGCTGTATCCAGCCACCATCTCCTTCACCACCACCCCAGTTTTATAATCTAACCTGGAGTATGCCTTGGCCTTTGGACTCCAGTGCAGCTGCCATGTCAGCCTCCATTTTTAACCTACTTTCTGAAATCACCAAAGAAAGTGCAAAGTAACAGACAGTAGAGAAGTAGAATCTTGATTTCCCATTTGTAACAGCAACATGAGGTGTTTTGCTTCAGCTCACTGTTTAGCTCATTTTTCCACTCTTATTTTCAGCCCATTTTGAACCCATAAAGGGAGGCTACCAAAGCAAAACCACTTTATTTCAACTTCTGAAGCTCCTTCAATATCCAGAGTGCCAGCAAAAGATTTTACTTTACTGACTCGTTTGTATTGTACTCAAGAGCCTCAAAGGAGAAAGAAGTCATTTCAATGGTCTTTAAGAAAAATCTTGGTAGAGTGAGATGAATTGTGCTGTAAAATAATGCTTCCTTTATGGCATCACAAGCACTGAGAAAACTTGAGAGACTAGCCCTCTTCACAAAGTAGACAATTCATATTTCAAAGCAAAATACTGTTATTCAAATATCTACATTAAGAAGGCACCAAACATATTAAAGATCTGCTCTTTTGTCGGGCCACGTTTCAGACTGAGAAAGTAAGAGTGTGTTTGTAAGAGCTGAGTATTCAAAGCTCAAGCATTGGGAAGCACAGCCTTGTTTACAGAGTCCTTCCTGGATATCTTAATAAAAATGCTTGAAGTATTTCATCTTACATGTGCCATGTGGATTCAAGTACACTGATAAGGCAGAGTGTATTGAAAGCTGAGAAGGCAATAAAAAACTGAAATCCACTAACGTTATATTTCAGTAGAAACTAAGAAGTCACCCATAAACAAGCTATTAGATTTCAAGGGTTGTAGTGGAGACAGACATGAAACTACTGAAGCTTTGTGAAGCCCTCAACTTTTTCTGTGCAATTTAAATAAAATAGTACACTACTTAACTAAAATCTACAAAGTTTAAGCAAACATAAGAATCAGAAGAGTAAAAACAGGAAGATATGTGAAGCAGCACTCTGCAAATACTCATCCACATGGTATGGGCGGCAGTTTGTTACCTTCATCATTACTTTTGATAAGGATCCTAGGATATATTTTCCTCACAAGCATTATTTTTACATAGTCATGAGCCATCAGATCTATTCTAATCCCAGAATTCTAACACTAATAATTTACTCAGATATGTCTTTGCTGAATACTGGTTCCTACAATAAAATAAAATAAAAGACAAGATGCAAACCCAGCCAAGGTGACCACAAACTACTCAAAGAGCAAGACTGGAAAATGTAAACACACTTAGTACAGAGAAAGCAGATGTGTAAAAATTCATTTAAAAGTTCTCCCATTTACACTAATCTCATTCTTAATTCACCTCGTTTATCACCTTTTCATAAAGGTCAGCTTTTCTTCCAGTTGTAGGATGCATTCATTAGGTACAGTATGTTAAATCTGAATACATGGTTATTTTTTTGACCAGAAGGTTGAGGGCTTTTAGTTACCTTATTGTCTGCAAAGGTTAAAAGTTAGTTTTTATTGCAAAATAATTACAGCTAACTTGTTTGCCTTACTTCTGTTGAGAAATCCATACTCAGCAAAGAATTTGTGCTCTAGCATCAGCAGATACTTAAAATTTCAAGACAAACTTACAGTGCGTCATTCAACCAACTTTGTCAACAGTGGACAATTTTAATCTGTGTGTTACAATAAGAACCATATGATTTATGACTGCATAGACCTAAAACACGTTCCTTTGTGAACTTAGAAATGTTAACTGCAATTCAAAATACCTACCTTTGTAAGTTACAGTGGAACATAAAGTTTACGTTTGTATACATGATATATACTTGTGTTATAGTGTAACAGAAGTTAGTTTGGAAGTCTAAGACTTGTTCACTGCTGGCTAATTATTCATACTTCATAATACTGTCAAATAACAAAATAGTACTTGAGCATGAGACACAACAGCAGATCTCTCACAGAAGGCTAATACTTTGGTATACAACTGTCCCACTCTGGTGTTGTTAGTAAAAGAAATATTTAATATTAGTGAAATTTAAAGACTGAGTTTACTTTCATTGAGGTTTATGCACATACCAGAGCTTCATTAGAGCACTGTATACCTAAGTGAAGCCTCCTTTCTGCATGAATCCCAGAACAAAGCATGCATTTCCATGACAAAGGTGAAGCCAGAATAAGAAACATGAGGAAACATACCCCACTTCAAACATGTTCACTAAATCTTATTTAAATACAGCAAGAAAAGCCAGACTCCTTTTTAAAGCTGTGGACGATGGAGATTCTTTGGAAAACTTGTTATACTTATTTGACCTATTTGGTGCTAGGATAACAGCACTCTCCAACTACAACCAAAATGTATGCTCCTAGAGAACTCTGACAACACAACGTAGCACAACTCTGCAAAGCATGCTATTAAAAAGCTAAAATCACCACCACATCTGTCAGTTCACTAGTATCCCAAGGAAACAAATGCCAGCAACACATTGCTAGATAGTTTATTTTTCAACAAAACAAAAAGGATGGTTCAATTGTGTAGACTCTCTGTTCTCACATTAGCAAGCAACAACAAATGCTCTATTATATGCTAAACACATTTCATTCAAATGCACTTGAAAATTTCATTGTATTATCATTCTTTCAAACAAAAGCAACATTATTTATCTCAATTCATCTTTGGATGCAATATAAAGCACATTTTCCAGTTGGGAAGAAAACTGAAATTCAGTACAAGCTACATTTTGTCTAACTAGCATTTACCCACAAAAACAATTTTCCATTTATTTTTTTTTTTCTAAACAGAGCTAATCCAATCAGCAACAGCGACATTAACAAATGCAATGTGCAAAAACATTACCTCTGATTACAGCGGTAAAACACACACCAATGTTAAAACACTTTGAGAAATAAAACATCGAATTTCTGAAAGCCAAACACAGAGGTATGTTAAGTGAATAATAAAAACACACTTGTGTGTACTAATTGGATAATGACATAGATTGCTGTGACTGTCAGTTACCACTGTGCCTTTAAAAGTTCCTTTTCCTAAGCATATAATTTCACTGTTAAAAATGAATAAAAACCTGTGCAACTACCTCAAGGCAGCCTTGCATATGGTAAGATTTAACTTCAGTGTTACTTAGAAAATACCCATTGTAAATCTTTGCGTGCTACATTCTCGTTTACTTTATATCTGCCTAGGGTGTCTTTTGTTTTGTGTTTTTAAACTTTTCTGAACCCTCGTGAAAGTTTACAGGGAGAGCAGCACACATGGTATTAATCCATTCTTCACTGCAGATAAAAAGAGTGGAGTTTCAGAGTCTCTAGTCTGGATTACAAAGACTTTCACTGCAAGAAAACCCTGGGTAAAGCTGCTTCTGATTTACACCAAGAGGCTGTCTGTCCTCCACTCTTCCTGCCCGGCTGAAATCCCCAAGTAATGGCACAGCCCTGACCTGCTATCACCTCTCATGCTGCATCTCCCTGGGCACTCTGATGAGTGTTTTTAATATTACTCGAGTCACCAAGGCATGGAAGACTCATCAAAATTAAAACTAAATCCCAAAGCAAGCTTCCACCTCAGTGCATACAGTTGGCAAGGCTGAGGAAGCATCATGTATGTAAACAGACTCCAGAATAAGCATTTCTGCCTGCCTGTGTCTGAATGCAGTATTTTTTGTTTTTATTTTTATCACCCCTCAGAAGAGCAAAACTATCAAGGCAACACCAACGTAAAAGCATAACCTGATACAGAGCTGGGGGGAGGTAATTTCAGGAACTCAGACTGAACTTTACCCTCTGCTCCCCACAAGCTGAGGCAGAGAAAAGAGTCCCTACAGACAGGACATGCTCCCAGAGTTTTCTGCTAGCCTCTTGCCTTCGCCCACACAAGGTATCCGGAGGTGTCCCCCACTCCTTAGCATCGAGTGGCAACACACAGAGGTGACAACAAGGAACACCCTAAAATGCAGCGCCGGATCAGCCCCACAAAGGAGCACCCGGCGAGTTAGGCAAAAAGGACGAGGCGACGTTTCCAAGGGCGCCCAGCAGCAGAGTTGGGAACCCCGACACTCTCTGCCCCGCGCGTCCTCCCCGAGCCCTGCTCAGCTCCGGCGTGGCTGAGCACACGCCGTCCTCCGCGGGGCTGGGGGGCCGCTTCCCCAGCAAACGGCAGAGCAAACGTGGTCGGTTCCCAGCCAAGTTCGCCCACCGCGCTCGCCGCTGCACGCCTTTCACCTTACCCTGAGGAGAGGGGAGAGAGAGCCTACCTCCCGTGCTCGGCAGTCCGGTTGCGTGCGGGGCGCGCAGTGATGGAGAGCGGGGACCTCTTCAGTGATAATCAGCGCTGAGAGGCTGCTCCTGTGAATAGTGTACATCCTGTAGCAGCAGGCTCTGCTTCTAGCAGCTGGCAGCAGCCTTCGCAGGAGCAGTGATGAGCACAGCTTGAGATCTTCCACAATTAACCAAATATTGTATAGCAGCAACAAATCAACAACTAAAACCCGGCTCGCAAATAAAAGCAAAGTACAATTTCAGATGGGAGCTGAAAGCTTAAGTCACCGAATGCTACATTTCTTCTTCAAGATTATTCCAGCAAGCTCCTTCTGCTATTTTTACTGTACCATAATGCACTAGGTCTGGCTTTTACCCTATTGAAAGAACATGAATATATTATTATCCACACAAAAGAGCAGGTTATTGTTTATGAATTACCAGCCTTCCCAGCAACAAAGGCTATTTTCATAAGAAAACTCAATTTCATTTTAGCTCCAATTTGATTACCAGCTGAAGAAAAGCAGCCCTGCGCCTAAACCTCAAAGGATTTTTATTCATACCATTGAATGGGCTTTATTGCTTCCTTTTCAAAACTGATGTAGAAAGCTTTTAGAGTAAAACATTGACAAAAAATTATTGCGCTGCTATTTTGTGCAATAACAGAGCTGAAGAGGGGCAATGATTTCTCAGTCATCCTTCACTGTACTTCAGAACAGTAAAGGCTGGAATTAATGACAGACCATAGAGAGGAGCTAAGCCAAGGTCTCACAATGCATGTCAAATCTAAATGATCACTATACATTGAAAAGACCCAAAAAAGCCTGCAGCTGATTGATTCATGGCTTTCACAAGAAAGACAGGCTTGAAGAGTTTATTGCACCACAATTTACTCTGAATTATCATAAAAATGAATGTAGAGGCTGAATGTCACCCCGGCACACTCCAAAAACACACATCCAGGGACAAAGTTCACCCAGGAATTATAGCAGTGCTGTTCATGCTACTATAGTTAAGGGTCTGTCACTTTTCTCCTATTATAGGGGGTTTTAGCTCAGCTGTAAAGCTGTGCTCCAGAATAAAACTTGGCACAAAGGTCTCATTTGGAGGGAATATAATTTTTTTAAACAAATGTAAAAGGAAAAAAAAAATAAAAAACCCTTCCTGGCTGTTTTTAAGTTAAACATTTCTAAAAGCTGCTTGCTAATTTCTGAGGCTTTTTAACAATTGTGTAACTCAAGATCAGCTTTAGAATTTGATTTTTTTTTTCTTTAAGAAATAAAAATTAAGCTGTCAGACTATAAAGGGAAAAAAACAGTTTTGCTGTATCAGACAAAAAGATTTAAAAATTATTGATTTTTTTTTAATGGTTTATAGAACACGTGTGATAGAAGAGTAGAATGGCACTGGCAGCAGATGGACTCTGCCAGAGACACCTGGATGCTGTATTATGAATGCAGCCTCTGTGCCACTATGATTTCAACTGGCTCAGTCACTAAATTAAGAAGTCTCCCAAAAATTCGCATACAGCACATCAGAATTACTCAAATGCAGCACATTTAAGACTACTGATTATGAGACAATTTCAGTGTCTTTACGCAGCTACAGAAAAAAATGAATTAATTCATTTTTATCTTTCAATGATTAGATGCCAACTTTCAAAAAGTTGGAGAAGAAAAAAAGCAGCAGTTATTACTGCAAGTCCAACTCAGGGCATTGCCGGTGTGTTTGACTAACTCAGGAACTTTGAGACCTGGATTACTTTTACAAATAAACCAACAATTCTCATTTCATGCTATTTTTCTATCTTTTAATTCATTGTGCATTTTTAGTATTACCAGGCCTGAGCAGAGAGTCACGTTAAGGCAACCTCATACATATTTCAGGGACAAGAAGTCTATCTTCAGGCATTGGCCACTTAAAAATACACCAGAGCCCAAAACAGCTATTGCAGAATACTCTGGATTTCCTTTCTGGTTCTCTTTTCAGGATGGGTGCAGCTCAAGTTGAAGCATCTTGCTAAAGGAAAATGTTGCTCCTGAGGTTCATACCTAGGCTCAGACCCATTAAAATTCCAAGGGGGTTGGTTCGTGATGCTCACTTCAGTGAGTCACACTTTCTCTACTGGGATAATGGGACTATTAAAGTCCTTTGTGAAAAAGAACTCAGAAAGGAAAAATGAACCCGTTCTTGCAAATTTTGGTATGGAGTACTTTTACAGGAAAATATCTAGAGAGCTTATGAAAGCAAAACATGCCCAAAAAGCTCTGCTTTGGCATCAGAGAAAGTGAAAGAAAGAGTGTGTACATCAAAAGAACCATATTGTGAGTAAAATGTTATCAGCTGATTTTGTCAGAGCTATTGCACAAAGTCAGGTATCTGCCTACAAAATTCAGTGCACACACAGACCACTGTCAACTTGGAATAGCTATCTACAAAGAAGTATTTTAAAATTCCAGTATACAGCTGAACTTTTTACAGAGGGTCTCGTTCTACTCATACCTCAAGTGTTCTCATTCTTCCATTTTACATTTTCAAATGGGTATTTGAAGCTTCTCTCAAGAGTTGGTGGAAATGGCTATGCATTCCCCCAAGACATGACCAAACTTTGGCAAACTGATGTGGGAAACAGAGGAAAAAATTGTGTCCAGATCAAGTTTTTGTTTGTTTGTTTGTTTGTTTGTTTGTTTTAAAAAAAAAAAAAAAAGGAATGGCATAGACCATGACAAGTTGCTTAAATAGTTTTCAAACCGAAAAGTTCTTATCCTGTGGCACTTTAATACCCATAAAACATTGAGAATGCTGTATGCTCACATAGGTATTCTGGAGTATTCTGGAGAGGGGAAGGCTACAACTGCTTACATGCTGAAAAGTAGTATTAGGGGAATTATACTGTAACTAGTGAAAAACGTCTGCTCAGGTACAGCAATTCCAGCTTCTGTTCATGAGGCCTGCTGGAACATCAAGGAGCATCTGTACAAGGAGCGTCTGGGAGCATCTGTACAATGCCACTAGCCAGGGACACAATGTAACCACAAATTCCTACATTCTTGGCACCATTTCTGTATGAAAAAGCTACTGAAGATCAGAAAAATACTGAACATCAAAAGAGATCACATATCGTTGCATAAAGTATTTAAATTTGTGTATGTGTACACATGCAGGCTGAAAGTGGTCTCCATATATATCCACAGACAAAATCTAGCCAGTTTTGCAGTTCCCCCATAATTTGTCTATGTTTTTGTGTATCTATTATATGCAGTCACGTGCATGTGCACATTTCTGTTTACAGCAGATGCTTTCTGAAAATATCTTTTGTCTCTAATCTTACTTTCTTTTAACATAGAGGATGTGTCAGACTAGGGAAGTCTTACAAATAGATGTTATTTTAACATGGTTTTAATACCCTGAAAGGCTGAACTGTCGGGGGGGGGGGGATGGACCCTCCTGATGAGGGCAGCACCCTGCCCCTTCTCCCACTAGTTTACTGGCTTCGTTCAGGACAGGTAGCATTCGGCACAAGTATGAATAGCCCGATTACAAAAGGTACCATGCAAACCAATGGCAAGCAGCCCACTACCACCTGCTGTGAAGTTCGTACTTCAGAAATTTGGCAATGCCTGACATATCACTAAACCATAAGACAGCTTTATGCCTTGTTAGGAGAACAATAAGCAGGGAAATAGCCCCAGGAAACAGCCCCATTTTGTGAGAGCTTGCACAGGGCAAGCGAGAGAGGCTGCCAAGTCGCCACTTAAACACAACAGCTGCTTAAAGGGGACAGACTTGCTTCTAACAGGTCTTCCTCACTAACCTTTCCACGAGACCAGTAAAGTCATCCTTCCCAAACCCTCTACACAATATGACAGGGATGTCCTTAACTGCACAGAAAATCTCACAGCAATACCATCAGAGGGTTTCTAGCAGACACTATCCTGCACCAGGCCTTTTCCTCCTCTCATTTCATCTTTCCACAAGCTTTTGCCACAGACCCTTCTAGTGTTTCTCACCTCTTCAGGTCTAACTTCAGCAGCAGGCTTACACTTTTTCTCATCCCATTCTCCCATTCAAGTAAAGGCTGTTCTTTGACTTTCCCAGTAGGTCCTGATGCTCCTTTTACCCTCACCTGCTCTCTGTTAAGTGGCTGAGGAAAGTGGAGAGACCTAAAACAGGGGAAAGATGGAATATGCATTTCTGGCCCCAAACCTGGGGTGTGAAAGCCTCTCCTACCTCACAACAAAAGTGCTTAAGTGCATGACACATCAGAAGCTGACTAGTAAGATCACTACTCGGCCAATACACATAAACTGAGGCAGCCAGTACCAGGCAATCCCCATCATTTTAAAGATGGGCCTGCTGTTGTATCATTTCCTTACAAGTTCACGTCAAAGATCTGCAAGTCATCTTTCTGCTCTCTGAGATCACAGGTCACCTTGCACTTCAGCAGGCAAGAGGCAAGAAAGGCCTTAGAGAAGAGAGATACAAGAGACCACAGATATCTCCAAAAAGTGAAAGGGGAAGGATAGGGATTACAGAAATTAAACCTACAACTTCATTTACTCTTTTTATACTACCTCCGCTTCTGCTAGGATTAAATTAATTTAATTTAGATTAATTACTCTATTGACTTTTTCATTGTTCCCATCTTTTTTCATTGTTGTTTTTTTTGGTGGTAGTGATTGTGGGTTTTGTTGATGTTTGTCTGCCCCCTAAGAAAGGCCTTAGGCTTACCCAAAAAACAATCATCCTCTAAAATTTTTTATCCCCTCCACAGCAGAGCTTCCAGCAGCCCTGCAGCCAGCCAGCAGGTCTGCTCCCTGACTCACCAGAGAAACACCTCAGTCGTTTGGGAATCACAAACAGAAACCATTCCTCTACCCAAGTCCATGCAGGAGAGAGAAGAACCAATAAAAGGTTGGTACAGACTGGCTATAAGCACTGTGCAGGCAAGGATGTGAATAAGTGTTCGTCAGCATATTTTGTTGCCGTGCCTTCATTGAGAGGAGGGACATTCAGTGGGATCCAAAAAAAAAAAAAAAAAAAAGCATGAGAAAAGCAGTAGAGAAGTACCTCATCATTGCTGTTTGCATTACCTGAGGAGGTGGGAAAACTACTGGAGGACTTGGAGGCCATCGTGTCAGGCAGCCAGCAAACAGAAACCATTCTCTGGAACAGGACGCAAGCAGCTCAAAGCAGACACAAAAAGACATTTGAGGAGAAAACGAGGCTGTGTTGTCAGCTGGTGTGATTGGTGGTGGTGGATTTCATTAATCAGAACAACACATCCCTCATCACATTCGTGTTTTTGTAAGTTGTCCCAGATATTCTGATTTTCAGGTGACAACTGCATCACAATTTGTTACTGGTAGAAGGTAACCAGAAGGTAACCAGTTAGCATGGGACAGCGAAAAGAGCGCAGCCCACTTTGTTTTTTTGTTAACATAGATATGGTCAGATGGTATGAACATAAAACCCAGTTTAGATCTCTGTAAGGATACAGGCAATTGTCTGCTCCTTGGCTGAAATCCTTCATCCCTAACCAGAAAGTAAGTATTCAATTTAGAAAAACAAATACTGTTTATTAGAAATGCTATTTAAATCAGAAAGCAAAACCCTCTCTGAGAGTTAGCTGGCAGAAAAAAAAATGTAAAAAGAATATAAGGATAGACTAGCTGTTGGTGGAAGGAATATCCTAAGACAGCAAGAAGAAAGTTCAGTTCAAAGGAAGGTTATAAGAAATTTTTGCCTGAAGGAGATTTAAAATGAAGAAGACAACTTAGGGACACCAAAAGAGACTAGTACTGACGACAACATACAAGATATGAAAGTAGCTAGGCATATGTACTTAGGAATAGCTCCAAACAACTGCAGCTGTTTCAGACCAATCCTGCATTTCTGAACGAAAAGGATCCCTGAAGAAAATAATTCCCAGTAGCTAGTCTTATTTGTGATACAAGGCAGGAAGTTACATCTTGCTTACCTGGCTGTTCTTCTCACTGTGTATTAACATGCTGAGAAGAAGCACATTTCAGAAAAAAAAAGCCATGGCATTAGCACACTTCCATCTTTCTTTGCATTATCTCAGGAAGAACAGAACCAAGAATACCTTTTCTACTGATATTTCAAAATAAAGGTAGTTCTCTAAACATCACTGCTATTGTTTGTGACAGAATATAGTTATATCTGCTGCAGTGCTACTGGAAGGAGTTAGCTTCATTGGCAGTGTGTGCGGGGGGTGGGGGGGGTCTTTTTTGAAAATGAACAAGGAGAATTAAAAAGAAATGTAAAAGGAAGCTGATAGCAAAGGTTGAGGAAAAACACAAAGGGTCTATTGGACAGCACTTCTATTCTTCTCTGTATGGTGCATTAAGTGCATTACAGTAAAAAAGAAGGAGATTTCTTTCCTTCTCTTTAAAGTCCAACGTTATTGAACTTGAAACCTTTAACTGTGAGCAAAGCTGTGGTTTTTCTCTAATACAATTCTACTATTGATTTCTTCATGCATTTCATCGGAATGATTCTGACAGTTTAAAAAAAATACATTACCTTGATGAAAGATACAATTTTTCTCATAGAGAAAGGCACTTGGGTAGGCATCTGTGATGCACCAGGCATGTGAATCTTCAATGCTGAAAGAGAGAAGGAAGGAGGGAAGGAGGGAAGGAAGGAGGGAAGGAAGGAGGGAAGGAAGGAGGGAAGGAGGGAAGGAGGGAAGGAGGGAAGGAGGGAAGGA
>NC_048893.1:143980711-144005557 GCF_011077185.1 Oxyura jamaicensis | reverse complement strand
GGAAGGAGGGAAGGAGGGAAGGAGGGAAGGAGGGAAGGAGGGAAGGAAGGAAGGAAGGAAGGAAGGAAGGAAGGAAGGAAGGAAGGAAGGAAGGAAGGAAGGAAGGGAAAGACAGAAAGAGAGAAAAAGAAAGGAAGGAAGGAAGAAATTGAAGGAAATGAAGAAACAGAGAATGAAGGGAAGGAAGAAAGAAAAAATGGAAGGCAGGAAAGTAGGCAGGCAGGCAGGCAGGCAGGCAGGCAGGAAGGAAGGAAACTTGATCCAATTCTCCTCAGTGAATGGAACTCTGCACAAACAAGTCCCACACTGTATCAGAGAGACTTCACTTTTTGCAAGCACAATCTCTTCTTTCTTTCTACCATTCTCTACTACCCAAAATTACTTTCTGGTCTATATACTTACTTTCTATATTTTTTTTAATCTTCCTGTATTCACTTGATTTGCAACATGGCATTAGCTTCCTCTTCATGCAACTTGTATATTTTTACCTTTGTGAATGGAGAAAGGTTCATTTTTAATGTGTCTACATATCCTAGCACAGAAAAGACCAGCTGCTGTTTTACCATCCAATAACCATTACAGAAAACAGTCTTACCATTTCCCATCACAATCTTCCCAGTTGCACATCTGCTATCCTCGGATACCCTACACCTTTAGTACACATAAACATGGTGCTTTTTCTTGCAGCCAGGAATTACACGAAACTCACAGACTTGAAGGGCAAAAATAATCATCTAACATAACCTTGTGCGTTATGCATAGTATAAGATTTTCCCTGTGTGAGCTATTACAAGCTCAAAAGCTTTTCTTGAACTGGAATGCAAGCCTGAATTTACCTTGAGTTGAAATTTGTGCAGTGAAGGACATTGCTTCCTTTGATAAATTATAACATTGCTTCCTTTGATAAATTATAACAATGCTTAATTTCCCACACTGTTAGACTTTCCTTCATCGTGCCCTTACTTCTATTCTGAATGTCTTTCAACTATTATGAAGAGAGAGACTCTAATCAAGCCTCTGTAGGCAGAATGTGCACTGGTTTTGGTCTTGTTCTGGGAAGAAATTCATCTGCACTAACTGTGCTGCCATCATTCTTGTCGTCCATATTATGCCCATCCCCAACACACCTGAAACAATCACTTAGTGATGTATGCTGCCAGCTGTAGGCCTCAAGTGTTCTGGTGGAATTATGGTATGATATCAGCAAGACACAGCTTTGAGAAGACATAAATGAATTTTTCACTTTTACAAAGCTGTTTTCAGGAAGATACCACAGAAAAGGACTCCCCAGGCAAACTTGGACTGCCCCTTAGTCCTATTCTGTGGGCACTACAGAAATTCTACATGTACAAGTGCCAGGAACACTAAGAACACCATGATAGTCCTAAGAAGAACAAAGTTTGAATATTTTCTTAGGAATATTAAACCAAATAATTGCTCTTTTTATATGTTCTCAGGAAAAGAGCAACTGTGTGGATGCAGCATTCTGTTAGGTGCTTGGAGCTAAAGTTTTAACTTCCATTCAGAGATTCCAGCATATTCACATATACCAGGGTCAACACTCTTTGTGATTATATTATTAGGAAAAATCTCTTTAATCTTTAATCTTGCCTACACAGCATGACTTAGAGTACCTAACCTATGCAATAGTCTCATGAAGAGATGTCAAAGACAGCTGATGCAGAACAGACAGAGTAGACAACTACATAGACTTGAGGCTGCAACTTCCCTTGCTGTAATACAGGAAGTTTTATAATATATTTATATATCTATGTAGCCTCTCACTTATTCTCTGCTGTACAGAAAAATGGTATATGTTAAGTTACGTGATGAAAGCTCATCTGAACACCCACAAAGGAGAACAGAGAGAAAACAGCAGGCAGGGAACCCAAATTAAGGACCCCAAGGAACGAACACCCTGTTCAGGCCTTTCCCAGAGCTGCCCCAGGAGAGCCACCAGCCCCAGTGTTCAGGTACATAACCCATCCCAATGAACCCTCGTGAACAGCATCCGTGATCACGGATCAGTCTTCTTCAGAATAAGGGGAGTTGCTGCCCAGAGGAGGGTCGCACTATGAGATGCAGGGGAAGAACATTTTGGGATTCCCCAGGACTTACCATGGAATGTCTGGGAATAAACCAAAGGTAGAGAAGGGAAGTACCTAGGTAATCTGTGGAGGAGCAAATGTGGGAAAACAGAGGGATAAGCAAATGGTAAGGGCCACGTAAGGGTTTGGCTACTAGGAGACCAGTTCTGGGGAGTCCTTGTCAGGTGTGTGTGTGTGCACATGCATGCAAGAGGTGGTCTGTGCCAGCAGCTGGAGGGGATGCACTGGGGGCATCCAGGTGCCAGCAACTGGGGAGACTGGAACCCAGGGTTTAGCTGCGGGGCAGACTGAACGTGTCAGCCCAGCTGCTGGAGGGCTCCATCTTGCACACTGCATAGATATAGTCTGACTAGTGGACTCCATCCTGTTCAGCCATAGAGGGGAGCAGGATGAAGCTGGTGGTTCTTCCTACATTTGGGCAAGTGCTCTGTGTGTCTGTCTGAGTTGATCTGTGGGGCCAGCTGAGTATATATACACATACATGGTGTATCCATGTGTGTCCCTATTCCCTGCTGGGAATATGTTTCCAGACTCGCTCTTGGTTGGACCCGGGGGCATGCAGAGGCAGCAAGCTTGTCTCTCTTGGGCTCTTGGAGACAGCATGATATGTTTTCCTCTAACAGTACATATTATCAATTCCTTCTAGATTCTTCCCTCATGCAAGCATGAAGCGCCAAACAGGATAGCACTGTCCTCCAAAGTTAGGGGCCAGAATGGCTCCAGAGAGAGGGGGATTTATAACTAGAAAGAAGAAGCTAAATCTGCAGTTCATAATGTGAAATGTGCAGCACTGCATGCGGGTGACTTTGCTCCCTTTCAACATTTCCCCTTCCAAAGCTGGAAACAAAGGACTATGCACTCTTTGAAAGGATATTCCTCTCAAAGTTTTTTTCTTTTAGCTTCTAAACCCTATCAGGCCCCAGTTTACTCTCCATGAAACTGTTTCTGACTTGCCTGAATATCTTGTTCAAGAATCAACAGATTCTTGATCAACAGTGAATGAAAGTGTCATGGTTCTTTCAAAATGGCTCTTCCTACCTCATCTCAGTCAACCAAACTGAAGTTACATGCCCAATGTACATCTTTTTCTGCCACGTACCCTTGCTTCATAAGCCCAGGCAGGGCAATACAGGCTAAGTGTCACAAATTTGCAGCAGACAGACTGTCATGCACATTACTAAGCGGGAAACAAAGAATGTTTTTGTCCAAATATGAAAATCAGAGCTCTTCAAAACACCTAGCATAACACACCATGCTAGAGCTGTGCACACTGGTTGACCCCCACAAAGCATTTTCTGGTCCACAGCGGCCTGCAGAATGACCCTTTCAGGGCTACTCATTCATTCATGCTAACACCAATAGCTAAAACAGCTCCTGGCCTGGTTCCATGCCTTGCCTCTGGTTGCAGAAAAACATCAAGCCAGAACTGCTTTTGCTTTACTGTGCTGCTGGGCAAAGAATGCAGAGCATCAGCCAGGGGAGATGAGCTGTGAAACAGAAATTGCCTTGCAGTCTACAACCTACAAGTATGGGAGGTCTAGCTCAGTCTAGATCAAACAAAGGATTTGCTATGCAGAAAGGTAACAGAAGAACATGAAAGACGGAAAGTATAAGACACACTTGGAACAGATGATTCACTCTTGGCTACAGTTGGATATGCAGTCACTGGCACCAAGCATGTTACCAGAGTAAGACCACCAAGCTAGTGATACTCTGATTTTGAAACACCAAGTTCTTCAAAGTGGAGTTATTCAAACTCTGAGCAAGAGGAATAAATGAGCTTCTTCTAGATAAAAACCTTATATTGATAGCTCTTGCCAAGAATAAGAGGTACAGTTTCAAGGTTTCCCTCATCCTTGAAGAAGTTTGGTCCCCTTGGAAAACACTTCAGTAGAGGTTTCCATTGCAAAGTCCAATGAGAGGTTTCTGTCCTTCAAGAAAAGCAAGTTAAAAGAGCAGCATTTTCCCCTTCCCTGCTATATTTATTATATCACTAAACCCAAACGCACTACCTGAAGCTGAAAAAAAGTATTTCCAATACTAAAATTAGGTTTTAAAGCACATTCTTAAAATAGAGAATAAATTTTTATTACTTTTTCTAACTTAACTCACGAAACTTCCTTTAAATTCTGAGTACCATTGAGTCTGAAAAATTAAGCTTTTACTCTTCTGTAATGAGCCTAATTTTGTTCAATTGCAGCCAATCAGTAAGTTTTCCCTTACTTGTTTGAGGACACTGAAAATTATCACAACATTCTATAAAATTTCATCAGAACTGTGCAGGATGTGACACTTACAAGCCACTATGTGTAGGATTTACCACCTGACTAGTATTCTGTATGTACGAATGTATGTATTCAGTACGGTAAAAGGAACATTTTTTCCTATTCATAATGCCAGGAATTGTTACAGGAAAAAATGATGTGCGCACACACACAAATTCAGCCGTCTATTCTGCATTTCAGAATCCTTATAACTAGCTTATGTAAGATAGCCGTGATGGAAATTCAAATTAAAGATTAAATTTCCTTTGTCATCCATTTTAAAAATATATATAAAGTACCACATTAGAACAATAGCTGGCAAGCACTATTGTGTCTGCTGAAATAAGAGGAATGTGTAAGCTTTGTGTCATTTTTACTCAATATAAGCATTCCTACAGTTGAGAATAATTCATAAATAGGCAGGCTTTCCTGCAGAGCAGAGACACAGGTGTGGATTTTATTTATTTATTTTTAACGTGAGGGCATTGCATGTGTCATTACTGCTTCATGAGAATGCCTGGTGTAGGGTACCCTGCCCCTGAAGGGTGAGCCAGGATGCCTTGCTGGTCTCTTAGTTCCCTTTGGAGAGCTCAGGCTGAGCTGGGTGCTGCCACACAGCAACCCAACCGGCCCCTCATGAATTTCTTGCTGTGGTTATTCCAACAGAGCTGGGTTCTCCCAGTATGCCTTGTACAGGGTGGATCCTTGAAGTTCAGGACCTTCAAGGGCACATACAGTAGCTGATAAACTTTCAGTGATATCAGACACCAGCTAATTGCCCATCTTTTCAAGGTAGGGAACTTCATGAGGAACTCAGGATCCAAGCTGGGAGGCTCCAACCAGATATATCTCCAGGCTAAGCTGGCAGCTAGAAAGAGGCAGCCTGGGTTGCAATATCAGACTTCAATGCCTTAATCTCCCTGCATTTCAGTTTATGTGTCCCTACGTGCCATATTGGATCCCTCCCTTAGTTGCACAAGTAGTTTGCAAAATATTGCTTGTATCTTGGGTGTATTTACTCCTCAGAAGCAAAGCCATCACTGCCTGTCTTTGAGCAGTAAGGACACGTTCTACTGGGTGCAAAAACCCAAAGTGACTAAAACTATCCATGGAATAAATAAATAAATAAGAGAGACTGCAGTAGAAATACTAAGATTGGTTTGAATGGAGAGTGAATGGGCATGTCTAGGCATGGAAGCACCAGAAGGAAACTCAGAAGTAGGGCTGTAAGAATGGCAGATGTTGGTAGCACCGAGGTTATAAGATTCCTAGCACCGGGGACGCAGTATCCCAGGACATCTCCCAGTGGAGAAAGCATGTGAACTTAAAGAACAGTTTGCATTAGGAGACAGTTACAGAAAGATGACGGACAGGACTGGAATGTTCAGGCACACAGATAAAGGAGCTAAAAGGGATTAAATCCTAATGACTCACACAAGTGGGACAGGATGTCCCAAGAGATCACAATCACTGTCAGCTTCTAAAAGGTACAAAAGGCACAGCGAAAACCTGAACTTGGTGACCGTGTGCTGAAGAACTCAGGAGATATGGGGAGGGGAAGACAACTGGTACCAGTTGTCCTCTGCCCTCGCCTGACCCTCCAAACATGTATCTTAGGAAGCATAAGTGTGATTAGCTCTAAGGAAAAAAAGGAAAAAAAAAATCAAATTGAGATTTACTACAGTACCTCCTGGACGCTAGCAAAACCTTTGGACAGGACTTCAGCTCCTCTCTCTCACAGAGGCTTGGAAAGTACTGACGGCCCATTAGCCTCCCAATATCTGCATTTGGTCCCACAACCTTCCTTGGAAATGATGAAATGAGGGTTGAACCTTCACAAAGCCTGCCTTTGTCTTGTGAGAGGAAGCAGGTATCTCGTGGAGGCAAAAATCACAGAAATTACTCTTGACTGACAAACGCGCAGCTATCAAGCCTCCCATCTTGGAGATCAATTGCAGAGAATCTGGTAGTCATTCAGAGTGCTCACAGTAGATCTGCCAGCTGCTGTTAATAAATTTAGGGGCGGTGGACACCTTATACTGGAGAGGATGAGAAATTATTCTTGGTCAGAGGGTCCTCTCCCTGAGATGTTAAACTCAGTCACTCTCACTCTACTGGAAACAAAGTACTGGGGTGCTGGTAGTTACTGCTATTGCTGCCTAGCTGTTTACAAGCATTACAGTCACAATTCCTCCTCTGCAATTCCCCACGAGGGAGTTAGTGCATTTGTATACCTAGGCTCTATTTCAGCTGAGAAGTACTACATGCACGGGCTAATGGGAAAATAGTCCCTGAGCCTTCAAGTATATTACCTGTGGTAAATTAATCATTTAATATAGGTATACATTTATGTAATATTTGCCTAAGAGTTGCTCTGAAATTCTCTTTGAATAACACACAATTAGATTTAAATGTTTTCCTCAGTTTTCCTTTCATGAGCATATTTTCCAAATTTTCTCCACTAATTCATTCCATAGCTGAATTTCAACTGGTTTGTAAAATTTTACTAACTCGCAAAGATATAATTTGCATAGAAATGAAATACAGACAAAAATGCTGGAGAAAAGAGAAGGAGATTTAAACTAAGTATAGCGTCACAAACAATTTCTTTCATAGGTGCTTTCAAGTGCAGTTGGAAACAGTCATTTAAAAGAATACTATCAAAGAACATGCTGTACCAAGAAATGGCATATTATAAACCTGATTCAAACAGCCACATCTAAATTCCACATTCATATGGATTGAATGATTGACTGATTATTACTGGCATTTATTTCACAGAAAGAGGGCAGCTAAATAAAAGTGTATTGTTCAGTCAATGGAGAGCTATGATGGATAAAGAGGTGAAAATCACAAACATTTAAATCCAACAAAAGGAAGAAGCCAAGGAAAGCAGTGAAAAGGAGGGGAGAGAATTTATTGCTAAGTGATCATCTTTTAGTCTCATCTATTGATGGTCTGTCTACTCTAGCAACCGGTCTCAGAAAACAGAATCACAGTTTGTCTTAACAGTCCAAAATGGGAGGAAAAACTGCAATTAATTTATAGTCAATAATAAGATTTCACACTAGTCCTTGAAGAATCAAAGGGAAGAACTGTCATTTTTTTAATCTGTATTTCAAGGTTTAAAAAGAAAAGCATGGAAAATTACACCTGGGACAGAGTTTACAAAGGACTCTCAGGCAAAGGATAAATTGTTTGTTTTCCTTCATGAGTATGGTGTATTTACTCCCAATGGTCTTTGAGAGACTAGCAAGGAAGGTCTTTGCTGTTTAATTCTTGCCTACAGTTCCTAAAGGCAAATAACATTTTAAAAAGTGTTGGTCTTGTATGTCAGTGAGTCAACAGGCAGATTAGTGTACAATATCACGTAAGCCAAGGGCAACCTTTGAACAGCACTCTAAAATGAGTTTTCTTCACGTGCAAAATTATCTAGCTCATTTAAAAGGTGAATCCAGAACTTGAGCTCTCCTCTTCCAGGTGTCTCGGAGCACTATAACAGGCTGCTGGTGCTGGCAGTTCACAAAGTCTGTAGGGGTGTAAGCTAAGCCCCTTTTCCAGAGTACATGTGCAGGTCATCTGGTGTTTAAAACAAAAAGCAGCCAACAGCCACAGTCATTCTCTTTCTTACAACCAGCAGGCTAAAGAATTTGGCAAGTTTTCCATCTACTTCTCCTTTGCCATGAGCTCAAGTAGCAAACCAGGTGCTGAAAGTCGCTGCAAAGACACATTGCTCTTCTTCTTCTAGTACTTGTATTTCTGCCCATCTCCCCATGAAGCCCAAAAGCAAAGCATGCAAGACACTGAGGGGACAAGATTTGGAAATAACTCACCTCCCAGATATTCTGTGCTGGTTCATTTTTTATAAGCACAAACAATACCATCTCACACTGACTGAAACCACATTCCGTAATGGTGTTTCAGGGGTTTCTTCCCAGGGACATGCTTATTCTGAAATACTTGCACATTTTAGATCTCTCCTGCTCTAAAAAATAATAGTAAAAAAAATTGACCAATTGCTGAGAAGTATTTTTGTGTAGAACTCATCACACCACTGATTAAGTTTGACCTGTTCTTAAAACACAAAGAAAACAACCTACTTCTGTCTAGAACAAATATATATATATATAATTCAACAATTTTTATTTTTAACCTGAGGTTTTCAGGTTTAATGAAATCCCCTTACACATACAAAGCAGTTTCTGAACTGCAATCACTGATCTCTTCCCAGACTTCAAATTATACCTAAACTATGCTGACAGATCAGAGTAATTGAATTACCTGTAAAATGCAGTTCACATAAGTCCTGAAGTTTGCACAGTTATTTTTTTAAAGAAGGAAGAAAAAGAATTGCTCTACTTGATAGTTGCTACTCCAGTGCTTTCTCACACAGTGCTCACACAAAGGGGGTTTGGAGAGCCTGTTACCTGAACAATGCTTTATAAATCCTTCCTAAAAATGTCATCTGAATAGTATAACATTCTGTTTCTTCTCAGGAGACTTATTTTAAAGTCAAAATAAAAAGAGATGCTGCAATTAGATGAGTTAGTAAAAGGTAGTATTCATCTTTGTATTCCAGTTTCCATAGTCTTAAGTTTTAAAAAATATACCACCATAATAAAAAAAAAAAAAAAAAGCTTGTATGACATTTCTCATGGCAGGAGATTTAGGAGATTGGAGCTGTGAGAAGTAAGCAGAAACTGATACAATGGGGAAACTCGTTTGCACAGGTTTAGGCCCTTACTTTTTCTCTGCATGTTCTTGTAAAAGCAAAACTAGCAAGGAAGTCCTGGAATGCACTGTGAACTATGTGAATCTATTAAATATTCATTTATTTCAATATTTTCTGGTTACGGGACAAATATCTGAAGTTAACAAAGAATTTCTGTTATGCTTCTTTTCTGTCTAGTTCTTGCACTAGAAATGGCCATTGTGTACTGATTTGTTTTGCTTAATGGATATGTTGCTCTCTGTAAGTCTTCTTTTGGGTGAAAGTGAAAATTCAGTGCCCATTTGGTCCTCACAGGAACGGCAGTTACATGTCTCAGAACTCTGCCCTCCCCATGTAGATGGGCAGCATTCAGACTAGGTGTATTCTGTTGATTGATTACAGTACCAGTTATGCCCCTGAAAATATATTTGCTTTTCATGACAGTAAGTGGCCCAACAAACAGAAAAATAATGAAAACCAGATTGCAGAGGGAGAAGGAGGGTATTAATCATAACTAGCAGATGTGTAAAGAAGGACACTTCTTTTCAGCCTCTTGCAGGTTTTCTATAAAGAGTCTGATATTTTTAATAATAGAATACCTCACTCCTGTATTTGATGGTCATATTGTGAAGCTAGACCCCCCCGAAAAAAATCATCGAGGAAGGCTGATCATACACTCTGTTCTTTGTTCAGAAAGAACCCAAAGTCTTGAATGGACCCTGAAATGAAAAATGAGCAGGTAAGATCTGAGCAGAAGCTGTCCCATGCAATCTTACCAGGCAAATGGATGGCACAGCCACTGCTGCAGATAGAGTACTGTCTGGTAAAGATGCAGGTCAGAGAAAGAAAGAAAGAAAAAAAAAAAAAAAAAAAAAAAAGCACTTTCCTAAGGAAAGGAACAAAGGAAAAGGAAAAACGAGAATGAGAAGAACTGGTAGACAGATCCTTTGAAAATAAGCTTAGGTAGCCTTCACTCAACGAGTTGCTTGGATCTGCTCTGAGCAAATTGAATGTCCTACATAATTTGAATATTGTTTGGATATAAGCACAGTTGCATCTAAGAAATATCTTGCTTCAGCATAAGTTTTGTTACTAACATAAGAAATTTGGTAGAGATCTGAAAATGGGGCTCAGCAAGGACTCTGCACAGGATCCAAAAAGAGTAATACTATACACTGCATTCTCCTATCTACCTTTATTTCTCCTTGTAGCTCACCACACTCATTGAATACAACAGTCTGATTTTGCAAGTAAACCTACAGTGACTATGCTATTGTCACAGGACTCAAAGTCATAAGTTTCTTTCCACAGACCCAGAAATACAGCAACTTGTACAGCAACTAAATTAGATCCATAGAAGTAACTTGAGAGAAAAAGTGCAGTCTAGACTACGATGTTCCATACACCATGGGTAAGTGGAAGCACACACTGAATGCATTTTTGCCTAATGGAAATTTTTGAGCCATATGAAGCCTAAAACTATTCAGAATCTCTAGAAGTAGAGTGCCATGTTCATCTTCTCATGCACTTTTTTCTTTATAATACAATATTTTAATATCACCTTGTTCAATGGTACGTGGACAAAAACGAACAGTAGAAAATTTGCAGCATCAGAATGATAAGTCACTATTAATGTACATGGATTTTCAGATAACAACATAAAAATATATATATTTTGTAATGATGACCATATGCAAGATAGTCATTGAGCGTAGCTTTTAATATGACTTTGAAACTACTCAGTTCTACGAATTAAAAGCCACATCAGAAATAGGTACTACATGAATTATCAGCCAGAAATTCTTCTACAGAAAAAGCAGGCAACACTAGATGTACCTGAAGCTTTTACATGCCAGCTGCCAACACACGCATTTCCCAGGAAACAGTTAATTAGTGGCAAACCTGTTTTAGAGAGGATAGGGAGGCACCCACAAGAACTCTTAGCAACAAGGGAAAAACTATTCTCTCTCAACATTTGGCCTAATGATACAGGAAAGACTGGAAAAAGCTAATTTCTGCTCCTGAGCAAGATTACTAGCCATTACCATCGACCTGTGTGGAGGTAAGCAAGCAACACGCTCCTAACAGATAAGGCAAGAGCAGTGCTCTTCTTTAAGCTGCTGGTTTTTTGTTGAGCTTTTGAAAGAAATGGGAAGGAAAGAGGGTGAGATAACTCCTTCTCAATTTGAAACACACCCCATGGAGTGAGAAATGAGATTGGGAAAAAAATAGAGCATGCATATACTCGTGGAAAACAGGGCTAGTTCTGGAGATTATGGACCTGGGACAAGGAACCAAAAGGAGATTGTTTGGACCTATTGAAAACATAAATGTGTGGGAGAATGAGAAAATGAGATGAGGAGAGCCTGGGCAGGGAAGGAGAAAAGAGTGTTACTAGGAGAGATTAAAGATGTCACAGAAGAGAATAAACAGAAGAGCACATGATGCCCCTGCCTAAAACCAAGGAGAGGAATCTCACCTTATCTTTGCTGCCAGCAAAGCATAAAAAACCCTCCTGCAACCCCCACACCTTGACTGTTCATTTAGAGAGCTACAGTCTACCACTAGTGTTGGTCAATGGAAGCTGTCATAGGACCCAGGCGTAGGTAGTACGTACTCCATCATGCTCTGTCTTGTATTTCCACACTGGACATCCCAAGATCTTCACTGTGACACTCCCTCATGCCAGTCAGCTACTTCTGAGGCTGCCTGCTGCCCTACTTCAAGTTCAAAGCACAGTCTTCATCTAACAGAAGTATCTAAGCAGCAAATCCATCTTTTTTATCAACCTAAGACATCAATAAATTTAATAAAGACAAGCAAAGCTTTCTCTAAGAGGAAGAACAACAGATCACAAGTAGTGATGCAGTTTTAATGCATTTATTTTAGCCAAACTGGAGGCGTTGTGCTTGTGCATGTGGAGACAAGACCTGTTGCATATGCCCTCGGAATCAGATGTTGAGGAGTATTCAGTAATTTTTCGTATCTTGTCTACTTGCAAGTTGTTGCAGTTCTTTTACTCAGGCCTTGACAATATTGCCAGTTATGAACACTGGTCTTTAAGATCTGTTCCTCTCTGAATAAAAGCAGATCCTGAGAAATGATGAGCAGCCTTCTCTGCCCACCCAAACTATAAGGAATGAATGGAGCAAGATCAGTTTCCAGAGATGAGACCAACTCATCCTACTTGTGACATAGCAACAGCTTCCTGAGAGAATGAATGCTTTGGTATATTAAATGGTTGAATTTTAAACATGAGATCCCCTACATAGCTAAGGGTCTCTTCAATCCACACACGCACTTCCCAGGCAGTGAAGTTTGGCACGTTCCACACTAGGGGTTTCTCTCTGCCATCCCTTCTGTAACACTCCACACCTGGGCTGCCCCTTAATTGATAATGTAATTATCAGCATAGTCATATTACTTCACACGAAGCATTTTCAACCATTTATCACAATGTTGATCTTTATTTTAAATATAAATCAGGCAATCATTTATGTCTTTTATGTTCTTTGTATTTATTCAAGAATATTTAACTGTAGACAAAAGGTGACTTATTCATTATTCATCCTGAACAAGGCAAGTATGGCAATTTGAAAAGCCTGACATTTGAGCTTTTTGCCAACACTAGCAAAATTATATCCTTCCCATTGTAAATCAATGAAGTAGAATCATTGTGCACAAAAGAATTAAATTGCCTTGTCACTTTAATAAGGCCACCTTATATACAACCTTCAACCAATGCCATTGTGCAGAAAAAGGGTGCATCCTTTGCCTCAGCTGCCTCAGATCTCAGTAGGCTTTCCAATTAAATGAACATCCTCTTAGTCTTTCACTCCACTCCACTCTTTCTCTTTTTTGAGAGGCAATGTCAGAATGTCATAGGCATAACTTGCTATCAGTGGCATGCACACATCAATGTGAATTAACTTCCTCCAACTAGTGCTTTCTTTTGGCAGCCTTTTTTACTTGTTTGTCAATTCCTAAATGATGGAACTCCAAGAAAAGGGATTTTTTTTTAATTGTTTACTGTGTTTGGATAAAAGCTGGATCGAAATAGCTGTCTGCAAAACAAGAAAACTATACAAATGTGAGAATCCTCTGCCGGCAACATAGATAATGTAAAATGGCAAAGGAACAACATGTCCAATCAAGCAGAGCACAAGTGGCACAAGCCAGAAAGAGAACAACTTTGTGTATTCTCTCTTCACAGGCTAGGACCCTATTATTATAATCAGACCCAATTTTTCCCATCTAACATCCCTTGCATTTTACCCTGAGAGCAGAAACCTTTAACCAGCCATTTCCAGGCTTTTAAATGGCTAACTAGAAGAGCTATTTCATAATTCAGCAACAGACTGCTGTCTGTCCCTTCCTTTCAATGGTGCACTAGTGTGCAGAGGTGCACAGAGTAACTTCAGCCTGGATATTCCTCAGAATCAGAGAAATGGAAACAAGGAGACCAAGCTGTGTATGCTTACAGTCAAATCTCAGGAACATGAGTGAATCTCCGTATTTCAAAACATTCAAAAGTTTGCCACTTTACAATTGTTTTGGAGGGTCAATATTTTGTCCTGTTTTGATAGTTAAATGAAAGGTATGCTGTGAAGAAAGAAACCAGGCAAGTACAGAAACGGTGACAATATTCTTGATGTTGTTAACATTTTGAGTTTAGTCAGAAAATGTTAATAATGAATGACCTTTTTCTGAAGGGTATTTTAAGGAGACCAAGCAATTTTCTGTAATGTGGTTACCATAGTGATTGGCCTCTAAAAAGACCAGACAAAAAAAAATTGATGTACATCTGTAATCAACCAGCTACTGCAACAACAAATGGTCTGATAAAGAAACACTTTGAGTTTAATTCCAAGCCGGAAAGATGCTGGGTTTTGAAGTATAAAAGAACCTATTTATGGGTGGCAAATAGGTCCTCTAGTAAATATTACAGAACATTTATGATGACTCAGAAGGGATATTCCATGAAAAATACATTAGTGTACAATAGGTTATTTTTTTTTTTCTTAGAAACTACTTCATCATCTCTACTTTACTGAGTTGTTCAGAAAAACAGCCCAGCAAGCACAGGAATGGCAAATAGGAACCTCTGCCTTCCCTGCTCACTGTCTCTTGCCTTTCCCAAAGCATACCAGAAAATAAAATAATAAATAAATAAATAAATAAATAATAAAGTCAACTAATTGCAACAGTTTTAAACATTTTCTGAAACAAGACTTACAAACTAACACTGCAAATGGTTCAGCCTACCTAGGCTGGTGATCATCACCACAGAGTAGTTAAGGGCAGGAATCTCAGAGCACCCACCACAGGACATATAATGTGACTTTCAAATACAAAATTGGTGTTTTAAAACTACAGCCACCTTTCTGATTCCATGAGGATGATAAAGGACTAGAGCACCTCTCCTACGAAGACACGCTGAGGGAGTTAGGGATGTTCAGCCTGGAGAAGAGAAGGCTCTGGAGAGGCCTTACAGTGGCCTTCCAGTGCCTAAAGGGGGCTACAGGAAAGCTGAGGAGGGATTCTGTCAGAGAGTGTAGTGACAGGACAAGGGGAATGGCTTTAAACTAAAAGAGGGTGGACTTAGACTAGATACTGGGAATAAATTCTTCACTCTGAGGGTGCTGAAGCACAGGCACAGGCTGCCCAGAGAAGCTGTGGATGCCCCATCCCTGGAGGTGTCCAAGGCCAGGCTGAATGGGGCTTTGAGCAACCTGGTGGGAGGTGTCCCTGCCCATGGCAGGGGGTTGGAATTGGGTGATCATTAAGGTCCTTTCCAACCCAAACTATTCTATGATTCTCTCATTCTATAAATTCTCTGGTGACAGGTTAATACTTAAGGTGGAAGATGACAGGATAGATGAATTCCAGCTTTTTAAAGCAAATCAAAAGTCATGAAATTGATTTTTTGTATTCTTTGAAACACGGTAAGGATTTTAGGAAGGAAAACTTAAAGTTACCCTCCTGAACTATCATTTCAGATCATTCATAGCCCAACTTCCAAATGCAAAGAAATACATGATGCCCTGCGGGGGGGGAGGGTAAATCCCTCGGGATTACTTTGGGATTTCTGAACCTCACTTAAGAAGTGAGTCTTTTCCCTTAAAGACTGCACAAATATATATATACAGATCAGAACAGCATCCTGGACTAGACTACAAAGGAAGTAAAGGAAGAATAGGAACATTAGGGATACAGAGTAAGGTTAATTCCAGCTTTACAGCAACAGGAAATCAGCAGATTTACAGACAAGGGATCATAAGGCATGAAGAGGCATCTCACATGAAAAGTGAAATCAGAAAAACAAGGAGGCAGGAGGAACCTTCAAGAGACAAAAAGAAGGGGAGCCGATGTAGGGAACTACAAAATCCCTCTTCAAAAATATTATTTTCTGGCCTAGCCTTCAAAAAGTGAACTCAATAGGAACAGGAAAGGGGACTGAAGTGCACCTAAGCTCTCTGTGGTACTTTTCTCCTTAATAAGCCTGGGATGTATCCACTACCATAAAATCATCATCTTGGTAGACAAAAAGAGACTATTTAAACAGAGCAGATAGATGTTCTTCCAGAAAAGAGTCACCATACCGAAATCGTGTCTGACCTGAAGGCATTAGAGATATTATCAAATATGGCTTATCCTCCTTTTTCCTCTATGTTTTTGGAATTTCATCCAGGTAAGATTTGTGAGGAAAAACAGTATTTTTTTTTCCCTTTTAAACACCATCTGATGTATTTCAAAAAGAAACAGAAGAACTTTTACACATGCAAACCCTTCTTCAGGTCTGACAAAGAAGCACACTTGAGGCTGGGAACAGAATGAGCAGAAGACATGGGAGTTTAAATTGATTATGTTAATTAAATGATTAGAAACAGTTTGTTGGTAACCTGTGGAGCAGAGGGAGGCTTCTAACAATAGTAAAAGCCTAGGGCACAGGGAAAAAAAGAGGTAAGTATTGTCTACAGAAGACAAAGACCACAAGAGCAGTACAGTGCAGCAAAATCACAGTGTAGATAAGCCCAATATTGTTGTCAGTATTTGGTCTAAATTGCATCACAGAAAGAATAACTTCAGTCACCACTGAGTCACAACCAACCAGCAGAAAACCTGGTCTTTTCACAGCCCTACAGCCCACACCCCCAAGCAGCTTTAATGCTAACAGAAAACATTATAACCAAGTTCACAACTTTTCCCCCTTTCAAGAATGCTCCAAAATCTTTGCTGAAATAACTATCGCTCTCACTCTGTATTTTCATAATAAATAATAATTGAAAAAAAAATCTGCATCTGGGAGTGCTAAAGGAGGTTAATAAAGATGAATATGAATAAGGAACTGAATAACGTATGAACTGAATAAGGAAAATCAGAATATTTTTAATAGATCATGCCAGTGTTAGGAATTATTTTAGGAGCCCTGCAGACAGCAGTCAATGTGGTAGCAAATTCAAAATGCTGAAGTATAGGTTTATGCTATAGGGAGACACAGGATTATATCATCACTGGTTATTCATTTCTTCTTTAGATTCTTCCTGCACTATTTTTTGACTTTCTGCAAAAATAAATAAATTAATAAAACAAAAGACAGCATTGTTAGATGAGTAAAAGCCCCCTCACTACCCTTTACTTCTAATACTTTAGCATATGCGTTGAACAAAGTAGGCTAGGATGGCTGTCTTCAGGCAATACCTGGTCTGAAGGGTGATGGCACCCAACCCTTGACCAGCTACAGCTAAGGGCCAGAGACAGACAGAGAAATAGCTTCCACATCCACGTGGGAGGAAATGGTAGGGCATCAGCTACACCTTCTACCACGAAAGTCTGGCATCAAGAGCTGGGAATTTTATACCCACCTCTTGTGGTCTTGCAAACATGTATTGGACTGCCTAAATTGCATGCAAGCAACGCCGTGGCTTGCCTTGCTGCTAAGTTATCAGGGAACTGGTAAGAGATAGGCACTACAAAAAGAAAGTTAGAGGGGATTCAGTTTGAGATTCAAACACCTAAATGTAGGTGCTGACATGAGCTAGGTGCCTAAGCTACCATTACAATCAACGTAGAGCTAGGGCTTGTTTCAGTTGCTTAAATGTGGGTATCTAGTATAATTTTATTTTGTATACAATTTATTTTGTATTCAATAAGGAAGCAGCACAGATGTTCCTGGGGAAAAAGAAAAAGAGAGAAAAAAAAAAAAAGAAAGAGAGAGAGAGGGAGAGAGGGAGAGATACAGAGGGAGAGAGAGAGAGAGAGAGAGAAAGTGAAAGAAAAAAAATGTAGGAAGTTCATTATCTGTGAAAGCCCCCTAAGCTCAAAATCAAGTTATGGAAGACATTAATTCAATTTTGTCAAAGCCAATAGAATTAAATTGCCTTTACAGAGTAAAAGCACTCACCTGCTGTACATAAACAGGATGAAGGCCATCAGGAGAAGCGTTATCAACCTGGCAAACACCTTCATGTAGGCTGAAAAACAGTTGCACTAAGTCATCAACAACTCCTCAGCATTATTTTTTCCTCTTCCTCCAAATACTGACAGCAGCAACCTACAGGCTACATGCAAGAGACACTGCATATTTAGAGACATGATGAATATTAGGTATTGCAGGAACAGCTTACATCTACCAACATGTGCCACCTTTTCAAAAATTAGAGACACTCTCACCGGGTTGGAATAGATATGGATTGTTTAGACCCACAGCTGAGACTTCCTTTTAGTTTTCCTTGAAGGAAGAGCCTGATCTCTATCTTTGACTTGAATCAATGGAGTTACCGTAAGCAGAAAATTTTTAAATGACTGATTCCTTTGAAATGTACACAGAAACAGAGATACAGAGACATCATGCTGACAGCTTTGGCAAGGGTTTTCATTTTTGCAATCTGCGTGATAATTCTACCTTTCAAACCATCCACAAAGCCATACCTTTTAGCCTTCCTTATTGAGGAAAAAATCATTAAAAGTATATCTTAAAGTTAGGAAGCCAAACGGGAAAGCCCCTAAATGTATCATTATTAGTAGCAATATTATTGTTGTCTTAACTAGCATGACATTTTTTAAAATACTGTTTTTAAAAGGCTGAAGCCTTAACTGCTGGAGCACAGGCAAAGTCACTACAGCACTTTAAAACACATATCATTTATCACAAAGTGCCCAGATATCTTTGCACTAGTATTTAAATAAAATAAGAAGCATTTTGATGTCCCACATCTACATCTACCTCCACAGCCACAGGAATTTACCATGGCATTCCTATCCCTGCTTTACAGACCCACTTGCATCAGGGTGAGGAATCTTTGAGTCCTGTGTCCCTGCTGACTGGAAAACTCCCTAGTTGTTGGGTTATCACACTGGAAAGGAGAAAAGGACCACAGCAACCTCCCTGCATGGACAGCACCTGCACTTATCTACAAACCCAACAGGAAACGCTGATGTTTGATTACAGGGTCGTTTGGATCACGCATCACAAAATTTTCTGTGGTTTTCCCTGTTTTGGCCAAAGCTATTAACCCAATTTGATCTGGATTGGAAAGTCTGAGCAGCCCAGATGAAGCAGCACTTTGTAGCCAATAAAATTTTATGAGAAACAATACCTACTTCGCAGCACATTATTTCTGTCGGCAAAGCCTCATACTGATTCTGAGTAAAAGGCGTCTCGTGCCAGCAGAAGCAATAGGACATACATCTCTGCACCAGCATGAAACTGCTAGGTTGAAAGTAAGTAAATAAAAGTAAATGGGGAAATGCAGAGAAGTGATTTTTACACAACAAAACCCAGTTCACAGAAAAGAACACTGAAGCACATGCACACATACGCATGTGCTTCACAAAGAAAAAGGGAAAGAAACATGAGGGGCAAGCTGGGGCAGGGAAGTTTATAATGCTGTAATCTGAAGGAAGAGACATGACCACACAGTTCACTGTCTGCTGATCCTGGAACACCCCAAACTGTATGTCAGATGCTTTGTATCCCAAGCTACACAGTTGAACACCACAACTGCTCTCTCACTCCCTCTCCTCAGGTTAAAACAGGAGAAAACAATCTAAAATATAATCTAAAGGGCTCTGGAGTTGAGATGAGGACAGGGAGACAACTCAACAACTATCATCTCTGGAAAAACAGACTCAGCATGGGGAGATTAGGGAAATGTATTACCTATTGCTAACTAGCTACAGCAGTGAGAAACAACAACAAAACAAACTAAAAACACCTTCCCCCATCAATCCTCTCCTACCTCCTCAGGCCGAGCAGCGCAGGGGAACGTATGGGGGCTGCGGTCAGTCCCTAACTCTTTGTCCCCACCGCTCCTTCACGGTCCCTCCCTGCCCCTGCTCCCCGTGGGGTCCCTCCCACGGATGCCGTCCTTCCCTAACTGAGCCTGCGGGGGCTGCCCACAGGCAGCAGCTCTCCAAGCACTGCTCCCACACGGCTCCGTACCACGGGGTCCATCCCCCAGGAGCAAACTGCTCCAGCACGGGTCCCCCACGGGCGGCAGCTCCCCCCAGACCCCTGCTCCTGCGTGGGCTCCTCTCCACGGGCTGCAGCTCCGGCCCGGGGCCTGCTCCTGCGGGGGCTCTCCATGGGCCGCAGCCTCCTCCAGGCCACATCCACCTGCTCCACCGGGGGCTCCTCCACGGGCTGCAGCGTGGAGATCTGCTCCATGTGGGACCCATGGGCTGCAGGGGGACAGCCTGCCCCACCAGGGGCCTCTCCCTGCAGGGAAACTGCTGCTGCGTGCCTGGAGCACCTCCTGCTGCACTGACCTTGGGGGCTGCAGGGCTGGTCCTCACGCCTCTCTCCCAGCTGCTGTTGTGCAGCATGTTTTATTTTTATTCCCCATTTCTTAAATCTGCTCTCCCAGAGGCCCACCCAGCGTCACTCCCTGGCTCAGCTCTGGCCAGCAGCGGGTCCCTTTGGAGCTGGCTGGAGCTGGCTCTGATCTGACATGGGGCAGCTGGAATCTTCCCACAGAGGTCACCACTGCGGCCCTGACGCTACCAAAACCTTGCCACAGCAACCCAATACAACAGACTGGATGGAGAACGGATTGAGAGCAACCCTGAGGAGAAGGACCTGGGGGTTCTGGCTGATGAGAAGCTCAACGTCAGCCATCAATGTGCACTTGCAGCCCAGAAAGCCAACCATATGCAGGGCTGCATTAAAAGCAATGTGGCCAAGAGGTCAAGGGTGGTGATTTTCCCCCTCTGCTCTACTCTGATGGGGCTGCTTCTGGAGCATTGTGTTCAGTTCTGGGACCCCCAGCGCAAGGACATGGACCTGTTAGAACAAGTCCAGAGGAGGGCCACAAAGATGATCGGGGGCTGGAGCACCTCTCCTATGAAGACAGGCTGAGGGAGCTGGGGTTGTTCAGCCTGGAGAAGATAAGGCTCTGGGGAGATCTTACAGCAGCCTTCCAGTACCTAAGGGGGGCTACAGGAACGCTGGGGAGGTAGTGTAGTTATAGGACAAGGGGGAATGGCTTTAAACTGAAAGAGGGTGGACTTACACTAGATATTCTTAAGAAATTCTTCGCTGCTGAGGGTGGTGAGGCACTGGCACAGGGTGCCCAGAGAAGCTGTGGCTGCCCCATCCCTGGAGGTGTTCAAGGCCAGGCTGGATGGGGCTTTGAGCAATCTGGTCTGGTGGGAGGTGTCCAGGCCCATGGCAGGCGGTTGGAACTGGGTGATCTTTAAGGTCCCTTCCAACCAAAACCATTCTATGATTCTATGATTTATTCTATGATTTTTTCTCCATCTGGAAATAAAATATGTTGAGCAAAAATCACAGAATTGTAGGGGTTGGAAGGGACCTCAAGAGATCATTGGGTCCAACATCCTTGCCAAAGCAACTGCTTTGATGAGGATGATGAAGATGAGTTCCTCACTTGAGTAGCTCTTCAGGCTGTAGAGGTGTAGGTCAGTAATTTCCCCCTTTTTGAGTTTCATTTTTTCCCGTTACCTTCCTACTCCCCCACACATTCTATCTTCATTTTTTTAATCCTTTCCCTATATACAGCTTTACAACATTTTATTATTATTTGTTATTATTTATCCAAACTTTCACAATGATCTGGTTTAGTTTTCTCCTGTTCAGTCTATCACACCTTTTTATATGAAAACCATGTGTTTTCACATATAACGTTTTTAAGAGGATAGCATTCCAAATATCACAGAAATGCATCAATACAAATCTAAATTATATAGTATAACCCATGCAGAAAAGCCAAAGGAAAATTGTCCATCTCACTTCTTTCTAAAAGCACTTTCACAGATTTCCCTCTCCCCTATGAAAGAAAGTGCTCACCCAACATTTATACAGACCTCCTCCATAATTTTTCTGAGTACATTTATTTCTGCACCATTATTCTTAAAGACACTATTTTCAGACGTCTCCTCCTCCTTGTCCTGTGGCTCTGTGAAGGGAAGCTGAAAAAAAAATCCTCTGAAATGCAAGTGTAAGTCGACTTATGAACGCTTGCTTGCGTACTGGAGAGAGCTGAAACACCAGTCAGTCTTTAGCTGCCTCCAAATAAGCTGCTTTCTCAAAGATTAACATACATAGCCTCTCCTGAACATGTTTATAATAAGCTTTCAAGTAAATTTTAATTGGAGTCCAGGTATTATTCCTGCAAATCCTCCTCCCACATTAGCCACCTGGTTAAAGACAGCTCTCTTGGTTCATTTAGTATCAACAACAAGATGCCAGTGAGCAGAGGAGGGCACAGGGGCACGAGGGCATTAATGAGCTCCAAATGCCTGCAGAGAGTCTGTGGCAGAAGGCACAGGCCCACGGCTTCCTGCCTGAGACAGGAGTACCACAAACAGCCCACAAACAGTTGTTAACTCCAAAATTAGGAGCAACATCTCAGATCTGAGCAATGCTACCGTATATTTTTTAAATAATTATGTAGCACAGGTTTTGGATGACAAGTTTGCTCATAGAAAGTGCAGTCTATGGTTATGCGCACGCATCCTGGCATTTCTTGATGTATTTTGTAAGAATGAAGTTCACAAGCTACAAAAGAGAAAGAAGAAAAAAAAAATCAAGCTACAAAATAGAAAGAAAGAAAAAAAAAAATCAAAGAGTGAATTTATCGTTAGATTTCCATTTAATTCCATTGAAGGCAGTTGCATTATCTTCATAATCACTGAAAGTGAAATCTGTAATGCATATCTAGAATAAATTAAAGTTGGAAGCAAACAAAATAAAGGTAGAATTGACTATTCAGGGGAACACAGATTTCAAATCATAACACACTTCACTGGAAGACTTTTGCTGATGCTAGCCTGAAGAGTCTAGGACAGATCGAATACAATAGAAATTTTGAGATTCAATTTGTAACGTATAATTATTTCATATTTAAATGTATTATAAGTTTAAATGATCCACATCAGAGGACTTGAGGATTTCAAGTCTGTGTAATGGAATAGAAATTGTTACTCCCAGTTTGACAGGAAGGGAGAAAGATAATGAATATGTACTACAGAAGAAGATTAAAGAAAGGTACCAATTCAGTGACTGACCATTTTCAATATACTTACAATAAGTAAGTTCAACGTTTTTATCAGGAAGGCTTTTTATAATGTAAAGTGGAAATGGGAGTGCAAAATGATTGCAACTAGAAAATAAAATAAAATAAAAATGGAAAGCTATATGCAGGCACATGGAGAAGTAGCTCAAAAAACGCATGCTGCCTGTGGCAGAAAAGAAGATGCTGAACTCACAGTAGGATGCTTCCCAGATGCAGTGCTAATATTAATGGAGCATAAACATTAATAAGTCAAAATTAAAAGAGCCTGTTTCTCAGCAGAAGCCCTTAGGCAGCTGCTCCTTGGGAACTGTCTGTGGTGCAGAGCCACAGGCATGAGCTGCATACCTGCCCCCCCTTACTGGCTGCAAAGAAAGGGAAACCCCACCTCAGCAGTCAGTGGCACAGCGATTCTCAAAGAGCTTCAGAAGGGCTCTTTGTCAACTGCTCCCATTAACCCCATCTCACACAGCGTGTAAAAAAAGCTAAATATATTACAGAAGTGCGGGCACTGTCACGCACCACTTTCTCGGAGCACTTTACGCTGCAGTACAGAAGGCGATGGTGGCACTGGCGCACACTGTGCTGCTCAGCATGGGGCACATGAAACGCGCCAGCAGCTGACTGCACAGCGGCCTGCCAGCCAGGACCTGCACCAGCTGCACTGCAGCCTTGGAGACCTGCCCAGCCCACCTTTAATCCAGCTGTTTCGAGGGAAGTGCCTTCAGCAGCAGGTCAGGCCCACTGGGCTCTCTGGTTAGTTCTCCATCCTCGGGGATTTTCAAGACCCAGCTGGACAAAGCCCTGAGCAATCCGATCAGAAGTCAAAGCTGACCCTGCTCACAGCAGGAGGTTGGACTGGAGACATCCCAAAGTCCCCTCCAGACTGAAAGGTGTTTATCATGTAGCTAGTCCATACCAAATCCATACTGCTTTAGATAATCCCTACCACCAGTGTTCCGGCTGCGATGATAAAATAATCCAAGAACAACAACAAAATAAAATAAACAAACAACCACCCTGCCTTCCCAGAAAAGATCATCCTACTTCATTGGCTATCTTTGATAGCCGTCTGAATATAAGCCAGCAGCGTCCTGGCTTGTATCAGGAATAGTGCAGCCAGCAGGACCAGGCAGGTGGTCATCCCCCTGTTCTCTGCTCTGGCGAGGCCGCACCTCGAGTGCTGTGCTCAGCTTTGGGCCCCTCACTACAAGAAGGACATTGAAGTTATGGTTGATGATCTTATAGGTCTACTGCAGCCTAAGTGACTCTATGATCCTATAATTCTACAGCTGCGGTCCTTCTCAATGCCAGTGGAGAAATTTTCTGTAGGTCCAACAGTATTCAGAAACTTAAACCTCCTTGAGCAGAAACAAAACCTGGAAAGAGTTTTTAATACAGATTCAGGTTTTCTGCCCCTCACTTCTATCATTGGAAGGTTGCTTCAAGTCCCAGTGCCAACTCTGAATAAAACTCCCCAGCAGTTTCCAACTCCAGCTGTTGCTCTGTGGCTGTCCTGGATTGATGCTACATGCAGGAAGTGCTTGGGGTCCACGTTTTGGGGAAAACGACAGCTATTGTGGCAGAAGCCAGCACACAAAGCCACAAACCTGCCAAGAGCTGAGGAAGGAAAAAAAAAGAAGTTTCCACTGACATCTGACCATGGACATTCCGAGGCTGGGTCTGGCAAGCTCAGCATCTGCAAATCTATGAAGTAGCTGGAAGCAAGCAGAGGGAAAAGGAGAGAAAGGACTGATTGTGAGGGGTTAGGCAAAAAGCTGTTTAAATCCTTCTTTTCCTTGATTCCTATTGCATTCAGTGAGATTAAGAAAAAAGCCCCCTGCGGGTACATAGCTAGCATCCCCGGGTAACTACTCAAGTACCACATAGATGTATTCATCTGCCAGTGCACTGGAGCCAGGATCTGCGTAGACACACCGCCTTCCCTCCTGAAATGTATCACACACACACCCCGCTGTGCTGAATCCGGGCATGGGTGGGAGCACTACAACACCCCAGCCACGCATCCCGGCTCTCGAGGCTCGGTCTCCTACAGCTCATATGAACATACAGTTTTTCCCTGCCTCAGTAGTTTCCCATAATTTACTTTGAAAAAGGAAGATGGAAGAATAAGAGCCTACAGAAAAAGGGAAAAAAAGGAAAAAAGGAAAGGAAAGGAAAGGAAAGGAAAGGAAAGGAAAGGAAAGGAAAGGAAAGGAAAGGAAAGG
>NC_048893.1:143850536-143980311 GCF_011077185.1 Oxyura jamaicensis | reverse complement strand
AAAAGAAAAGAAAAGAAAAGAAAAGAAAAGAAAAAAGAGGGAAAAAGGGAAAAACGACAGCCACAAGGTGCACACCGAGATGCCAGCGGGAAGCAGAGCAAGCTGCAGCTGGGGCTGCCGAGGAGCCAGCAGGAGGAGCTCCGCCACCGCTGATAGCGGCCCTGCAGCTCCCCGGCACATCGCACCCGGCTGAAAAGAAAATAATAATAATTAATTAATTAATTAAATTAAAGCCACGACGTGAAAGTTCCTTGGCACACTGCAGGCTTTGCTCTTTTCCAAAGGGGTAAAAAGCCATAGGAAGCCACAATAAAAAGCAGAATTTCCTCGACCAGCCGTGTTAAAGGTGCTCCCTCACCCGGCACTTACCAGATTTGGGGGAAGAATGTGGAAGGGAGGCGGCCTGGAGTTCAGCTTCTTAGTGCCATTTCACTGGAAGGCACCACTGGGGGTTTCCCTCAAGCGATGCTTCACCACTGCTGAATGACGTTTTGATCGCTCTGAGTACCCTCATCCTTCACTGCCACTAAAACCCCTGCCAACGTTCCTTGGGATTTAAATGAAAGTTTCTTGAGACATTTCTTTATTTTACTTTCTCTGTGTAAGCTACCCTGAATTTATGCCTTTTTTATCGCTTCTCTTCCCGCTACTCCTCCTACCTGCCACTGCTCCGACACGTGCCGCAGTGAAAGGCGTTAATTTCTACAACGGCTGGCGAACTTCCCTGCTTAACTGCAGGTGTTCACAGACCCAGAGGTAAATTACACATTGAAGGACGTGGGTATCCAAGACCAGTTTGGAGTTCATCCGGGCCCGGTGCCCTCAAGCATCAGTACCAAACCCGGGTTTCATTTTCTGATTTGAATACGAAGAGCGCAACATCATGATAAACACAAATGAGATGAGAGGGGGCTAACAGACCTCCAGCTCCCCCAGCCAGTACTCCTACATCATGGTTACACACAGCTTTTATCAGGATTGTGCTTGTTCCAGATATAAGACATTTAATCTTTTATGGCAAGCTCCTCTGGATCTACTGTTATTTTTCTGCAAATTTGCCTGTACTAGAAAATGCATTGTATATGACCATCCATCAAACCACACAACTTCCTTACAACACAAAGCCTCAAATAACGAACTGAGATGAATTAGAGCTTAGTGAGGAATCCTGTGAGCTTTATTTGTACATCATGTTTCAAAATCTAGCAAATTGCACCAGATTTTGGAAGCACTCAGCTTTTGCCAGAACTCTTTACCCATTGTATATTTTTCTGACAAGCACAGTGCTGAACTGTGCTATTACACTTCTGAACCTCGTTTATTCGTTTACCCAGTACAAAGCAGTGACATGACTCATGTATAATATATACAGTTCTGTGGGGGAACGCTACAGTACTTTGCTTGTTAACATTGCAGAATTATCTCTAATCAAGCATGTTTTTTTCTAACCCTGAAGACAGTTTGTTTACTCCCCTGTGACCCCACATAATGCAAGTGCATCGCCTGCTCTTCATACTCTAAGTATGTAAATCCAAAGCAAATATTTTCACCTGAAGCACTTTGTTTTCCTCATGACAGTTTATACAATGATAACTTGCCCCATCTATCACCACTTCAAAGTGAATATTCTGAAATAACTTACCCTGAGTCATCCCCCAAAGCTTGGCAGAAAATACAGTTGATGGGGCTGTCAGTCACCATGTTCCCATTACATTCTCATACATTCCCCTCAGCCTTGCCAGCTTAATTTTGGCAGAGGAGAGGTGAATGTTTACCTGCTTGTCAGTCTCAGCGGCAGCAAATTGCTCTGTTCATCCCAACAGGTTTTGTCCCTCAAGTGTGCCCTTTTTGCAATCTTCACCTGTACAGGCAGCACTTCCAGAGATCAGTCCCACACAAGCCAGTGGCTGAGGAAGATCTCTGTCAGCCAAGTGTTTGTGTTTTTTTCTTCTTCATACAAGTTTTCATTTCAATCTCAGCTTAATATTGATATGGGCACAGCCATGTTGGTTTCAGATCCATAGAGCCAACCTCATTTAAAATACACGCCTTTCTTCCGCCTGCTGGAGCAGCACATCCAAGCAATCCCCGAGCACACTGGGCTGCGGCCATGCTCCAGGACAGCATCTGGGCAGGCAGCGGGAGGGAGTGCTTGGTTCAGGGCAGGGTGCTTTCAGGGAAAGGTGAATAAAAGCCGAGTCCGAGAAGGTCAGATCTGATCAGGGCTGCCTGAGGAATGGACTTTGCAGAGCCATTAAAGCTGAAGAAAAAAGATTGCCCAGGAGCAGACCAGCCAGCATGGAGCATGAGCTCTGTGCAGTCAAGAGCCAGTAACATGGGCATCAAAAGGAGAAAGGGCTTGGGAACAGTGACAGACATTGTGCCATGAGCAGGAGAGACAAAGCACTGAAGAGATAACAGGGTTTGTGTCCATGACAAACTAATGGAGCTGGGTTTTGGTGAGCAAGTTCAATTTTGCTCTCATCTGCTTTGCTCAAGGTGCAGAGGGTATCTGTAACTTGGTGAGTTTCCCTCTATCAGCATTTTTTTTTTAAATATCTATATAAGTGTATAATATATATACATAAATGTCAAATATCCATGGTACTACTTCAGCAGCTAGCTGTACCTAATTAGGTTCAGTTATTGTGGGGAGCAACACAAAAAGGGGACAAACAGAGGGACAAAAGCCCAACAGTACAATTCCAAAACTGCCGGGCAGCTGTTCTTAAAGTAGAATTTGGCAATTAAACAAGCAAAGCATTATCAGCTTTATAAAGGGATTTTTAGCTAAACTGCAAACATCCACATGACCTGACAGCTGCTCACAAGCACAGCCTCCAGCAGGTTTCATCCATGGTGGACAGCAGACACGGACACGCAGGCACCACGTCCCGAGTAGTGTGCCTTTTAGGAGTCACTTCTCCTCGCTGATATCCCAGATCGACAGCACCCTGCTCATCACCACTGTGGTAAGCACTGCACAAATCCTGTATCAGCACTCCCGGGGGAAAAGTGATGCTTCAAAATGAAATGCCAATGAAAATGGCATTTTCAATAACATGACATGGCAATAAAAATGGCATCTCTTGCACACATACAGTTGCCTTCTGCCCCATAAAACAGCTGCGTCTGATGCGGCCCAGATCAGTCATATTGCTTGCAGTTGTTTCAAGAGTGATGAGCAATTACCTGTTTCATTCCAGGTCTGCAAGCACTGTTTCTACTTCACTTTCCTGAGGTACCAGGAACCACAAAATCACTTGGCCAGCTCATCTGCTTTCCATACTCCCGCCCAGCCTGAACAATTTTTGAACCTCCTGTGAACTTCAACCACGTTTGACAAAGGTTCTTGAATTCCAAATAAGCCAATGCTGGTTAGACCTAAAGAGCTCCTTGGCTAAGGATCCTCCTCAAGTCAAGCCAAGTACAAACGCCACCTCACTATGACCGATCATGGACCTCTTCTAAATACTTCAACAGTTGAGGCAACAGGCCGAGCAGCCTCACACCAGCATGGTTTTGCCTAGAAAGCCAGTAATAGCTCACAGAGTAGTTTAATATATCACGATGTGCACAGCCACCACCTGTAAAATGGGTGTATGTGCAGAGTAAACTTCTTCACTGCTTTCTAACCCTACCTGGAAAGCTTCCCTGTGGACAGCTTGAGGATGTCCTCATTTGAGCACTAAAAGAGCGTTTAGCCTCCATGTTATTGCCTGATTTAGAAGACTACCCCACATACCTGACTGGAAGAAAGCAAGCTGTAAGGAAACACACTAAAATTAAATGCTTCTTCACAGTGGGCACCCTGCTGGCTCTCTGCCAACAACACTAAGAACACAAGTTGCTGGAAAGCCACCTGGAAACAAAGGCGAAAAAGCAGAGGAGGGATCTAAGGCACATGCAAGAGAGAAAACCAAAGCATTCAGCAGAGGCTTTTCCAGCTGCTCAGGACCTGCTCCCCAACCTTTTTGCCTCAGAGCTGGGTCAGGTCACCCAGTGTTCTGGATGGAGTCCGTGTCACTGCCAGACATGGAAGGCATAACTCAGAGGAGAAACAGTGGAGAACAGCAGAACGAGGAGCTCCGTGGCCAAAACCCCACTACAAAATTTCCAAGCTCAGTTGGGATCGTGCCTGTGGGTTGTGCAGTATTTTTAGCCCTGTTCTCCCCTTTGCCTCAAACCTCTTCCAGTAGCCCAGGCTTTGAGCATCGCCAAGCTCCTCCTCGTCTGCCGCTTCCCAGGCATATTTTCACACTCCTGCTCTTCACAGCATACATCGCACACAGGACATGCTGCTGTGCTGAAGGATCACGCCAGTACTTGGCCTATCAGGATAAAGAGAAAAGTGCATTATTGCTGTATGTGTCTCACCACAGAGCTCAGTTCTGTGTCGTAGCTCCCCGTTTCCTTCACCATTTCTCCCCAGTGCACTGCTGCATGAGGCCACCTACCTTACCTGCGTGCAAACCTGCTGATGGCCATTCTTTTGATCTGGAGTAGAACACAAAGGAGGACCATTGCTACACTGTGGTTCAACTGGCCCGTTGAACCTGACTTTGATTTTCTTGGATTGCCAAGAAGAATCCTTCTGGCACGTGCTCAGAATAGCATCTCAGGTCAAGCCTGCCTGTGCAGATGCATCCAGCCTCGCACACCCATACAGCTATTCCTCCTGCCCTACAGCAGTGCTTCTTATGTTACACTTCCTCTGAGCATCCTCAGCCTTGCAGAAGGCTTAACTGATCACCGTTAAGTATCCCATGGTGGATGCTGATAAAATGTGACACTCTTAATGAGCAGGAAGCCTTTTGGGATAGCTGGAGAGCAACATGCTTTTCGATCGAATGCTTCCCCAGTAGTCACTTCTTGCACTGAAGTGTTATTTCAGTTTGCTTCCTAATAAAACCCAGTTAATCTGAATTGTTTTAAAGGGGCATCTGAAAGAATTCCAGCAGACCACAAACTGACAGAAAAGAAAATAACTGGAAAACAAATTTTTATGCTGATGCTCTCCGTTGTATTCAGAATAACAGGCAGACCCCATTTCAGGGGGCCGCTTCAGGCTGAATTTCCACTATATTTTCTACAACTGTGTGGTGTGCTTCCGACGTCCTTACAGGACAGCTTTCCTGTTTCACAATCCGCAGCAAGCAAATTATGCAGTGTTGATTTGTGCAGCTATCCATAGCAGATACTCGAGTATGCTGTACTCATAAATCTGATCATTTATAAATGTGTTTTACAGCCCCAAAACAAGGCATGGCAATATTTCTGTACATCAAGCCCTAAAAATTGAAGTTCTCCCTTCAACCAGAAATCAAATCTGTTAAATGACAACAAGCTGAGATTCTTGAATACGTTTCTTTGTTACTCTCCCAAAGTAACAACGTGTAAATCTGCTTATTATACAGTCACCTGCCTTTTTCTTCTTTTCCACAAGCAGGAAAAGTTACTTTCAGTACCGAGATGTGTTGTCTGTGCACACACAGACAACTACTTAAAACTAAAGAGTGTTCAACACTTGCAACACCTTCAGGCAGAGCTCACCTCCAACCCTCCCTACTTTTCAGCAGGCAAGGTGCAAGGCGGGACACGTTCTTTGTGTCCCAGCTGCCTCCAAACAGAAGCAAGATTCTTGCACAAAGTTCAACAGAGTAAAGGAGAGTGAGATGCAACAGCCCACGCCAGAGAACTCTGTTTTGGATAAGGCCCATTTTATTTCCTTTCCTCTAGCCCCTCCACACAGAGGAGGTCCCTCACCAACACCACCACGGGGTGGGAGCTGGGGAATCCTTTCCACTTCCATGGACTGCAGCTTCTGCTTGCAAGTTGCATTGCATCATTGCTGGACGCCTCGCCGATGTTAGGGCTAAACCCTGTGCGACCCTTCGGCAGATGGTCTGAACGGACAGATCCCTTCACAGGCCTGCTGATGCAGCTGGAAGCTCTGCTGTCAGGCTCCAGCTGCAAAAGGGGGTTGCACCATAGCTATTTCGTAACACACTGAGAGACAATCCCTCACCCAGCTGGACAGTTTCAGTGCAGAAGCTGCCAAGGCTTTTAATCTTCTGGCCTTAGAGCCAAGTCAGATAAACTGAGGGGATCAGACCTCAAAGATTAAGAAAAACAAAACAGAACAAAACACGTTCCCTTGCTATGTCAAGCACACAAGGATATTTCAGCCCTAGGAAGAGAAGTACCTGAATAAATTACGAAATTGCCTTGTTCAAACAAACCCAGGAAACAGCATCAGAAGAAATGATCAGAAAAAAAGGCTACATAGTGAGGATTAACAATAAAAACTCAAATCTCACTTGCAGGAAAAATATTTTCAGGGGGTCACTTACAGCACATCCATGCCCAGCTGAGCGACAGGGCTCTTTACAAACAGAAAACATACAATGAAGCCTTTAAGAGGCTTGAGGACAGTTAGGTGTGAAAATATCATCTATCAGTAATGGCAGTAAATACCTGGTTTTATTTCCAGCAAATAGTTTAAGGTCACTAAGGCTAAGGGCTGTACTGAAGGGATGGAGGTAACAGAACACCAGGCGGACCAACTGGTCCATTGAGGAGAAGCCTTGCTCAGAATCAGGTCTGCTGTTAACAATGTAATTTAGGACAAGAAGCACGGGTACTCACAACAAAATCCATCCATCACTGAAGTCAAGAAACTGTATGCAGCAGGACTGAGGTAGCATAAAGGATACAAAGGGAGAAATGAAAAATCCTTTGACAGAAATCTTTATAAGATATAGACACGGAACTGAAAATAAGGAATGGGAAGTTGCCACTCCCCTTTAAAAATTTGAAACATCTTGGCACTCTGGAAAACGTAAAGATATGCCTTTTTATTCATAATGACAGCAAAGTAAAGCTTGTTTTAGGTTGCAGCCTTACTAGTTCATTTCTCCTCACTAATATTACTCCAGCTGTACTATTGGAAAATAGTATTGAATCTTAGGATCACAGAATCACAGAATGGTTTGGGTTGGAAGGGAACTTAAAACCAACCCAGTTCCACCCCCCTGCCATGGGCAGGGACACCTCCCACCAGACCAGGCTGCCCAAATCCCCATCCAGCCTGGCCTTGAACACCTCCAGGGATGGGGCAGCCACAGCTTCTCTGGGCAGCCTGTGCCAGGGCCTCGCCACTGTCAGAGTAAAGAATTTCTTAAGAGTATCTAGTCTAAGTATTTCAGTTTAACTCTTTCAGTTTAAAGCCATTCCCCTTGTCCTATCACTCCACCCCCAACAAGCAGTCCCTACCCAGCTTTCCTGTAGCCCCCTTTAGGTACAGGAAGGCTGCTGTAAGGTCTCCCTGGAGCCTTCTCTTCTCCAGGCTGAACATCCCCAGCTCCCTCAGCCTGTCTTCATAGGAGGCGCTTCCTAGCACAGGCAAAGTAGTTCAGTGTCTTCAAGTCCCAGCAGAAATACCACCTGACAAAGAAGATGGCAATAACAGGACGCAGTGGATGGAGTAGGCATTGCAACGGAGTTCCTGTGGGAAGGGATGAGGCCTGTGCTCTAGCAGTGGATGTTTCTCAGTTCCTCTGCCAGCCCTAGAATAAGGCATGAAATTAAATGAGCCAGTGGTCGCAGCCAAATCCCTTGCTTAGTTTTTCCACGCAGTGAAAGCTGATCTCACGTCAATGCCACGCTGCACTGTGTTGAGAGGAGCCTTGCGATAATGAACATGCGGATGCTATGATAAATCACGTGTGCCATGGGAAGTGATAAAAAACATACAAATCCCGTAGTCACGGCTAGCTCAAACGCTACAGGAACACCTTCAGGCCCTGTGACTGATAATTTTTGTCCAACAGGATAAAATATTAATAGACTGTATTTCCTGGGGCTTGAAAAGCAGCTCCAAAATATTAAAAAGGCTAACTCCAGTTAGCTCCAAAAGCATCCAGAAGGACAGTATTAACAAATTCAGGGAAACTATGAGTAGATTCTGAGAAAGCAAAAGCTAACACAGTCCCCTGCTGGGAAAACACTGTTAAAACATGCTCTTTCTCTATTGCTCATCTCCTGTCTATACTGAAAACAGAGCTGTCGTAGTCTGATTGATGGGCAAGGGATATCTAACAAAAACTGAGCAATATATTAGCTTAAAAAAAAAGCTCGGGGAATCTCTCCAGGACTACATATAACATCATAACCTGGGTGCCACGGATGGCACATCCAGTTCCTGGCATTGGCATGTAGCCAATAGGTGAAAGATTTCTCACTGTACCAGCCTCCGCTGCCTAAATGTCAGCCCAAACCCATCCTCGTGGCCAGACTCCCTCCTTGCACACAGAGAGATGTGCACAGGGACTTACCTGCCCAGCCTTGGTAGCGCTGCAGCGTGAGCTGGAAAGCCAGCAGATCCTCCCACCTGTGTGCACGGCCAGGCAGGCGGGGGACACGTCCGACTCGCAGCCACTCAAGGCTGTGACTGGGGTAAAGCACCCACGTAAGCTCCACCACACAGAGAGACATCCTGTGGATGTTCAAGAGAGGAAGGGGAAGAAATCAGAACGAACATCAAGGAACTAATGTGACCATCTGGGCCATCTTTGGACTGCCAAGATTTTCACTATTTGAATAGGAACAAAATTGTAATTGTTCACAGTAACTCATTCAACGGTAGCTCTCATTTTCTTCTACCACAACGATTAGATTTGGGCTCGCAGGCAGCCACTTGAACTAATGAAAAGCTCAGAAGGCTGACTTGGTTCCAGGGCACAGCTCCCCTTCCAAGATGGTACTTGGCTCATGCCAAGCAAAGACAAAGCTTAAGCAGAGCGCACACAAGGTGAAATACAGCAAGCCTGCATCCCTTTTCCACAATGTGAGGCACGCCTTACAGGGCAAATTCATCTCAAACTTCATCTCAGCATTTCTCCGAAGTGCAGACTCTTCAGTTCTGTGATCCTGCAGCAGCAGCAGCGTGTACATCCAGATACACACACACATTTCACCAGCATCTCCCCTGATGATTTTAGCCCTCTCTCTCCCATAGTTAATAGTTGGCTCATGATTCCTCCTTTCCCATTCCTTGCCCTATCAGAGCAAGCAAAGAAGTCCAAAGCAAGCAGGTAACACCAGGCTCTGCATCTAAATTTCTAAGCCTAGTAGGCGTAGCAGATCCGACAGAATGTAAATTAAAGACTCCTTGGACAAGCAGCAGCAGCTCAGGGATGCCTAACCTTAAGTGGTGGCTGCAGTCATTTGTGGTGAAAAGCATCTCAAGATCTTTTAACTTTCCTCAAAAATCCATCAGTGTACGAGCAGAAACAGCTCTTCGTGCTGTGCTGGCAGCAGGGTATCTTTAACCTGCCACATCTTTGATCTGCTGCTTCTACCAGTGCAGCCCGTAATGCTGCAGTCTCCAGGTCCACGTCCAGCGCTGCCTGAAGGAAGAACGGCCAGCAGGGCCAATGCGTTTCCCTCTCATTCTGAGTTTCAAAGCACTTCTGTAGCTCTCCCCCCCCCACCATTGAGAGCTCTGATCTATCAATCCCCACACCCTCTCAAAGGCTGAAGGCTTTCCGCTGACCACATATTCCTCTGGCTGTCAAATCACACCACACCCTTGGAAAACACGCCCAGTGCTTTGGGGCAGGCAAGTGACTTGGCAATAACTATAAAATAGATTGCAGTTGACGTTTACCAGAAGTATTTTTTTTTTTTTTTACCATTTCTATAGGCACCTCGGAAATACACACAAATGTCACCTGTCAGAACACAGCTCACGTTGTGATTCGGAGGGAAATCCTGTAAGTGACTGAAAAAACAACGGGCAGGTAAGGGGCGAGCAAGGGAGTGGAAGCCAGTGAACTGACAGGATGAGATAGAGAAGACTTTCTGTTCCCAATAGACTAGCATCATTCATCTCTCACACATCTGTCGCTGCAAGCATCTACCTACCTAAGCTAAGCCGCTGGTAGTTTCAGTGTATTCTATACAGGACCTGAAGAGTGCAGCAGTGCTGAGAAGTGTGTGGAAAGAGCCCTGCAAAGACGCAGATCAGAGGAGGAAGGGGAGGAGTTGCTCCAGTGTCAGGTTGATCATTCGTCAGGCCGTGCAGACCACCCTGGTGAAGCAGGCCGCCCCCCTGCAGCCCGTGGAAGACCACATCATAGCGGATCTCCACACTGCAGCCCGAGGACCTCACGTTGAAGGTTGTGCCCTGAAGGAGACTGCAGCTCACGGAGGGCCCAGGCAGCAGCAGGCCCCTGGCAGGGCCTCCAGGCCATGGGAGGACCCACGCTGGAGCAGGGAAAAGCACAAGGAGAAAGGAGCGAGAGGAACTGTTATGGGCTGACCACAACCCCCACTCCCCACCCACCCTGTGCCTCTTGGAGAGGGCAGGGGTAAGGCAGAAGAGTCAAGCATGAGGGAGTGAAGATGACCCTGGGAAGAGGGGGTAGGTTGAGTAAAGGTGTTTAGTTTTTCTTTGCTCCCTCACCACCCACCTCTATTTTCAGTGGGCAATAAATTGCTTCCCCCCCCCCCCCCCCCCCCCCAAGTCAAATGTATTTTGCCCATGATGGTAACTGGTAAGTGATGTTCCTGTCTTTCTCTCAATCCACAAAGTTTTCCATCTTATTCTTTCCCCCTCCTTCTATTAAGGGAGAGTGGATGGGTGGGGATCTGACAACCAGCCAGGGTCAAAAAAGTCTTTAGGTCAAAACGGTCTTCACAATGAAGAACCAAGAGAAGAGTTGGAAAATAAAAATTTCTTCTGACTAAAGCTATACAGAACTACAAATCAAGTCCTCTGTTCTTTTTTGAGTATACCTAGTTGATAAACTGAGCTGGAATAGATGTTTTATTTCAATCTAAGCTCATTTATCAACTCCTTCAAATGTCTTGTCAAAAGACTGATACCATCTTCTCAAGCAAATGGCTCCCTACACTTCCCATTACCCATCCCTTCATCGTGCATGAAGCAATAAAGGTGATGTTGCTACCATCACACCAGCCCCACCTATTTCATGTGGCACCAGCCAAGTATCATCCCTGTGATGTACTCTTAGCAGAAATTTCTCATCTATTCTGAGCGATCGTAGATGTAGACAAGTATTTTACTTTATTTACGTGGTAATTTGATTTTCTACCATTTCTTACTTTTTTCCCTTTAACAAGCTACTGTCTTTGATCTCCTGCATCTTACATTGCCCTAGGTCAGGTTGCCAAAGAAAGCAAAAATTCCTGCAAGACAGTTAAAAACCTATTTTGCACCCCTTTAAACAACCCTTGATTTGTTTCATAGGCATCGATTTGTTATTATAGAAGACCACAGGCCCTGCCAAGACAGCACTCCAGCTATTAAATAGCAGAGGTTATTTATATGAACATAATAAAAAAAAATAGAAATCAACAAGTATTCCTTCTTATTCTCATAACCCACACATTAGATGAAATGTAACACTTCGTTAGGTAGGGGAAAAATCATGGTTTAATTACAATAATGTAGCATAAACACTTTAGTAGTCGATATCAGGATATTGTGATGTCTAAACTAAACTTGACTTCTCCACAGATACTGTAAACAGACACCCTAAATTCCCTAAATGATCAGCATTAAGAAAAATTTATACAAAGGCAGTCAGTTGTTTAATATTTAAGATGACATGACATGGTGAGACAAACACGCACACATCAATAAGTACAGAGAAATGTTATGCTACATTTTGAACAGTTTAGAACTGAAAGTGCTTCACATCTACAGGATAAGAAATGGCTTCATCTCCTCATCCCTAAATGATGAGAGCAAAGAAATAACCCTTTAATAGGTTAAATAAACAGTGCCCCATTTATCCATGCTTATATAAAGTTTCCAACAATTCAGAAGGTCCATGGTGAAATTTACACTCTATATACAGTATAACAAATTGTAAAAGAAAAAAGTTCAGATATTCCTTGGTTCCCAAAAGCCTGAATCTTGCTCTCTGCACTAGAGCTAAGGACAAGAGCTACATATAATGTTTGATTTTTTTTCTTTTTCTTTTTTATTTTTTTGTAAAAAAAAATTCATCATCCAAATCCACCTTGAATAAAATCAGTCCCTAAGTCCTGGTCATATTTAACAACTGCTTGATCCCAGTGTTTAAGGCATGTTCATTAGATATTGGTATAGGGGTACTGTCAGAAATGATTATAATCACAGGTACTAAGTGTCAGCAAATTTACACAGCAATGCCACTCTTTACAATATAATGTAAAACAACGCCATGTTATGATGGAAGTTGTTCCTGAGTTAAAATTTGCTAAGTACTGCTAAGATCCATGTTTTTCTTTTATACTTCTTCCTCTGGAATGTCCTTTTACACATGCTCAACTGACAGTTAAAATTCACTCCAAGAATAGCCTTAGTGTCAGGAAGTAAGTGTTAGAGAAACTTTAATTATATTGGCGTTCTCAATTCTAAATTTAGCCCACGTGCCATGAATTTGCACGGCTTAGTATCACTTAGCTTTTAGCAAGAGCATTTTTTTTTTTTTAATATGAAGATTTACAGATGTCAGTCAACATTTTTGTGCAACTGCAAACAAAAGGAAAAGATTTTGGTATCAAGAATTGTCATACACTTGAAGTTCTGTGAGTCTATGTAGCTAGATACTGTAGACATTCTAGACTTTTCTTACCCAGTCTGCTCCTTTAAAATTAAAGGAAGACATTTTTAAGTTGTAGGAACACAAATTAAAATACCTACAAATATATTCAGCTTGTAAAATCAGACAATTAATTGTCTATTCAGATTAAGTACCTATTCTCACAGAATTGCTTCTCAAGCCTGTAATCGTTTATGTTCTTTCCTATTAAAAAAAAGCTATCCACATTTCTCAGCTAAGAACAGCTTTAAAAATATTCTTCATTAGATTCAAATGCGCACAACAATTCTTACCACCCTCATCATTCTTGCACCAACTCATTAAAGTTTATATAAACATTTGCTTAGTTCCAAACATTATATTTAAAAAGAGTTAAAGGACACTAGAAAATCAAGAAGGGCAAAAGGCGTGACCTGGGTCTGCTGCTATACCTACACTTCTGACTGTCGAGTGAAGAAAAACCCCTCAGAAAATTGCACCAGCTATAGTTTGATCCAAAGTTTGATGAAATCAAGGGACTCTTACAAATGAGCTTGAATGGGCTTAGTCTTTCAAGTGCTCCAACCGAAGCTCAGCATTTGCAGTAACGTAGCATCTCCTATTTTAAATACAGGAAAGGATTGCAGTAATTGAACCTTTCAGACTAGGGAATAAAAGTTTTCAATCACGTTCATGATGCATGTTTTCCAAATTTGCCAGCGAGGCAAATTATGAATTACAGCATGATGAAAGAAATTCTTATTTCCAGATTTGTTTCCATTTAAACCCTAGTAGCACAGAAACCAGCAGTATGCTGAGAAAACAGGATGGGAAAGGAATGACTCTGCTTCCACAGTCTGGGAATTCCAAACAAAGTCTTACATAGTGGTATAAAAACAAAGCTCTGAATGAATTTGGCCTAGCCCATGCATCTTATGCAAAAAAAAAAAAAAAAAAAGTTAGCTAGAATTTAATTGTTGTGACCATAAAAATAAATAGCAACAATTTATTCACAAAATTCTGGATTAGATTGATTTTTTTTTTTTTTTGCTTTAACAAACTGCATGATCCATTAAATCATCAGCCAGCTGTATGTTTAAGCACAACAATAGAAAATGTAGTACATAAACACCTAAAAATCACAGTCATGAAAAGCAGGCAAGTACATCAGTCTTCTGGTGGCCAAAGCACAATAGATCAGTCTGCCAAATTAGTGTACATGAATGTAAGTCATGGGCATTAGTACTGTTAAAAATTGTTTCTACCGTCAAACAATTTTCTGTTCTTTAATACTGTTTTTAAACCATTGTAAACTGTTTTAAAATGTATGTGCAGACATAAATAACAGTAAAGGATTTAAATACACTGGTCAATAGGAAAAACAACTTTCAAAATTTGCATGTGTGACGAGCGGGTAATTTGGAGCAAATCCGTAATTATCCACCAAGAACTCTGACCCTTCTTAGGTAAGACAGTACTGCCATCATTTCTAACACTTGTGAGCGTTGTAAGAACAAGAGAAAAAAATAACGTATCAGCCCTGATATACCAACCACATATGCATTCAAAATTACAGATATTTACAAGAAAAATATATATTTAATTAAAAAGCCACTGAAAAACATGGACTTTTAGTCAGGTGCTGCACCTTCTGCAAAATGAGGTAATTTAGATGCAAACAAATTAAGTTTAGTAGAGTTCAGGATCCAGAGTCTCCACACTTAAAGTACAGATTGCTTCAGTAAATGGCTTGGCTGTTTCTACATGTTCAGAGCAAGAAATCACTAGATCCAGTTAAATCCTGTTTTGTAGTGCTCTTGATGCAACACTGACTAATGTCAGAAGGCTTCCCAGCTCAGTTTTACAACTGGTCTTTCAATAGAAAGAAAAAAAAAAGAAAAAAAATGGTTATAAATTGGTTTCATCCCAAGATGGATCGTTCATGTTCTTTAGTACTTTTCTAACAAGCTTCTCCAAGTCCTTGCGAGCTCTTTGTTCTTCTTCTAATGACTTCTTCATCTTTTTGTTATCCTGTTTAACAGAGACAAAACTATTAGTTTGGGTTTTTGATTATTTTGTTTTAAAGAGAGATCTTTTCTGACCAGGCATATACTTTCAATTACAAATTCTGAAGGCTCTTCTCAGTAAGCCTGTTATTGGCTGCTCAAAAGGATAGCCTTCTATTAACATTTCACAAGTTACACAATTACTTCACACAATAAAACAAAAACCACCAAATGGAGACTGAGCTATTTTGTATTTTTACTTATGGGTCCTTCCGAATGCTACTGCTAGTAACAGATGGCCAATAATCTTGAATTCTTCTGCTCAAAGCTGATCCATGAACAGTAGTGTCTGTTGTTAATGGAGAAGGGGAACGGAGCAGAAATAGGAGAGTTAAGTATCCCTTTAAGAGCCTCCTGGGAATATAATTACTTTCACAACCTTAGAAAAGCATCTGAAAACTTAACACAAATTAACTTGTTTCACTGGGAAAGCAAACAGTTTGAAAGGAATACCTTGAAAACCACTGTGTTCTCTGAGAAGTGTTTAGTAACTAAGCTTTACGCCAGACGATCTAAGATGAGTCTAAATTGCAAGAAGCACCAGCACTGTGCACTGAGTCAGATCTCAGTGTTTTACCCCAGATAATATTGAAACACCACCACCAACAAGACTGTAAAAGGATGCTACTGACCAAACCACAGAAATGCTTACATGCCTTAATCCAGTAGTGGACAAGGTGATCCTGGCAACAGTGGGGAAGCAACCAGAAGATGAGACAAGGCTCCCAAAAAGAGCCTAGGGGTGTTTAACTCAGAACAGGTCTGCAATCCAGGGGTCCCACTGGACTCCCATCAGCTGTCATTTACCGAAATGTCTAGAAACAGAATGGGACTCCTCAACTCCATTCTCTCCTCAAGAGAAACTCAGAAGTTTCAATCTCTTCTTGTAGATACAGACAATTTCATTTTCACTTATTTATTGCCAATTCAGGACTGTACTGTTAAAGTGCTGGACAACAGTGATGAATGACTGATGGTGGCTGCTCCAGGAGGAATCTCACTTTGTGGCCAACCCTTACCAACAGCCAGTCTGGGATTTACACCAGCTAGTGCACCATATACTCCCGGACAGCTTTTATCCATGAACTCCTGGGTCATCTGGGACCTTCCCAGCCCAGCGATTATTTTTGCCACTTCTCCAGTCAGAAACAAAAAAGCAGCAGGGCAATAAATGCTTCTGAGATTCCTAATGTACAAGAAAATGAAGCCAGGTTGTAAAAGGTCTTGGCTTTAGAAGATGCCAGATTATGAAGAGTGTATTTGGAGAGGCTCAAGGGAAGTGAGCTGTTGTATGAACTTCAAGAGAAGGTGACGTTTTGTTTACAGCCACAAAGAGATCTGCAGGGCCTCAGTGAGGCAGCACTTTTACCCTTTGTACAGCAGCAGCCATGCCACAGAAGAATTAGTGGGTTATTATTTCTGGCTGTATTAAGTGAATTGTGTTTCTAAAAATACTGTCAAAATCACATCAAACCTAAGATATATATGTTTCGGCATATCCTGAAAACAGCAAAAAATAAGTATTTAATACATCAACTGTCCTATTTCAAGGGATAGGCATGACATCCTTAGAAATACTGGGCACGGTTACAGATGGGCGAAGAATTCAGATTCACATTTACGGCCCCCAAACTGAAGTAATTTGAATACAAATGCTTTTTACTTTAACACAGAAGATTTTATGAGTCAAAGATGATCTTGAGCAATAGGTCAATTAAGATCAGTTGGCAAATTTACACATTGGAGAACGAGGATAATTCACCTATTTTGCCTACACATTAAACAATGAATATGTAGCACAAATATGGTTTAAACAGGCTCTGTCCTGTCAAAAAAAAAAATTAAAACTACTCATTTGGTATTTAAAACATAAGCTAGAACTACCATGCCAGCAAGTCAGGTGTGATCTAGTGCAATTTCCGATGAGAAAAACGAGCAACCTAAGCTAGGGTTATCCCTCATTAAAAAGAGCATGTGATAGTTAGTGAAAAGAACTCCATCTCCAGAAAGGAGAGGTTTTAGAAACTGATTTGAAGGAGGTTACTGGAAGGCTGTAAATAAAGACCTAAGTAAACCCAGACACTTATACTACTACAATTATCCATTCCAAGAATGCTATTTCAGTCTCTATACGCTTATTTTGCTGGTGACACACCAGAACTGGATTTAATACTTTAAATGTTTAAAAACTTGTAACATCCCAATATAAACAAGACAGAGCTTAGTAAGTCCCCTAGAGAGGGTGTATGTCATGCTTCTCTCATAGGTTGATGCTCCAACCCTTTGATGACAACCACAGAAGAAGGTATTTTTGTTAAATTGCTATATTTTACTTTTAAAACTGAATCTCAGAGTTTCTAATCTAGCCCAAAATACAAGTTAATTCCTGGCAAACTGAATCAATTTACAAGCTGTACTTTTTTTATAACATGCCATCTTCCCATTCTCCGTGTTGCTCTAAAGTAGCAAGTTACCAACCTGTCTTAACTCCTGAACTTCATCCTTTAACGCATATACTGTGTCAACAAGGCTTCTAAAATGAAAAAAGATCAACTGTTACAAGGTTTTCAGGAAAACATCTAAATATATTATTAAACAACTGCTAAATGAAAAGCATTAAAAAACAGTTAAGAGCTAATTTCAAATTTGCATTAAAAATTCTCTCTTATCTTGATTACATTCATTAATCCTTCCTGGCAGCAAGGAAGCAGCAAGGATGTGCTAGCAGCTTCTGTGACAGGATACAGCTCTCAAACACATACAGACCTAGACTGGTTCCTATATTATTGCTTTCTGTAACAGAATCATTTTTCATTTCTGACATACACCTTAACAAAAGAAAACAGAATTACACCACAGACAAACTAAAAAGACAACGCCAATTTAATATTGAAACCCTACAACAATTTAGTGCTATAGGGCCACTTACAAGTAAAAACTATTTACAGGTGAAGCGTACCACTTCTTGGCACAGAAGAAATAAACTGAGTACCATACACAGAAGCCAGGCAACAAGCATTTAAATAAGGGCCAACTGCACTTAAAGGACTGGCAGCACACTCCGGACAACTCTGTCCCTTACTACTAATGTACCATACACATACTATTGCAAAAGGAGATGGAAGGAGGAAGAAAAGTGCAAAGTTTACTGTTTTAATCCATCATTCATTAAATGTTCTCTTACTTCTCTTCTATAACAGTCTGACCATTACTTTTAGTTTCTTCTACAATAATTTTTTCTTCTTCTGGAAGCAGGACTTGAGGAGCTGATTCTTTGCGGGAACCTGTTGTAAAAATAAATTACATAATGAGAAACTTGCAGACAGTGTCAGGGAAATTTTAAAGGTTATTATTTCATTCATTGCATGACACACCTGCATGACCAAGGTACATCACTTTCAATTTCTCCCCTTCCCTCTACATACACAGCTTACTGACACCTTTTTTCACATTTGAATCCACAGCCTTATAACAAAAATAAGCATTGTCTGAGATTTCTATCCTGGTGATGACAACTTCTGTGTTATTGGTGGGGATGCTACCCAGTTCAATGAACGGTGTGCACTGGTCAACTATCAGTAAAATCTATACAAATCAACATAGCTGAGTCAGAGAAAGATACATGCATTCAAGAAGCAGCAATTTAAGCCTCAAGGACAGATTCTGATCTCACACAATACAAATCCATGACATAATGCCACCCTAAACCAATTATTCTATCAGTAAGGAGCAGAATAGCTATATAAAATGATACAGCAACAGAAGAAAGTTAAAAACCCTTTCCCCAGAACACCATAAACACCACAATTGTGTGTCTGCATAGACACACACATGCACATACACTTTAAGACTGTCTTCTAGTCCTATAATAAATAAAATAGTTCGTATTTGAAACATTAATAACGTACTTAATGGTTTAACAACAAAAATCTCAAAACATTCTAAAATCTTCAGAACATTTTCTACAATTACAATTTTTAACATCAAGATAATTCACACAAATTCTAGTGGTGTAGCTCTAAATAGAAAATCTGCTGCTCAGAGATGCTCGTCCATCCATACGTACATAAAGCATGCATTCTAGAAACATTACTTAGTTAGGCTGCAATAAATTACAAGCATTTTTAAGAGGGCTGTGAATTGCTACCTAAGCATTTGTTCAGAATTCAAACACAGCAGGTAAGGCATTAAAATTCCTATATATTTTAACCAAGATACGAGTATTAACAAGCAAGGTACGTGTGCCTAATGTGCTGAGTTTTCACTAACAAGGAATGCCTTTATTCTAGCAGTTTGAACAAGTTGGTAGGTACTACAGGACTACATGTGTCAGGAGATAGCCCCGGCTGAACAGTTGTGTTAACAGTGCTTCTCTTTTACTATTCATAATAATAAATATATAAAACGTTTATATAATCTAAACACATAGAAATTGAGTTCATTGAAAAATCCTAACTTCCTTAACAGCTGCAGTCTTGAGTTCTGAACAATAAGCTTGTAGGGAACACAGTTTTGCAGTACTTGTTAAGCTCATTTAACTGGTTTTAGCAATGGCAAACATTCTTTAACAAAGAAAAGTTTCCTTAAGGTAACAGCAAAGATCAAACATATCAGTACCCGACAGTCAAGTTTTGTGGAATAAAGATAACTGCATATTTGAGAACAGAATCTCGTCCTTGAAAGCCGTAAGTTCTTGATCTTGCCAAGTGAACAAATCCTTTCCAAAAAAATACCCTCACCCCCCCATTTTGCTGGGAAGGAGCAACCTACAGGACAAGCTCAGCAAATGAGGCTCACGGACGTTTCCTCGTTTGCACTATCAATCTTCAGTTGGAAAAAAAGTTGCCTTCTGTTTATTTCAGTTAATTGGTTACTGCTGGGTTTTATTTGCCCAAGACGTAACACAACATTGAGCTAAACCAGATCACTAAATTTCGGGTCTCTGTACCAATTTTGACCGCTTCAGCCTAGCGTGTGCTCAGGGAGACTCCAAGCAAAGAGAGAGAAGTGCCACGTGTTTCTCACCCATGTCCCCCTCAACCAAAGATGGAGCAACGCATTATATTTATCTCCGGACAGAGATGCATCCAACTGTCTTTGCCTGGTCAGAGTAACATGGGTCCTTGCCAAATGCAGAAAGAGCATGGAGAAGACAGCTTTAAAAAAACAACAGTACGTCCTAACTGTAAGGTTATATACACACACCCACGTGAAAGAGATGTCTACACTAGCATATCCTGATGCACGTGCAGCACAGCACAGTAAACACTTCATACTGCCGAGACACAGCATAGACAGCTTCATAAAAACAAAACATCCGCCAACATTTTACACACAAGGAGACCACCACACAGTACACGTACACACTTACGTGATGTAAACTGCTGATGTGAACTGCACTGACCTTTCTGTGCCACAGCATATCAACTACTGTGGAATTCAGGACATCGCAGGTCCTACCCTCAGCTTCACTGACTGCACAAATGCAAAGTGTCTTTTTAAACCTCACAAGCAGTTGCTAACTTAAAGGTTTACATATCCTGCAACAAAGCAGGATCCTGTCATCTAAGGAATACATGCACAGTAGTTAGATTACCTCTTTTTGTTTCATTTGCTTTGTTTAAAGATGCATTTTCAGGCAAGTACACATCCAGGATGAACTGCAAGCAGTGTCACCTCATGACTAGCGCCCAGCAATATTGCCAGAACTACACCCTTTGCCTCCCCCCGTTTCTCTGTGACTATACTCCGAGTGACCGTCTCTCTCCAAAGAGCTTTAGAAGCTGCAGCTTTAGGACATGGAGAGGGCTGCATCACAGCACAGGGGAGCCTGTACAGAGAGCTAAACTAAAAGGACAGCTCAAGAAGTTGTAGGACAGCTCAAGAAGTTGTTGCAAGTTACTTAATCCTCAAGAAGTATTCCCATCCTCAAGAAGTACTCCATGTTTTCATGCAGAAGACTCGAGAGTTGCTTCAGGTTGCCATACCTGCCCTTTGTCAATCTCAAATTTGCAAGTTTTGTGCTGAATGGTATTAACTGTTTGACTTGTAGTGAAACCGGGTCGTGTCACCACAAGTCAAAGAGGCAAAAAGAGAATGTTCAGGCTGGCCTCCAAAAACTCTGCCCCTAAAACACCTCAAGACAAACCAACCAAAAGTAGTAGTTTAAAAATAACAATGGAGGGGAAAGAAGAAATAAAAGCCAACCATCCCAAGCGTTACAACACAGGTTTGGTTTGGTTTGACTTCTTGGAGGACGCTTTTGGGGGAAGGAAATGAGAAAGGAAAGGATGTGGAGCGCAAAAATCAAGGAAGTCGCCATAACTTTCCAACAGGGAAACTCAAATCTGAGGTTCTGGAAGACTGAGATACCCCCACTGGGGTCTGTAGAATAGCAAAGACAAAGGCAAAACTCAAAACCATTGTGGACGTGGTTCAACTAAGTTTCTATCAATTAAATACCATCAATCAAGTAAAGGTATCTGTTCAGTATTAGTATTTCAGAGCCCTAGAGTGGAGAACAAAGTCTCAATGCTTTTCACCAACACTAAATTGAGGCTGTTTGCTAAACGCATAGAGTAAAGCGATTAACGTGGCACCATAGCCCACCAGGGCTAGAGACCTTAGCAGCACCCACTGTGTAACGTGGTACAAGGGACCTACAGGGCAGGCCTGTCAGTAGCAGACTGCTGCTTCTAGCTTTCAGTGTCTGATCCCCTTCTCGGCCTCATGAGCCACACTGGCAAGCAGTTCTGTGCATACCTGGAAAGAAGCTGAAATCTGTTTGGATATTAATGTGTCTGTATGTCTTCATATCAGAAATTCAGATCATCTCCATCCAAAACTGGCAAAAACATCACTCCTAGCCCTGGAAGTCAGTCTCAACACCCAACAAAAAGAAGCTAGAGCGCAGACTGAATGCCAAAGGGGTTCTCAGCATGTCTGGTCGCAAGCATAACTGGGTAACCACAACTCTTTATTCACTCCTGCAAAGGGAGCGTGACATCTTAAAAAAAAAAAAAAAAGGTTCATATGGTACCACACTGGTTCCTGCCACACGACAGGTTCCTGCCACAACTGGAGCTGTGCTGGCAGTCAGTCCGGTCCTTCAGTCTCAGTCTTTCAGCAGACATGTGAAGAGAGCCTGGAAGCTGTGCACAGACCTTAGCGTAGCAGGCAGGAGTGAAGGAAAAGAAGGGGGATGAAATTCTGATACCTTTTCACTTGAAGTATCAAATCTTTGCCTATGTTCAGAGACCTTGTCTGTCTAGGAACCAATTAAGCCAACAGTAATATGGAGGTGGGTATCTGCTTCAACTACTTCAAACTGCCAACTTCAGGGTCTCATTTAAAAGCCTGCTCTCCTCAGAGTCGGACAAGAACTGGGGTCCTTCCTCCAGCTGGCCATTTTGAGGACAAGGCTCAACCAAGGTACTTTCAGTGATGTTCTCTGAAAGTTTGCCTTCTTCTTGCAACTGTGAGGTTCCTAATTTAAGATACTGAAATTAGACCCATAGTGATGGTGGTTAACTTCACCAAAAAATGCATGGCATAATTTCAGGCCATCAGCAATGTTTCTTCTGCACAGCTTGTAAAAACTGGAGTCTTCTTCACTATAAAGCCACAATAAATGTAAAAAAAAAAAAAAAAAAAAAGAGAAACAGTATTTGTAACTATGCAGCCCTTTTTCTACCAACTTTAATAGGCTCTTCAAAGGCTAGGAAACTTCAAAATTACTTCCTGGACTTTCAAAGGCAGAAGTCTGACTTGCCACTGAAAGACAAATATGTGCAATACAAATTGTTTTTCTAGGTAAGTTAGCCACTGTTATATAGAAAAGACATGTCATTTTCCTGTGGAAGCAAGTGATGAAAAAAATAAGTATTACTTGCTATTTTAAACACTCAGTTCTTCATTGTATTAGTTAGATTCAAGATGCTAAAGTGGATGAGCAGACCTTCCAAGTTAACCTTCTCTTTCTCAGTGACTCTTTGGTGAAGTCCTAGTGTGTTTGATGAAGTCCTAGTGTGAAGAATTCTAAAAATGGTGCTCCCAAACTCCCAAAAATGTGTATGTTGAGACTGAAGTATTGTAAACAAGAAATCCTGCATGCTATAGATCTGTCAAAAGTCAAAAGGGAGCCCTTTAATATCTTGTGCAGATAGCAAGAAAATCGAAACCAAACATCAGGCCAAACTTGAGCACACTGTATAAGATACACCATTTTTTGCAAACTCTTGGGAGTAGCAAAAAAAAGGTTTGGCATGAAGCTTCTTTCTTTCTTTTTCACTAGTAGTGGTACACAAATAGGAAAGAACCCCACATGACTCAGATGACAGATCTAGCCAGTTTACAGCAAAATGTTTTGATGATTAAAATAAAAATAGACTGAAACAAACATACAGTTCCATGTGCAAACCTGAGTCTCTTAAGAACAGAATGAAGACTTTGAAAGACAGATACATCATCTGAAGTGGCAGATCATCCCTCAAGATTTCCTACATTTCACTAAGCAATAAAAAAAGAAACCAGAGGGCTGTAGGACAAAAATTAGAGTTGCTGAAGTCATAGCAAAAAATATTACATGTAAGAGAATTAGATTATATTTTTGTTCCATTAGCGATATTTTAGTATTAGGTTATTATTTTAAATCACTCAAACAAATATCTTAAGTAGGAACACAAGAAGACTTGCTTTAAAGAGAAAAACATTGCAAATATTTTATCATGAAAATATGTAAGGTTTTAGAAATAAATATCCAATTTATACACTTTATCTGTGACAATAGGACCTGTAGTATGTTTTAAATTGTACAAAAAAATCAACTGTGCTTTTATTGAAAATACACCAATTCAAAAAAAGAAAAATCAATTGGGAGGGAGGGGAGGAGGCAACAAAAACAAACATTTTAACTCTTCAGAAATTTTGTCACTTCACTCATTTTTGCCATTTCATTTAAAAATAAAGAGGATACATACTTCCCGTTACACGGAATTTCCTGCAGTTGTCAATTACATTAAACAAAGATTATACATTTATGTCAAAAAAGCTTTTTCACTTCAGCATTTGATTCCTCTAAGGAGAGGGGGAGGGAAAAAGAAGGCATGGGGAGAATAGGGAGCAATATGTTAAGTTACAAGTTATGCTGTCCTTTCCCCCTGTGCAATAATTAAATATTAAAGTCACAGTCTAGCAAATGCAAAATTTATTTCAACTGTACATAACAGATGTCCTTTTTATATAAAACAAAACACTTAATTGATATATGCAACCACAAACAATATGCATACTGTACAGTACAATGCAACATTCAGATATACATCCATTTTGTATTTCCAAAAGGCAGTCACCTACTGAAGATGGCTTCTCCCATTCACAAATGAAGTGCACCATATATAATTTTTTTCTATGCTGTACGTCACTATGTACACATTACTGTGTTTTGGCAGGATTATGCAAAACACCCAATTCATGTTGGTTGGCTTCGATTTATGGCAAATACTAACTTAGGGGAACACTGTGTAAGCCGTTTGAGGAGGGGCTGACAATGGCTTGAACCTACCTTCTAACTCAGATTCTCCATCCTTCCAGTATCTCAGTAACTGTACACATATATTTTACAGAATTGCATAAACAGAAGGTACTATTATTACCATGACTGAAGTTCCACAAAAATAGAAACACTGAACCTTTGGACCGAATACCACCATTTCCACATTGCATTTTTTTTAAGCGTGGTGTAGTAATACGCCTGATCAGTTCACAATAGCGAGTGGCCTGTAACACTGAGGACACCAAACGATTTAAACGCGTAACAACGTTAATATGAAAGAGCATAATTATGATCCAAGTTAATGACTTAAATGCTACAATAATTAATGGTGGTAAACTGTCAAAGCTTTGGTGCATAGAAAGTCAATAAAATCTTCGGATCTCGACAACAAAACATTGTGTGATTAGGAAATTCAAGTGCAGCAACTGTATTTCAAACTCATATTTACACTGTAACATGAAACAGACATAAAAAGAACTATCATTTATCCAATGCAGAAAACATTACTTAACTAGAACACCACAGCTCAACAGGAAAAAAAAATCCATACTTTCCATATATGTAAAACAAAAACTCAAAAGGAAAAGGGGAAGTGAAGTGGCTTACAGATGCACTGTGGAATGGTATGGAGCACACATACTTGCATCATTTCTCTATGCAATACTCCTCCACTTAGGAAAAAGTTTGAAATATATACTAACTTAATGACCAGGAACTTGCATGACTTCCAGTAAGATACACCCCTGAAAATTCTCTTCAGTAAGCATTGCTGCTTTTGTTAGTCCGTTTTTTTAATACAAACAACAACAACAAAGAATTAAGCAGGTGACCAAACAATGCAAGATGAAATGCAAATCAAGCTGTTTTGAACTAGCTTCTCCATGCTGATCACCTTCTGGAATCATTCATATCTAACAATTACTAACTTTCTGATCACGTAACCTGCAGGAAGATGTTAATTACCGGGAAACTTTATAACAGTGTGATCGAGTTCCCAGGCAGCAGTTAGTTGCATCATGACTACTCTGAATTTGTTCCTAGGCTAATACCTGAACACTGGATAACACTTGGAAAAGGATAAAGGAATTGCATCCAGGGATCCTGGTGAAAATGAGAACTATTTCTGTCCTTCGATCATACGCTTTTCCCTCATGCTAATGAAGATTTGGAAAACATTTTGTTTCAATCCCAATTGCATTATCCACAAGACAGAACACACACTTCACCCTCGTCATGCCCCAGATGCAGGTTCAAGACCACCAGCTGTGTATAAGGTGTCACAGTTCTCTGAAATGCCAACACAATTGTAAGTGAAGAGCTGTTGCTGAAAACAAACCTGCTCATGAGAGAAGTTACAAGACAATAAAATCTGTAACAGACATGCTCCAAACAGTAAAAAAAAAAAAAAAAAAAAAAAGGCAAGCATTCTGTTTTTAAGAACTTCATACAAGCCAATTTGATTGCAGTTGTACCTAGAGTTTCAGATGTTGAACACTTGAGCTTTCATCTGGGGAACCATTTTCAGCTCGTCTTTTCAAGAAGAATGGTCACTTGACAGCTGTGCATTTTAACAGGCAAGTAAACATCTAAACCCTCTTTGCTGCCACACTACTGCATACAGTAAAGTGACAATATGACCATAGGTAATATGACATTATCAAAACACTGCATGTAATGAGCATGGACTGCCGGGTTTTCATGAGAAGTGCCAGACTGGGGGCGAGGGAGAGCAGTGCGATCCTTCATATAGACGTCTAAGCAATGAGGAAAAGACAGCAGTATAAAAACAGAAAAAAAAATATGGATTAGCAAACGCTTCTCCAAACAAATGGGCCAGATACGTGAATATCTGAATGATTTTTTACAGCTCTTGTACTGTTTATTTTTAAACCGTATTTTTCTTACTCTACCAGCTTTGTATTTTGTTAATATGTAGAAAATTCAACAACTACCACTGAAGTATTTCCATATTGCTGGCACTCAGCTCACAAACCAGTATGGTTTCAGTACAAAATACAAAAACGTGCTGTATCCAAAAAGGAAAAAAAAAGAAAGGACCTGTTGCTACACTGACCAAGTCAAAAGAAAAGACCATTCAGAGCTACAAATTAGTATCTGTCACTTAAAAAACCCTCAAGAAATATCATCCTTGATAGGATATACACTGTTTAGAATGACTTATTTGTATGTGCATTGAATTGGCAATAGAGCCTTCCACCAGGTATAACTGAAGTTTCAGAAGCCCCCTCAGAAGTTGTTAAAATATCACATTAAAGAGACAAGGAACAGCAAGAAAACATCTAAGAAAAGCAGGCTGTGATACAACAAGCATTTGTTAAGAAAAAGCTCAGAAGTGCATTAGTTCTGGTGAGAGATATATGAGCAACAGCTCTTACGAGATGTAGACCCCATTCTGTAACTATGGGCTGTCCATATACTGTCATAGTCAGAGTCTTCTGAGAGGTCTGAAGGCTCCAAACGAGAAAGACTACTGCGACGACCCAAGGAGTCTAGACTTGATTGGTCATCATCAGCCAAGACGTGATTATGCATCAGGTCAGTGCCTTGCCATGCTAAGGATGTATAGGTGAAATGAAATGGTGGATGTGGATAGGCAGAGGTGGGATGAGGAGGAGAACGTAAGGAATAGCCACAACCAAACACATGAAATAAAAGCAAAAGGTGATGGGAAGAGAAGGAAAAGAGAAAATATTGTTAAAAAGGCACCAAAGCTTTTTTTTTTTTAATTTTAATTTGTTTGGGGTTCAGATATAAGTTTTAGGTATAAATTAAGCTCATTGCAATAATTTTTGAACTGTTACAATACAATTTTTGGCAAGTCTTTTTTAAGCTTCTAAGCAGCCTCAGTTGAAAATTTTCAGAAACCAAAATCTCGTTTGAGGGTAGATTTTTTGGAAGGAGGAGTTTGATTCTTTTCAAGTACGGAGACAGTTGTGGTCTGGAGGCAATCTGATTCGGGACAGAGCAATAAACACAGTACACCAGCACGGTCCAGTGCTGGATGGCAAAACAATAGCCACTTCCCCATCACAAATACATACCTCCATCCTTTCCCTCCCTTGCAATGACACAGTCATTTGTACAGCTGCTTGGTGAACCAGGTCAGGGAACTGTTTCAGATGAAAACTAACCCTGCAAGTTTATTTTTCAGGCAGTTAAATAATTTCCCTACCAGCTCACAATACAGCCACATAAGTGCTTGTGTCAACACTACAAAGAGGAAAATGCAGGGGGAAAAGCAAAGGTTCTCATGCAGAGCAGGGCTGCTGACTTTCTAAATCAGCGGCACCATCCTGTACCCCCTGGAAGGGGCTGACAAACTAAAGCCTTTCTGTGCCTGTAGCCCTGTTATTTCGTTAACCAAGTGGAAAATGGACTGAGAGAAAAACTGGGCAAATAGGCTAACAGCAACATACTGATCCATCCTGTCCCCTCACACACCTCTTCCTACAGACCTCTACCTGAAGTGGTCTTCCCAGTTAAAAACTTGAAGATGTCGACGGTAGCAGACAGATGTAACTAAGAACACTTTCTGTCCCCCTGCCTTTGCTTTTGTGTGTGTGTGTGTTGTTTTTTTAAGCCTGGCAATATCTAAGGACTAAAACCATGTAAGTGGCCACATTATTAGCCACAATCTGTATGACACTGCAAAATATTTAAGCCCACATTTGGAGCAGAAATGTAAAGCAAGCAGAATATAGTGAAACTGTTCTTTTATTTCCATGTCTCACCAAACTAATTCCTACATCTTCCCCACTCCAGCAATTAAAAAAAAAAAAAGTTGCTCTGCTACCTCTAATGCTTTCCAGTGTGCAGTGGTGCCACAGCTACGCTGAATGGACGTTGCCAAAAGTAGCACCCCTGGGGCTTTGGATTAAGGTGCAGCTAGAAGAAATGCCACAGTGCTGTGAGGGCTGGGCAGAATATTAACAGAGAAGTAAAAGTGAAGTAAAAGTAAAGAAGTGGCATATTTCATTGACAACAGGAAATTCTTTCTGGTCTATACTGACTGCTGCTTCCACAGAAGCAATGCAGCATCATTTTTCCCCTCTTTACCAATCCTAATCTACAAAGGGATCTTCTGAAATCTGATGTCTTAGATGACAGCACTTTTCTTTCCAAACAAAGCAGCCATGTGCTTAATCAAAAAAATCATAGTTTTTGCTGCAATTAGGAGCAAATAAAAGCTGCTGACTTCTGATGTATGCAATGATACCTACTGCACTATGTATATTTCTTAAATATACATAGAAAGGAAAAAATAGGCAAAAAAGCAAAAAAAATCATATCCATTATGTATCTGCACACACACAATATTGTGCAGGTGCAAGTGTTTCCTCAACCATTTCTTGTCACATTATCCTTGGATATAACCAACAGATCACAATCAATACATTGAACAGCAATCATCTCATTTAATTTTGGTTGGAACAACAGTATAGCTTCAGGATTTTGATCACATTCATTTCCTTTTATCCAATTAGGCACACTACTGTAATGACTGTAGCACTAGAAAATAGGTCAATATTAATCAAAAATGACGTAATAGCAGCTGATTTACGAAACTGGCAATTTTATCACCTTGGAGACCTACAGATTGTTGAGAACAAAAAGTTAAAATTGAGGTTGTTGCTATTATTCAAAACATTTTAGAAGTCTAATATGAGGTCATATTCCCATTTTAAAGTACATATGAATTACATAATAGCTGTAATTATTCAAGGTGATAATAGTAAGTGAACATTATTAGGAAAATCCATAAACTATGTTTGCAAGTATATTTTATACTGAAAACTGAGAAGTCTCAAAGTGCTTTTGCTTGGAAGCAAAACAGGCACAGAGACGTGTGGTAGCAGTAACAGTGTTTACTACTGGAAATTTAATCAATTTAGTGGACAAGGAGTCTATGATGTCCACTCTTCTAATTCCTGACAACAGCAGAACAAGCCAAATTTCCCATTAAAGTTATGTTCCATTATACTGTGTTCCAAGGATATCTGAATTAAATCCTTAATCAACGGTGCAAAAACTGTGCAAATTGGAACAAACCCAACGGCATTTCCTCCTTCCTTGTGTAAGTGGAACACGTGCTGGTGGACTCCCCTGCTTTGTGCAGTGTTTTACTTACAACACAGAGGAACTCCACATGGCAACCTTGATTTGGATTAAAGGAAGTAGGACCCCAGAGACACATTACAGGTTTTCAATAAGCTAGGTATTGATCTGAGAAACTACAAATGGCTTTAAGCAACACAGCTCTGAGAACAGTTTCTCCTGAAATTATGAGATGGGATTAAAATTTGCAATTAATACTAAAAACAACTGGTGGCAATAAAATACCATATCATTTTCTGTACCGTAAGTCTTTGTTGAACAGGTCAAAAAAAAAATATACTCCTCCAAAATTATGACTATTCTTCATTCCTCCTCACTACTTACCAGCTTCTTGAAATTTATCGAAAAACATACCAAGCAACTGTTGACAGATGCCTCAAAACCCCTCGTTCATTGGTGAAGGTTTTATGCAATTTTAAACCATGACAACTAGTCACTTTGTCTTTGTTTTAAATCAACACTTAAAGAACTATAATCTCTAACCATGGACCTTGGCTTCCAATACTTATTAAGCAAAAACCAGATTATTACTTCTTCCAGGTCCAGCTTGCAATTTGCAGAGTTCTGAGACCATTGACACTACACTTCTCTTCTTTGCAAACTATCTGATCTGTGGTTTAGTCAGTCATTTCAGTATTTTCTAACTTACTTGAATTTAGTGTCTGACGTGTTTTGGCACTTGTGCAATATGCTTCAATGACTTTAAGAATTTGAGCATCTTCTTCTAAAGCAGCTGTACCTAGAATCAATGGGAAAAATAAAATTTTAAACATGGATATATGTTTCTTAATACAGACAAGCCTTTGTAAATCCTGTTTGTTCAAAGCTGAATACTACATATTTCAGTTGGGACCAAAGTTCAGCCTAATCAACCTTTTAAAATTCTCTTAATTATTTCAAAAAAATCAAGCTTCAATAACCAAAAGTAACAAGAACTTTAAAAAATGAAAATACTATTCCAAGATGTTTAAAACAACAAAAGACAAAATACAAGTCACAGAAATTACCCATACATCGAAGAAATTTTCTGAGTATGTAAATTTGCATAGGACATATCTCTGATTTCAAATCAAACAGCTGGTAAACTGAAAAACAGTTATTCTTTCATGTTATCAAAGAAATGAAGGAACCAAATATAATTCAAAGAGAAGAAATCTTGACAGCTTTTGGCTTTTGCAAATGACTCAGATTTACCCTGAAAGGTAAACAGCATTATACTGAAAATTAAACAAAAAAATACATTGGCACAATTTCAGCCCAGTGTGCAGTAATGTGCCACTACCACTTAACTGTATCTATGAAAAGTGGAGTACATTCAACTTCCCAGATGTTAAGAAATTAACAGCATTACTACACAAAATAAATAAATCTAACCATTCGAACTTAACATTGCATTTTTTTTTTTTTAATATAGGTCCACAGCCAACACATTTCTGAAAAAAACAATAGAAAATGTCAAATTGTTCACTTGAAACAAAGAGCGAAATTTCAGTCAAACTAATCTAGAAGTACTGGTAGTTTAGATGGAACCAGGATTTCATGGGCAAGTCAAGATGGTTTTTTGTTTTAAAACCATTTTCCTGCGTTCCTCATTCCAAAAAAAACTCTAGTCTTGCAGGTTCTCTGCTGCATGAATCTGAACTGCCTTTAACATCAAGATATAGCACTATAGCCAATGCATCTAGGTTTATTTTTTGTGATTTATTATCACCACCACAAAGCTATATATTATTATGTCAAAAGATTTGGCAGGACAAGCTAACTGTTGAAGAAATCATCTTGACTAGGCATAGCTACCCCACAGTTTAAGAGATTCAGATATTCCCAAGTGCAGGTTATTTCTCCTTCAAGGCAGGAAAAATTATTTCATTTTGTTGTGGTTAGAACGCAGCACTATATTATTACCATAGCAAAACAAGTATTTCGTTTCTGTAATCAGTATCGTAAGGGCACTCAGCTGAAATGCCTTATTTAGTTTCCTCTGCCTGATATAAAGCTAATTTAACATAGCAGTTTTCAACACAGCCCACATATCCTTGGGAATCTGGAGAAGCTCCACGAACTGGAAAAGGCCGAAGGAGAACTACAACAGAACTGAAGCTCCTCATCACTGACACGAGGTGGGGGCATGGGGGTGGGGAGATGAACAGTAAATGCCAGAATCAATGAAGTATTTCTGCAAGTAACACCCTTTGGCTTAAAACCACCGAACATCCCTTTCATTGAAGTCTCATACATACAAAATGGGTGTTAATTTAATCTGGAGTGAAAAACAAGTTTTCCAATACACTTAAGTACAGCTTTACGCTCCCCCATCCTAAAAGGGCTTACATCGCTTCTCAGTAAACGTGCCGTAATCATTGCTACATCTATGCACACCTACCACATCTACTACTACACCTGACAGCTACTCAATCTCCAGCTTCCAACATCTGATATGACACTTTATTAACAGATGACTCCCAGTAAGGAGGGAAGATGACACCAAGCTGAGTGGTGCTGTTGATACAAAGAAGGAAGAGATGCCATTCAAAGGGACCTGGACAGGCCGGAGAAGTGGGCCCATGTGAACCTCATGAGATTCAACAAGTCCAAGTGCAAGGTGCTGCATGTGGTCAGGGCAATCCCAAACAGGAGTACAGACTGGGTGAAGAACTCATTGAGAGCAGCCCTACAGAGAGAGATTTCAGGGTTCTGGTGGACAAAAGGCTCAACATGAGGCAGCAGTGTGTGCTTGCAGCCCAGAAGGCCAACTGCATCCTGGGCTGCATCAACAGAGGAGTGGCCTGCAGGTGGAGAGAGGTGATTGTTTCCCTCTGCTCTGCCCATGTGAGGCCCCACCTGGAGTCCTGTATCCAGGTCTGGGGTCAGCACAAGAAAGATGTGGACCCGTTAGAACAAGTCCAGGGGAGGGCCACAAAGATGATCGGAGGGCTGGGGCACCTGTCCTGTGAAGAAAATCTGAGAGAGTGGGGGATGTTCAGCGTGGAGAGAGCTCTGGGGAGAGCTCACTTCTATACTTAAAGGGGTCTTTTAAAAAGGATGGAGAGGGACACTTTACTTGGGTAGATAATAAGACAAGGGATAACGGCCTTTAACTAAAAGAGGGTAGATTTAGGCTAGACATTAGGAGGAAGTTCTTCACTCAGAGGGTGGTGAAGCACTGGCACAGGTTGCCCAGAGAAGCTGTGGATGCCCCATCCCTGGAGGTGTTCAAGGCCAGGCTGGACAAGGCCCTGAGCAACCTGGTCTAGTGGGTGGCATCCCTGTCCATGGCAGGGGGGTTGGAACTGAGTCATCTTTAAAGTCCCTTCCAACCCAAACCATTTTGTGATTCTATGATTCAATATTGTTCTCCAATAGTACAGCCAGTAATATCAGGGAAGTGAAAGGAACTAGTATGGCTACATCATAAGAGTTTCTAGTGATGGAAACTAAACTGGAAAACTAAGACTGTTACTTTCCAAGTTGAGAGCTTTTTTTGTCCTTATGTTCCTTATATTCAAATAATGAAACCTTATTTACAAACTAACTTCTTGGATTGCTTAACATTAGAAATAAAAAATTATGGGAAAGGAGACCTTTGATCTAAATATAAGTCCACCTAAAACTGATATCACACATTCGACAAGTTTCAGAGAATACTTAAAACGTAACTGAAAATATCACATCTAACTAGAGAAAACACTGGGGTGTTTATTAACCACCTAGTGGTATTTCAGTTCCCTGCTCCTTAAAAATTAAAGACAAAGAACACACCACCACCACAGAAGTATAAAATGTGTATTTAGAAGAGTCAAGAAAATCTGTAATGCTGTATGAAACTTTTCCAAAATTATGTTTAAAAAAGTCAAAACAATTTCCTTAGGTAAAAAAAAAAAAAAAAGTCACTACTGGCTTTTCCCCAGAATGAAAAAAGTGTCATTTTAAAGATAAAACTTCTATTATGCAAGAGACTGATGAGAACAGTCTTCTCCAAATGTTACCTTGAATGGACTATAAAAAAATTACTTCTTTCATAGTATAGAGAACCATAACTGCACTTAGCTACAACAGTTTATAAGAGCATGGTTAGATTTAAATAAGGATGCTTCTTATGTGGTCAGTTCACAATAATTCTTCTGAAGACATGGTAGAGAATCAAGTTTTTAAATAGTGTCAGCCAGATGACAATTTCAAATATTTAAGAAGCCTCTTGTAGACCATAAAACTTTTTCACTAAGATAAACAACATACCCTGAAGCTCATCATGTAAATGAGGGCCATGACTCATTTATAAATACACCATCCAATACAGTTAGTGTCCATGTAGTGCTTGTTACTAGTTCAGCTCTCACTGGTGTTTTTAAATCTCAGTAACTTTGGTTTCTATATTCCAGATATTTTGGTTTCTATATTCCAGACATGCTTCAAAACTATTCTGAATAGAAGCTACCACATACATGCTACTTAACACCTACACAGATGATGCACACAGAATGCAGTGAGGTAGGCCTAAAATACCATGCAGTGTGTATTAAGGACACGGCTAGAATGGAGTTAATACAATGCACAACAACAGACAACCTATTTTCTATTGTTTTAAAGTTAAGTCTGATCTTCCTCATGCCAGTAACGAGGGAAAAGAAGTAAGAGGGAAATCCTGAAAAGCTGTCTTTATAGAAGGGTCTCTGCTACTATGCAGGTACGGGTCTTTCATCCTTTCTCATGAGAGAACCCTCTTCATGCATCATAAAAATAAAGCTTATCCTGAACTAAAGCCTCCATCCGTACATCCACAAAGACAGGATCAGTCCGTCCACTACCTCAACTCTTTGCTGTTGCAAAGTCACAGCACACTCAGAAGCACTTCCACCTTAGGAGAACCAGCCCTGAGGACAAGCTTTTTCTTTCAAACCCTGCAGAAGTTGGCGAGAGACAGTGTTTACAGTAACATACTTCATGTATTCATCACTCATGGCACATAGATGCTAACTTAAGAAGCTCATGAGCAAAGGACAGACAGAAGCAGAAGTTGCAGTAAAGGAATCTGGCTTTCAGATGCGAACACAGTCAAAACAAGCTATTTTAAGCTCCTTATCTTTTAGTGGCACAACTAATTGAATCGTTCATTCACACAAATTTACAAGGCACTTCAACAGGCACCTCACCTGACCTAGTTTGGTTGTTCACTTCAGAATATGAATTACATTGTAAAGGCACCTCTCCACCAACTACAAAGGAGCCTGAAATGACTAGCTTGAGTAGAAGCATAACTGAACAGAGGGTATGAGTGCCACCAGAAGTAAAGGTACCAAAAATAGTTACTTATTTGCAGAAGGAATAATATTATCTAAGTGGCAGGAGTTAAAAAAGTTTCCAAACTTACTGACATCAAAGTTGCATGCTACAATTAAAAATTAGAAAAAGGAATGTAGTGCCAGTGCTGCTGACAGACCACAAAGCAGAAATTTTGATCAGAATAAATCTCAGTGCATCATCCTGCAACTTCCATCTTCCCCGCACACACATTTTTTTAAAAATCTACAGACACCCACTGGAATGGATGTCTCTCACTTGGCCTTGGATAAGGTTAATTCTGTACTCAATACTAAGACTCTAGCAAGCAATTAATCCCATTGTGATACAAATACCGAAAATGAGTAAAATCCCCCTGACAGGGGAGAGGAAACCAGATGACTTGCTTAGACTGAACATTTAATTCTCACAAAATTTAAACAGATGTTATTTCCAGCCTTTGTACTATGCAGACATTTATTCAAGTCTTTCTTACTTTTTCTCAGTGCAAACTCTTCATCTGATGGCTTCCGTTCTGGCTTGCGTTTGGGAAGCAGCTTTTTCATGGTTTTAGGGCTTTTACTGAGATCCTGTGAGGGAAGAGCAAAAATACAAAAGAAAGTTGAGCTTCTCTACCGTATTTCAAATATTAGCTTCTAAGATGCATACAGGAGTTCATAACTAAAAATCTGCTAACAGCACCAACGTTCAGTTTACTAGTATTTTTTGGCACTTCAGATTTGCCTGAACTGGCTGATTTCTTCTGTACCCATCCTCCAACTATACACAAAGTTGGATATTTTTAATCTATTCTGTCAACAGAAATATACAGAGAAGCTGCTGCAAAACCATGCAGGCTGTTTGGGAGCTACAGCGAAGGAAACAGGCAGGCACGTATCCTTACTCGTTTTTTTCCCCTTAACCTTTGAAGAGGCAACCCATTTGACTTCTCTATTTAAAAGCAGGTTTAAAAAAATGACCTAAGAAGGAAGCTTGGAAGGTAGTATACCTATATTCTTTAAAGCCAGAATTTTTAAGTGTTTAGAGCTTTGTCAGAACAGACCTACAGCAAAAAAATACAGCAAGAAATAGAGCATTTCTGCTCATAATGCAGTCATGCTAATTTACAGGAGCAATGCTAATTTTACAGGAACAAAAGGAATATACTGGTCTACCCCTTACCTTAAGGGTACAAGACATTCTCTACAAAAGTACAGAACAAGAAAGTAAAAGAATGAATGAGCAGGACAGACCAGAGATGAAGATAGACTGAATACTATCAATATGCTAAACACTATAAAGATGAAACTTTAGCATTCTGGAGAATTTAGTGCCACACACAAAAGGCATGAAAGGAATTTAACTTACAAAGAGATGAGAATGTAGTACAGCTAAACAAGAGAACACCTTATAACAACTAAGCCCAAATATTAACCTTCCAATTGAAGACTACCTATCACTTTTTCCCCTGTTGCTTAAGGGATTTAGAAAGAAATGGCAAGTTACACACCCACCACAATCAAAACCAACCACACCAGACTGAGGCACAGCGTTTAGACTGCAGTTTCTAAAACTGCAATTCACATGCCCACAAAATAACATTGTTCTGCTAACATCGCACACTTCCAAAAAAAATCATAGGCATAACTTTGGGCAAACAGATCTAGAGGGTGTTCTTGTTCATGACAGGAGGTTAGAGGTCTTTAAGGTCCCTTCCAACCTAAGCCATTCCATGATTCTCTGTTACTCTTTTTGGGTTCTGTTGCTTTGTATTAAATTTGCACAGTGAGAATGACAGAAAGATACCAAAACAGAAGATATTACCATGCCTCACAGCATCCTCCTTATACAAACACAGACTTTCAAAGTCAGTCTACTATTTTCTTAGTATTTATAAAGCCATGCAAAATGTAGCAGCAAGATCAAATCAACCTACCACCACCGCTGTATTTCTCTTGAAACCAATTCCTGTTTCACACCATATGTTAATTAAAAACTACGACAGCATCTCAAAAACTAAGTTTCTTTTTTTTGGTGGTAGGTTTGTTGTTTGGGGCATTTTTTTTGTTGTTGTTTGGTTGTCTTTTTTTGCTAAATGGTGACATTAACCATAAGATTCATTTAAGTAGAAAAAGATTATGTATATTTTGACAGTTTAATATATATTTTCACTTCTTTTCTAAACAGTTACGTCTTTTCTAAATGGTTTTCAAATAGTTACCTAGTGCTGGTGGTAAATACTGAGGAATCAAGAGTCAGTTATACCACCAGAGCTGTTTAGAATGATTTGATACAGCATTTTGAACCACCATAGAATCCCTTATCCTACGGGCTTCTCAGCATGCTTAGCAAACAACTTACTTTGCAGTAAGCCTGGATGATCAATATAACAAAATAATTGCTTTTTTTTTGTTTTTAAAGAATTTAAGAATTGCTAATTGTGGGGGGTTATGGTTGTGTTTTTTTTGTTGTTGCTTTTAAATCTTGTTTAGTAACTAGACAAAGGATGAAAGTAAGTGGAAACACAGCAGGAGGGATGATATCGTCTCCTAACAAGCTTTTGTATTTTCTGAGCTTCAAGACTAAATGCCTGTTTGAAATAAACAGCGTTCACTGGTCCATTACCACTGATTCAGCACTAGCTGTTAGCACATCTTTATATAAAAATACAGACAAAATTTTAAAGTGCTGGTATGTAAAAAAGAGTTAAACTTATCATCGCAGGCCTTTTACAGAGTAATACTTATTGGCTGCTGCATCTCACCTCTTTATAACAAAGTGCTGCTGAAGGCCTTAATGGAGGTGCAGGCCGTAAACAACTCAGACTCCAAGGCTTGGGAGTCTTCGGAGGTTCCAGAGGTCCCCAGTTTATCGTGGTATGTGGAGTCCCATGATGCGACGGATGAGGGAGAGTGTGGTATGCAGGAGTCAGTGGTATCGGCTTGCTATCTGAATGCTTGCTGGAAGGCGTTACTGGATGGGAAGGAAGCTGTCAAAGACAGTAACAGTTATGGGAAGGGAGAGAAAGAGTATTATCATCGTAAAGGCAAAGTACCATGAAGGACTGGTGAAATAATCTCACCTGTCTAGTGCTTTTGTTTATTACAGCTGTGCTTTCAAAATTTTTAGCACTGAATTACTGCTTGAAAAAATTGCACTTAAATAAATTTTTATTGTCTACTGTAGATCGAGCACGCACTACAGAAAAAACAGCTACAAGCAGTTCTGCTCCCACTTCTTCCACAACTAATAGATAAATTTAGATCCATTCATATAAAACAACCCAAATTCAGAATCTGAAAAAAGTACTTCAGGAAATTATTTTTCCACAGACCCACGCACATTGCCAGTTAAAACCTACTCTTCTAAGGACACTTAAGAGATGATGTTATTACTTGGCCATGATAGAAAAAGTAACTATAGTGAATCTTCTTTTACCCTATTAAACTGTTACACCAAGAACTAAGCATTTATTCTGTTCACACAATTAAAAGCTAAGATTTTGACCCCTCAAACTATAGTTATAACCATTAGTAGCTACAACCAAATGTTAAAGAAGATGCTTTACAAGGTAGTATATTTGCCAGATAGAATTAGGTTATCTACACTGCTTATTCACTTCACAAGTTATTTCTTACTGTGTGAGATGGCACAGAATGAGGTTTAATGGTGGGATTCCCAACAGTTGTGACTTTGGTTTGCTTCTGCAGATGATCCACCCACTCATGCAAGTCTTGTTGGTTGTTACATGACACTAGTATCCTTTCAATCATATTTCCTAGGTGACAGAAAAAATAAGACGTAGGAAACCAAAGAACAACTGAGTCCATCTGACCTGATAATAAACATATACATTTCTTAAAACATTATAACCCCTAAGTACCAAGAAAAAAATTTTACCCAGGATTTTCAGAACAGCAGCATCTCACTGTTCCATGTTATAGCATTTCCCCCATGCATTTGTTCCTCCACAAAGCAAATGAATTCTACCTTTTTTCGCCCACTTTTGATAATTAAATACATTTATGATAAGAAATAGATGTAGGAGACAGGTTCATCCTGAGGTCCAGAGGTACAATCTACTAGCCTTATTCATCTCTGTGTTCTCCAGGAAAGCCAACGTAGAGCCTACAATGTCATTCTTTAGTCTGCAAGCTACAGCATTGGACAAGTGATAAAATACCATTCAGAAAGGTAGAAAGTCAGTCTGAATCTAATATTAAAACTGAGGCAAAAGTCACTTGGGAAAGCAGCAGGATGATTAACCCAGGATTACATTAATTTCTACAGTTAACTCAATTTTAACCCATCACATTCCTTATCTGAGGTGAGCTTCGGAGTTATCTCAGAAGAACAAGCAACATCAACAGCTTTTTTTCCCTCCACCTCACAGCACTGAGGTGCTATACCACCTGGCACCTGAGAGCCTCAAAATTACTTTATTGAAATGCAACCTGCTTGGGGGCAGAACGGATCCAGAAAACAAATGAAGGTATAAATCTCCACCATGTAGATCCTTCTCCCATTGTGTCTTCCTAGGATTCTGACTTCAGGAACTGTTCTTCAAAATTAAGTCACATGCTGAAACAAACTACTTACCAGACAGAAAATACCCAAAGAAAGCACAACGGCAACCACGATTAGCAGAGTTACTAACAGTCTCTCAGTAAAGAGACTGACCATTTATTTCTAAAGCAAAGTTCTTGATTAAAGCTCTTCTGGACTGTCTGAAATTTCCTTTCTTCCAGAGAGTAGCATAGTCTGAACTGCTTCACCAACAAAGGACCTTTTCCAAGGCTACTGCCTTAATTAAAAGACGGAAATCTAGGGATGAACCCCATGCAAAGGCAGTTTGCCAACTGCTTAACCGTAGCAGTAAATAGCTATTTTCAAGTGGGGCTCTGTGCAGATGCCTTACCAAATTTGTATAATCACAAAATGTCTGAGGAGACTGGAAGAACCTCTAGAGGTCACCTTTGTCCAACACCCCTGCTCAAGCGGGGCCACCTAGAGCTGGTTGCCCAAGACCACGTCAAGACAGCTCTTAAATATCTCTAAGCATGGAAATTCCACAACCCCTGGGAAACCTGTGATAAGTGTTCAGTCACCCTCAGAATAAGAAACTTTTTCCTTATGTTTAGATAGAACATCTGATATTGAAACATTAAATAGCAAATAAAACTATTTCCAGACAATACCTGATATTTCAAATGCATTTTTATGGTTTTCACTGTCTTCTAGCTTTGTGATAGTCATTCCGGTCATTGGCAGTTTTCCCTGAGAAAAAGAAACAACACTGAAATTAAATCCAAAACGCACAAAACCATTACCAAGTAAAGAATACGTAATTTCAAACTCTGAATGAACTTGTGCACATAAAGTATATCGTTAAACATGCATACACACACTGATGGGTTTAAAATATTTGAAAATCCACACAGACACCTTGCAATGGAAGTTTTTATGCCCAACTTCTACAAATGAGACCTGTGCCTTTAATGAATTTATCTGATATCTGGGCAAGCTATGAATCCATACGAACATAACAGTGGTTATTCATCATAGCCCCAAGTTCTGGGAACTGAGATGTTCAGGGTCATCCAGGTTACATGATTAGAGACAATGGTGACTGATCTTAAATCACATTTATTTGCAAACTGATTGATTAGCTCTCAAAACAAGGTTTGTGGTACATTTAGAAAGGAAGATTTCATTAAAGAAATCCTTCAATTATACTGAAGACTTGCATCTCATATCCCTACCATTACTAAACTCACTCTCAATTATTTGGGGAAAAAGATCGATGGCAGTAAAAACACCTTCAAAGTTTCTCAAGTTTCAGAAGAACACATTAATTTTGCAGAAGATAACCTAATTCTCATTCTAAGACCAAGCAGTCCGGGAAAAAAAAAAGTCAGTTTAGGATAACTTTCTGTCCATTTAGAAACACAGAAGAACAGATAAGATGCAATATTGTCAGGATGAAAGGCTTTACCAAAAATGCAATTTTTATTGAAGTTCTTTTAAGACAGATCCTGTATTCTTCTGCACAGAAACACTATTCAGCACATGCTGGCAGAAGTGCAAATCCTATGTACTCAGGAATTTTGGCTCCAATGGAGGGGATTTTATTTTATTTTATTTAAATGACTACCGGATGGACAAAGGCTTCTTATAAGCTGAACTAAAGCCACTTAGTATTCTGTATGCACACAATATGCTGAAGCCCAAGATGCCAAAAATAAAGTTTCCTTGCACTAGCTTCTCCAATGAAGGGAACATGGTAGCATTGTGCCTTACAATGCAGCCTAAAATTCAGTTTTTCAGGTTCTTCTGGTTCATAAATAACAGAGCATACAGCCACACTGTAAGTGAGGTGCAAGAAATGCTGACATAGGTGCAGAGGGAATACGGGGACACACCAAGCAAAAGATTGGTGATGGAGAACAAAAAACACTTGAGCCACATGGAGACAAGAAGTACAAAGTCAGCAAAACAGAGAAAATTGAAACAAACTCATGAACAATTTACATTCCCCTTCTTTCATGAAACAATTGTGAAGCTATCTTGTAAAATACAGTTTGTATTGTTTGTATCCACAACCATGGATAAATGTACTCCCCGCTAGTCCGTTACAGTATGTGGTAAATACCAGGCACTATGAACCAGAATGCCTGAAGCCTGCAGAGAACTGGAATATTCAGAAATAGATGGAGGCTGTACTGTAAGCTGAAGCAGCTGCAGCTTACACCTAAACTGTAAGGATCGGGAAGTGCTCCTTTCTCCCTGTTTGTAGACATGCACCAATCAGGAAACGAGGCATATAAAGGACATCCAAGGACATCGTTTCTCTTGGAATGACTAAGGGAGCTGCATCACCATCTACCCATATCCCGCTTCTGGGGCAAGAACCTCAAAACAAAGATCCAGACAGCACATGCTATGTATTCCTGACACAGCTCTAAGCCAGTCTCAGGAATAAGAAGTAATGACACATTTTTGCCTTGCTGTGAAAATGCAGACGTTAGGATTTGAGAAGTTCATAGCGTCAGGAAAATCACATTAGAACTTAAAAATAAATCAATAATTTTCTATTCAACAGAGGGCTGGACAGAAAACACTAAGAAAGGGCTGTGAACATCCTGAGCAGACCGTGAAGACAAGTGCACAGAAAATTGCTTATTTATTGAACAATGACATCCACCTGAGGGACAAGATGTGAGGGAGAAGGAAGAAAGTGTATGAAATTTAAAAGTAGGAGAGCAGAATTAAGCCTGACAGATTCATTGCTTAATTTTGTATTGTTGGTGAACTCGCTAAATTTTCACTCAGTTGCCTTTGTAATAGAAGCACCTTCCATCATCAGGAATTATGGCTGTGCCACTTGGGATCTAGCACTCACCTGCCTTTTCTAGTATCTTTTTCCATCTATGTCAGGATAAAGCATCAGCTAAAAGTTATTAAGAGCAGCACAAAGATAGCAGAAGCTTGATTATGTATTTGATAAATCCGACTATCATGAAACCAAACATGAATTTTAGAGTCACACAGTTTGTGACTGGATGTAGCCAATGGTGTAAGAACCCTGAATTACAAACCTTTAGCATTCCTTTGTGGCAGAGGACTCGCTACTTGAGAGAAAGGAACAGAATGCTTGAAAGAATGATTTACAGAAGTACTTAAAGCAGATGGGATCTTGGCTGCCTTTTAGAACTTTTATTTCATTTTCCCTTGCTTTTGGTGATTTACTGTGATATCAGAATCACTCAGCCAGACTTGAAGAATGTTTACAAAAATCTCAGAAACTCGTGGAGTGAGCACTGGCTCCTAGGTGGTCTTTGGAACTACATATAGTCAGAATGCAAGAGCAAGTATTCAGCTAGGAAACTTGCTACAGCACTTAAAGGCCATGTACCAGGAGTGAGTAGTGGATCTGTGAAGTGAAATATCTGGCAGTGCTAAGGGCCCGAAGGCCACACTGTAGGTGTTTTAGGTGGTAGTACATTGGGCTAGCTCTAGGTTGGTGCCAGGGACTGAATGCCAATGAGTACCTGAAACAGAACAAGTGTACTTCTGGAGCATGCCTTCCAGTTCAGGTTCATCCAGAGGAAATCCCGTTGGTGAGCCCTGAGATCACTCCTACACTGTGACTCAAGAGTCAGTAAACAGGAAAAACTAGAAGACTCATTTAAGAAGTGCTCTGCTGATTCGTAGATACACCTAAAGAACTAGATGGTAACCCAACCTAACTCGCACCACTTAGAGTCCTGTGCAATTCTGGTAAGATTGAAGCAGCAGCCAGAAGATCACTAATGAGCCTGCACAACAAAATCCTTTTCTTATCTAGCTCCAAAAAGCTATTAATTCTTCCTCTCATTAGCTAATACCAAGAAGCACAGAGGTGGAAAAAAAACATCTTGCTGATGAAGTCATCAGAAGTCATCAGCTGCAAAAAAGTCAAATCCAAGCTTCTAGACTTCATAGACACAGATGAACAGTTCTTACTGCAGAAATTACCTTTTCTCTTTGTAAACACAGAATTTTAATAATCTTCCCAAGTTTTCTACGAAACATTTGCGACAAAAAACTCCCAGCATTTATACACATACGTACATATGTTACTTTACCTGATAGATAAACCCACTCATCCTCGGGCTGGCAGACAACATTAGCAATATGTTAGGGAAGAGGAGAAGATACCTTTCATTCTTTTCCTTATTAACAAAAAAAAAAAAAAAAAGTAAAAGTAAATACAACAATCACAAGCTCCCTCCCCACTTTTTATATTTTATATTATTAAAAACCATCAACAACGTTACAACTCCATAGTTATTCCACAAGCATTCATCTCTAGCAAAATTAAGCCTCCGTAAATGTAAAAACAGTTAGGGTTATTTAGTTTTCTATTTCAAAATTTCTAGTAACACGTACTTATAACCCCTTGCTAGAGAGTAGAGCCTTATAATTTTTTAAAAAGAATTTTTAAGGCCAGTATTTGACCCAGACGGTGTTTAATTTGGTAAGAACAGTTTCACTGACTTTAGCAAAACCAAAGTCACATATTGGATATATTTGTTAATATAACTCAGATGGACGCTGTTACTGTAATGTCAAGATTTTGTGTCTCTTAAATTGGACAGATCAGTTTTTTCTATAATGTCAGATTAAGTTCTGAATTAGAAAAAGATTATGAAAGAAAAGTAATAATGCTCGTATTCATGATGAAAATATTCATTGCTTCGTTCTGTTTTTAATATTCTGGTTTCACTTATGAGGTTGTCCTTAGTTTTTTGAGAAGTACTTCCATGGAAAGAGGAGAAAACTTACTCAACTGGTATAGACAAACACTTAAAGAAAGAAGCATTGACAAATAAAGCTTTTATTTTAATAGCAAAACAAATATATCCGTTCTCAAAGTCACTGTCTCAATTCCGAACATCTTTGCAATACAATACAGGTCCTTATCAAGTTTGAATGTTTCTGTTAGTTTTTCAGTAGATCTTTACAAATGTCTATATCATATAAAAAGAAATGAAAACATTTGCTTTTGCACACATCAAACTGTTAGATATCTAGTCAAAAAGCAATGTTGTAATATATGTGGAATCTACTAGAAGTCTATTACATTTGACATTTTAATCAGAATGAGAAACTGTGGTGGCTTTTTTTTTTTTTTTTTAAGACAAGAGGCAACTGCAGAAGATGCACTATGAGTTCTACTGAATCTTACCTAAGTTTATTTAAACACCTAACAAAATATCTGATAGAAAATTAACAGGTGATTAATTTTAAAGTATTTAGTTGCAAAACACTTTTGTCTTTCCTCATATGCATTGAAATCTTTGTTCTAGGGGAGGAAATTGAATGAGGTTGCAATTCAAAAACCCCCAACAAGTTCAAAGCATAATTGATTATACAGGAGAACAGCCTACAGTAAAAACATGTCAGTAATCTGTATACATTTCTCTTCTGTTAGCACTTGCTTTGAAAATCTTTTAGAATGTTATCTCTGGTAGGTTTTTTTCTTTAAAAATCACCCCTACTCTGCAATGTCACCTTTGACTTTTTCACGTCTCCTCTTAGTTCATTTCTCCAAAGCCATTTGTTTTTCAAACCTACATTTCATAAATGTACTATCTTAGCTAAGTTCCAAAACAGTGAGGGCAAAATGGGCCTCAGGCACCTTACAGTATGCCTCTTGTTATTTAAATATAATTGTTTGTGAAATGATCCTGTAATATAACTGCATATGGAAAACCTTGTTTAATTATGCACTTTAAGAACAGACCTAAAAAACAACGTAAGATGATTTTTCAAGTGCTATACTGGCCACACTTCAGTAAGTTTTACAGATGAGACCATCCATCTTCAAGTGTTTTTTGCCCTACTTAATAATAAAAGCCTTTAAAAAGTGGAAAAATATTCTACTCTAGATTACTGTCTCAAAACATTGTTTATTTCTGCTACATAATTTATATACTGTTGTGCTACATGATTTTATGCATATGTGTGTATATATATGTAATTATAATTACAATAGGGAAAGACAGTAAAGATGAGAACTTCATTACCTCACTTCCAGCACACTGAATCATGACCTGGGACATGTAAATTACATTGCCAAGTGTTTTAATATCTTCTCCCTCCCAACAGCGGATTGCTTCTGTTAATATTTGTAGTTCAAGTTCTTTCCGTTTTCGTACTTCTTGACATTGTGCCTAGCAAATATAGGCAAAAATATCATCTCTATCAACTCCATCAACACGGTTAAGGGTAGAAATACCACTACAGTTGTATTTACTGTTTTCATTGTAGCACACAGAAGACAGTAGCTAATTTGAAGCATTTTCATTTAGATGACCATTACCAATATTTCTTATAAAACTATTTTGCTATCTTCCGCATTACTTTTCAATACACTGACTTCGATTGCAAATTTACAGTTTGAGAAAACTATAGTTGAGAAACCCCATTTCTCGAGTTTCCCTTCTCTTTACGTTTTATGTTTGTTCTTCTAAGAAAAACAGCTTGGCTAGAGCAGAAAACAGTAACACAGCTGTCCTAAGTACAAATCACTACATGCAAAGTATACTCTTCCTCAGTAAAAAGAGCCATGTCCATTGTGCAAACACTGTGTGTCATCATGTTTTTATTAAATTTCTTGCCAACCTGCTCTACTAGCTGTACTCACACATCTCACTTTAATTTTTCAGAACTGTCATCTCATTTGTGAAGTAGTCAACAGAACGGAGAAACCCCAAACCTCTTCTCTGAACACAGGTAATAAATTTCTGCTTTAAAATGTAAAAAATGCCAGGCGACCAGCAGCATGCACTTACAGCAGGAAGCACAAAATGTTAAGTTTATTGTAACTTAGAATACATTAAACATATGCCTGCTGCAGTTGCACTTTTTTTTTAGTTAAAAAAAACAAACAGCTCATTTGTTCAAGTCAGGCTTATCCCCTTGATTACTGCTGAAAGTTCCTATCTTCAGAGTTTCTCTCATGCTTTCCTTTTCATCCTTTCTCCCTCAACCCTATCACTATTCCACTAAAATGAATGCAATTCAGATTTTTTTTTAAATATACTCAAGTGTTGTGGCCCTTCTTTAGGTCACTAGTTATGCTTGTGCTCATAGGAAGGAAAATAAAGCACAAGTGAGAGGTCAGACTGAGAATTGCAGAATGCTTGCATGGCTCTTCTGTCAGTAGTCCACTTGCTGTAACTCCCCCACAGCTTGCAATCCTTAGCTCTGCCCATAAACTGCATTAATTTCCAGGGCTCAAAAGAAGTTTCAGAAAAATTTCTTATACAGAAGTGTACAAAAAAGCTTCACATTTTAAAAGCAATGGAGGGAGATGAGATTATAAAACACTATACTGAAAAATATACATATTATCTATTTTTCATCACTCTTACAGAAAGATTTTTGAAGGCAGTCATGGATTTTTGAATATCTGGACGATCCGGATGATAATCCTAAAAGCAAGGGGAAAAGCACAGAATAAAAGATTTAGTTCTAGTAAAAATAACAAAGTGTTTAGAGACTTAACTAAATACAAATAGAATAAAAGCTTTTAGATTCATCTACTCTTTTCACAGCCTTCTTACTCTTATATCAAAAACTGGTCATCTTTCTTCTACTAAAAGTAAAATGCCATTTACAACTTTGCTACTAATGCTTAAAATAGAACCAAAGAAATTTTACAGGAACTATTGGACAAAGAAAATCGTTTTCCAACTTGAAATCCTAATGGGAAAATTTTCATTTTAAAGGGTTTTATTTGGCATGTTACCTTTCTTTGTCACAAAAAAACACATTCCTTACAGATTAGTATGTCTTGTTGTCACTGACTGACAAGCCACGTGACACAATGAAGACCCATGTGCCTTCTATTTCTCTCCCTTCTTCACACCCCGCAAATCTAACCTATAAAATGCAAATGCAGAAACAGTAGCTCCTCAAACACCTTCCCCCATTGGAAAGATCATTTTGGGACAGTGTTCAGTAGAATTCAAGGTGAAGTGTCCAACAGGTTGAGGTCCTAAGACGAGAAGCAGCACTCCTACAAGATAAAGTAGCCTCAAGTTGTGTGCAGGAGATGAACTCGACATCAAGTGAACCAAAGTCTGTGCAAGACTGTTCTAGGAGTGAAGGTTAGCCTCTCTGGCTAGCTTTACTGTAAACATTTAGCTTTCGCAGGAAGTTTACTGCACTGTTTTAAACTATTGCAGCCCATATTTTAGAAGGCTGAAGGAAGAGGAAACAAAGGTAATTTTGGGTCCCATCATGTTTGACATGTACCTTTAAAATAATTGTTGTCAAATCATCATTAAGCTGGAACATAAATGCTGATAAGATATACCTCCATGTGCCTTTCAAGTTCTTTGAGTAACGTGGGGTATTTATCCAGACGCATAAAAGGTTTGCTGAGGCCTGTGGTCAGTACAAGGATCCCAGGGCTGTTGGCACCTTTCATCTCCATGAACTCTCCTAGCTCCTCACTGTGCACACAAGATATTTAAGCAAATTAAAATCAAATTACCAAGACAATTAGAATTGCATTAGATTCTCCACTTCAGGCTTTCACCTGCAATGAATTCTGCCAGTAAAACAAAAGGCCAAATAAATCAAAATTAAGTACAACATAAGTGCTGACATCAGTTTGCTCCCATATTTTTTTAATGCAGAAAGACTTTTGTCAATCCAGGGTCCACCATTAATCCAGGGAGCAGAAATGGAATTGCACCCACCCACTCTGGGCAACTGATGATCAGAGACAGCTCCTAAATGCCACCCCATTCAAGCGGAAGTTCCAGAATACAGCCTTTGCACAATATTTTCTTACTTACCTCTTTATTCTAGTAAAAGGACATCTGACCTTAGAGGTGGTTTAAAAAGGTAATTCCCAGGAGTAAAGTAGAGAACAGCTCCACATTCAGTCAGGTGGGCATTGCTGGTTTTAAGGTGGCAAGCACTAATGTGAAGGCACAGAATGTTTTAGAGCCTTCTTCCTTCCACACTTAGGCACTTAATGACCTCGTATCACGCATCCCAGGGGCTACTGACCAACTAACCAGCAGCCACACAAATGGTAGACCACCGCAGAAGTAACTGGTGTGCAGTCTATCCTCATAGGAGCCAGGGTTTCACGGAGGGTATAATTATACAACGCACTTGTTTTGACAACAAGGTTGGTTTAAGAAACCCACACGCTCCAAGTATCATGAACTGCTACATCCCTTATCCACAGCTCTTCATGCTTGGACCATCTCCAAAAACTCATTTGCAACACAGCCCTTTTTGCATTCTGCCTATGCTGCCCCTAGACATCTGTAGATGAAGTTGATCGTGTATTGAGCAATTATTATATTCTCACATGACACACAAATTCCGTGTTAAGTTATCCCAAAAATCTTCACTTTCAGCTGATTCACAGCAGTGCGTCCCCAAAAGCCATGACTTACAATATTTTTCGCCTCCCTGGTTGTTGACATAGTCTCATTTTTCAAAGGACACTTCTGCCAGCCACTAGGTTTGTTCCAGACCAGCACAGTCAAGAAAGCAGACGGGAAGGAGTTTCCCAACACCTGCTTTGCATCACGAAGACACAGAGGGAAGAGTTGGGCACACCTGAGAACACCACAGCTCCAGGAGGCAGACCTCCCTTCCCCACCCCTCCCAATCAGCCTAGATCAGCAACTCCAGGCCTCCCAAAGTCAGCCCATGACACAGTCAGCTTTTAGCCAAAATTGAAACTCATTGAAAAACCTCCTACAGTAAATTGTGTGGAAAATTATTATAAAGCAATACAGATAAGCCTGAGTACTTTTCTGGCTTTGGTTTTGATTAGAGAAGAAAAGCTGCCCAACTGAATATCTAGATCCTCAAGACTTATTTGCCTTAAGCTTTCTTACGAACAGCCCTTACTCTGCATAAAAAAATCGTATCAATTTCACAACGTGATGACTGATTCTGGCGGCACCTTCATGAACTAAGGCTTTCTACTCACACTTACACTGGTTTACAGTGTTACCAGCTACTTGTTCATCCAGGATTTAGACTAATTGGGGCCCCTCACTACAGGGAGGACATTGAGGCCCTGGAGCATGTCCAGAGAAGGGCTACGAAGCTGGTGAAGGGCCTGAAGCACAAGTCCTGTGAGGAGCGGCTGGGGGAAGTGGGGTTGTATAGTCTGGAGACGAGGAGGCTCAGGGAAGACCTCATTGCTCTCTGCAACTACCCAAAAGGAAGGTGTGGGGAGCTGGGGGTCGGCCTCTTCTCACAGGTAACCAGTGATAGGACTAGAGGGAATGGCCTCGAGTTGCACCAGGGGAGGGATGCACCTAAGGGGATCCACTAAGGGGATGCAGCTGTTTCCTGCAGGGTGATGGGATGGACAAATGAGGGCACAGCGGCCAACTTCCACACAAAGCTTTAGCAAAGCTCACATGTGAAGGCCCTTCTGTCACAAAACACTCCATGGCTTAAGATTTCAGTTCGCTCTGTATATGGCATTGATCACATGTACACCACTGCATTTTTTGTTGTTAATTCTCCCTGTAAGCATCCCAAATGCACGTCAGCACCATAGGGTAGATATGGTGCTTGACAAGAACCTTCACCTATGGCTTTTTTTGGTGACAGACACTACAAGGTAGCACTACAAGAACTAACAGGAAGGAAACATTTATTCTTTGCATTGTTTGCTTCAGCCAGATACGCAGCCCCTATAGCCTAACTGTACAAACTATTTCCTCTCTTGTTATCTGCCATCCCTTCCCATTTCAGGCAGCACAAACCATACACGTCCACACAACTTTTCTTCTCTGAAATGCCAGTATGTTTTACAGTACATGCCAACCATGAATACCGCAGGCCATTCAATTCAACATTGTTCTCAGCAATGCTGATTTTCAGCTTTAGGTTGCAAAGACACAAAAATCCCCATCCCAAATTTCTTCGGCCATCTCCACGCTGCTGTGTGCATACAAATGCATTACATAAATGGTATTTGCTGAACTATCCCCTAACACAATGCATTTGTTTTCTTCTTTTAATTATTTGATTATTTAATGCCTCCACAATAGGAGGAACATTGTGGTTACCAAATCCATTTCACCCACATTCACGCTGCTGATTTTCATCACCACCGTTCCTTGTCTTCCCAAGCCCGGCATTGTGAAACAGATGTGTCAGAAAACAGGGAAAAGCTTGCTGCAGAGAATCGACTACTTTGCAACCTGACAAAAAAAAAAAAAGAAGAAACTAACGCTATCTTTTTCCTCTGTCTACCCTGCAATTGCTGTATTTAACTGAAAACATGCTATCCTTACGCAAGGTTACAGCGGTTGCCACGCTAGCCTAGTTGTGGCTCTCCAACATAGGACGCTTTGTTGTTTATCTCCTCGGTTTCACTTAATCGCAGTGTGAGAACCCACAGAGCAAGTTTAAACCTCGGCTCTCTTGAAGTGTACCCAACGTCCTGAGAAACACGCTTAACAATGGCATCATCAGGAAGCCCTTTAAACAGCGCAGCGTTAATAGGTGTAATTAAAACTGAATTACGTAGTTTTCCTCCCAACATTCCCAGGAGGACAATGTTTTCTTTCATAGGCTTCTATACGTCGCCCTGACAAGTTTCGACACGCTAGCTTGTTCAAACTGCAGAATGAACACAGGCACACACACACTCAACACAATAGGAGCAAAAATATTGTTCAAGCAGCGTCATGGTGCGACCCTGCTACCAGACTGCCCAAACTAAACCAACCTGCTACCTCCGCAGCTTCAAGAACAAAAAGTATTTGGCAAAAAGGACATTACTTCAGCTCAAAGAAGTGAATGTCCTTCATTTATTCGTAAAGGACAAATACAACGTGAACGTAATGGAAAGGTTTACTTTCAATACAGTTTGGGTGGGTTAGAACACTGTTTGAATATGACAACAGTTCACAACTGTTTCTTAATTAATAGCAGCTTAAAAAAAATCACTGTTAGCTTAAGAGCACAGCTGCTGTGACAAAGACAATGGCTCTTTCATGTCACAGTTTCAACCAGTGCTTACAAGCACCACTTTCCTAGTCATTATATGCTAAAATAAAACTCTGGCCCACAACTAAACTGTATGTTGTTTTTTTTAAAAAAAAAAATAGAAAAATATGTATCATTTGTTTGAACAGAAAAAAAACTTCTGAACAGTTAAAACATCAACTCAGTCACAACTGCCTATGTAAGTACCTTTTCAGAAAGAAACAGATGAGATTTCAATTCACTACTTGCGTCATTTTACAGACTAAAAAGCAGAGAAGCATACAAAAGCACTGTGCTTCATTTACCCCCAAAAGCTCTAGCTGAAGAGTTCTCCCTCTTCTTCAAACTAAAGTTAGTTCACAACAAAAGTTATTTTAGAAGTCACTACAAAAAGTGTCTTTAAGCCATATTAACATATTCAAATCTTAGCACAGCTGCCTCAAAAAGCTGCAAGTCAGACTGAGGAGAGGGAAGAAAACAAGTTCAGATGTGCCTACAGTAACAGAAAGCGAAAAAGAAAGTCATTTAAACAGGAGGAAAACACATTCAGGAACTAAAATATATGTTTGAAATCACAACTTACACTTCTGAAGTAGGTCTCTGTTTGTAATAGATGGAGCAGGAGCTATCATTGCTGAGGGGTCTGAGGACTGCACACAGGCACCGCATTTTGAGAGCTGAGGCACAGCTTGGCTCAGCAACCCCTTCGCTGCAGCTTTTAATTTCCTAGTGCTAACCTTCCCAGGCGAGCTGCTCACTCGGGGACTGCTGCTCCGCGTATGACATCAGCCTGCACACTTGCAGGCTCAGGGATGCACAGAAGTGGGGGAGGCACAAAGGGTTTTCTGACTCAAGCTGATCTGTATTCCACGCTCCAGTTACTCGGAGTAATTGTAATGTTTCAGCTCCAGAAACTTTATCCAGACTGCTAGGTCAGTGATGCAAATGTAGATCATGCTTGGGATACGTTATCTAAGAAAGCTGAAGGATCTAGCAGAAGTAATATTTGAACAAGTGAAGTTTTGCAAATAGCTCCCAGCTATTCTTCCAGCTGAAAAGTGGCTCAACACTTGTTTTGCAAAATAAAAGCAACCAACATTACTGATTTTTGGCTTCTTTTTGAGCAAATTAGTTTTATCTTTTAGAAACATTTATTACATTTAGTTTAAACAAAGCCATGTTTATTTTAAATAAAAGTCAAAAAGCTTCAAAGCCTCTCTCCCCCCAGTAATTACATATTTAATACTTATTACATTGGGTCTATACTCTGTATTTTTTAAGAAGAGCTCAACACCCCACTGACCTTTAGACCACCTCCCCCTCATTGTTATCCACCTTTCAGGTAGTTCTATACTGAAATATTTTTTCCCTTGACATTTTGGATACAGCCTACATACATTCCCAGTCCTAGCTGCTGCCTCTTCTTTCTCTTTGCTTGACTTTCCCCTTGCACTGAACTTTACAGCTTCTGATGTCTGCCAGGGGTAGTAACATCTCAAGTTCCTGGGACTCCTTAACTCCTCTGCCATTATCCATTTCTGTCCTTTGTATCCAACTGGTTGCGTTTTGTTTTGTTTTTTAAACTGGTTTGAAGGAAATTCTTTCCTTCATGCCTTAGGTCATTCATCCTGTTTCTTCTCTTACTGGAAGGCAAGCGTACTTCTATGATCAGAAACTCAAACGGCCAACAACGCTGCTCCAACTGAACGCTATGCCCTAGTACTGCACAATTCTCTCCAAAAATAATACAGGATTTTGGCATTGGATCATCTACCCCTGGACTTGAACTGGGATCTTCAAGCAGAACTACAGGACTGAAATCTCATACAACACTGCCAAAGAGGTGTGACTGTTAGGGAATGAAGTAAAGAAAACAGGGGTCACATACAGTGGCACTACGACCACTATCGGAGAAGGGACCATGGAGAACGAGCCAAGAGACAGAGATGGAAACAAAACACTGATCACAGCAAGAGTCGCCAGCCAGATACACCTGGTGAGCTCCGTTTCTTAAGCTCTAGCCAGTGGCTTAACACACAAATACAAGACAAGGAGACAGACCTAAGTATGTTAAATAACTGTCATTTTTCCTTAAGTCTTTCCAATTGGAAGAACTTTAGTTCTGGAAAGAAAAGAAAAAAACATGCAACAGCTCTGACCAAATTCCTCAAACAAAAAGAGCCTACAAAATTTCAAATCGTACAAAACTGGAAAAGTTATGCTGAGTAAGCAGCTCTAACAGCTGCAAAAAACTTACAGGGACACAACTGGAATCAAATTGCTCACAGTGCTCCAAACTTAAAAGAAATAACACAGCAGAAGATTTTTGTTGTTGTTCTTATTGTCAGAGGCAAATACAACCTCAAAAGACATTTAACTGTGGAACCTGAACTCCTGTATGGACTCTACAAGGTCTTATTCCCATTTCTGCATACTCACGCAAGTCTCTTTATTGATATTCACTTTAGTAGTTTGACTGTTAACAATTAACCTAAGGAAATGGAAGATGTTTGTGGCTTTGAACATCTGAAAAAGCTCATTCATGCAGCAATGCCAAAAGCAGCACCTTTCACCCTGTGTATTTGTATTTCTACACACATGAATATACATGTACACACCGTACATGCATACATGTGCACATGCCTTATTTTGTATTAACTGAATAAGACTACCCATGGTGCTTTTACACGTGACCAAGAAGCAAATGACAGAACAGAAACAGGAAACATCAGGCTGGCATTCACACTGGGTGGCATGGGGAATAGTCACATTCCCACTGGATGCACCTTTTAAATCTCCAGCCCTTTCCCAAGTACCACTATTTAAAAACCATTTTTACTAAACTTCTATTCAAAACAGGGTTTTCAATACAAGTTCAAAATAATTCTGAATAGGTGAGTGTCATCAGTTTGTAAGTATACGTACTGACTCTTTACCGGGTAGCAAGGACCTCTTAACAGGTACTACAACACCGCTCAAAGAGCACGCCTGATGTTTCACAAAATGATATAAAACCTTTGTGCATGTAGTATTGCACCAAGCCAGATGACTGCTTACAGCAATTTTGATGTGACAGTGATCCAACTGGCTAAAGAAAAGAGCACAGTTAATGCTTCAAAACAATAGCCAATTCCCTTTGAGTTTTCAAAAGCAAGCAAACTTAATAAACTGCAGAAATTACTAATTTTATGATGTAAAAACCTGACTTAAAAACTACCTGCTAGTTCTTTTTGTAGAACACATTTCAGAAGCACAGTTAAGGCATGTTGTCAGTTTACGAAGTGCACAGAGTTTGTGGCAAGAAATCATCTGATGAAGACAGTAAGAATTTATGCTCTAAACCAAACTACTCTAGACTGTTCCAGTCCCCTCACTCTAAAATGCTACTGAGAAGTGCAGCTGTTAGAAACTTGATGCTCAAATCTAAGAATTCAAACATCTATTTCTCTGCCATGTATCTGCTGGTATTAAAGCACATCATTATACCACAGAAACAGCCAACAAATCATCGTAACTTCTTGGAAGTCTAAACCAATCTTTGAGAACTCTGAAGAAGTCTCATTTCAGTACTGATCCAGTATTAACTGCAACGTGGTCGTTTCGTTACTATTGCAGTCATGACAATCCTCAAACCTCACAGTAATTTTTACATTAAAGTTTATGAGAGATGCTTTTACATAATAAAACCATTTCAACTAATTAAACAAGAAGACAGTTCTGAGTGCTTTCTTTTTCCCCACGCCCTCAATCAATTTATTCCAAGCCAAAGTGCCTTTTTCTCTCTCCATTTAAAATACTGTAATTAAAAGGTTTCTTGTATTCTGAGACAAAAAGGCTTAGAATTGCTCAAAGCCATTTTCCCATTTCTTCAAGGCAGCTGCCTGAAGCAGAATCCTCAGCTGAGCCACTTGCTACCTACAGCAACGGCATTCAGCAAAACCGAAGGGCTTAGAATAATAAAATAGGGGTAATTTTAAAAAACAGGATTCACTTCTGTTGACTCATGCCTTACAAGACAATAGCATTAAACAGAAAGCTGTTTATCAGAACTTCTTTCCCCCTCGAGCTATCTCTTATGAACAATGCAATTGCTTTGAACCTACTCCCACATCTGAATTACTTAATTGCGCTATGATGCTTATATTGACTCAACCAGGGCTTGACAGCAGGCTGACTTTACAGACCAGAAGCTGATTTTTGCTTAGGACAAACAATGCCCAAAGCAACACAGAAGAGACCAAATACTTCTCTTTCCAATTTGCAAAACAATTCACTTTCCTCTCTCATATTCTTAATCACCGTTTCTCAGACATACCTGTTCCCTCTGTTCTCCGAGGGTTCTGAAAATCCACATAATTCTTTACAAATATCTCAAAATCTTAAACGTAGGTGTTTGCTATCACTTACCATCTCCCATCTACAGATCAAATCCCAGACCTCTGTACAGAAAGAGCACGAAAGCACAAACAACAACAAAATCTAAACCTGTGAGCATTACAAACCTGTAGGCTTAAATCACCTAAGTATTTTAGCATTTACAGATAATGCTACTGGAAGCAGGCAATTTGAAAGAAAACACTAAGGAGTTTGATTTCATTTTTCTTTTGGTCTTGTTTAATTTGTTATTGTGTCTGACTAGAAATACCTTCTTCCAGCCTAAATTGCAATGTGAATTTGTGGCTCTATTTTCCAAAGAGAACAAGAGAATTTACTAACATAAGCGATAGTTCATAGAATGGCTCAGGTTGGAAAGGACCTTAAAGACCATCTAGTTCCAATCCCTGAACTATAGTTAATAGTCTTTAGTAGCTAGAAGCTTTTTGATTTATTCCACTATGAGTAAGAGTCCTAACTATACCGCAAACTGTTGCTGTTAAAATAAAATGCAAGTTGGAAGAACTTAACATTACAGAAAACAAGTCAATTATGTTCCTCTTCGTTGATGGAGAGTTAAGAGTAGTCAAACAATCTTGTCTTTGGTCTATAACATCAAGAAAAAGACTCGAAGAGGCAAAAAAAAAAAAAAAAAAAAAAAGATATCCTGCTAGAATTTGTCCCGTGAAGAAAAGGTCATGGTTCCATCCTGCACCATAGGCAGACAAACAGCACCAAGCAAACAGCTGCTGCAGCATGTGCTCATCAGGAGAATTTACAGGAAAACTTTATGCAAGCAGATTTAGAATCAGATTCTGGCCTCAACACTCTTTCCTCAATGTGATGCTGGGTATCTTCTATACAAATTTGAGGTCAGTCCCAAAGCTGTGCAACCTCTGCAATGTTAACTCAGAATCCTACGTCTTATAGGCAGGAAATACCAATTTTGTGAATTTGAAAAGCTTATGCTCCTCTCTATCACTCAAAATTAAACTAAGGGTATACCATTACAAAATCCAGTACATACTAACAAACACACAGGCTTTTACAGGGCTAAGTTACAAACAGCCAACTGTATAAAAAACCTTCCAGTCATCATGGCAATTATGCCATACTTCAGCAGACTTCTTTATCCTGACATTCTTAAAACGAAGATGACAATAACCACAGTTTGTTTTACATATCTGAAGTCCAGTGTGTGCCCCATAAATGATAGTTCTAGCTCAGTTGATAAGAAGCCATCAAAATTGACAGGCTGGTCATGACTGCAAACAGCTTTGTGCTGCAGTTTTTGTTTCAAATAAATAGAAATTAAAAAAAAAAATCTACAGACTACGAGGTAAACATACCTGTGTTCTGTGAGAACATTTACTGCTGATGGATGATTGGCACAGTATGCAAGGTATAAGCTTTTCATTTGTGGCATCAGATTTAGAAAACATCCTCCAACCCTCTGCTGAGCTTCAGGCAACCTAAAAATAGAGTAATGAAGATGAAATTACAGTCATACAAACCAAAGAAATAAATTACAGCCTGGTAAGGCAGTGTATATTTTTAATGAATAACTTTTTTAAAAATATATATAAACACGTAATATAAATATATATATAACATGAATTATATAAATAAACAGATTTTTATGGTCACTGACCAGCAAACAACAGCATTCTCTTCTCTCTTTACAGATTCAGCCCTGTAACTGTCAGGCCTGCCTATATGATCACAGTGTAGGTATAACATGGTAGATATTCCTAAGACGTTCATTTGGTCATCCTTTTTCAAGAATTAACGCACTGGTTAGGAGCTTGATTTTTAGTGAATGTACCTATTGGTTACTATCCACATTATCTATACTATGCCAAGTCTCAAAATCAGTATTTCAACACTATGGCAAGACAGGATAGAGTAAGTAATAGCATTCTCTCCCTCTACTCTCCCCCAATACAGCCAACATGCTTAAAATATTCATGAAAGTACCGCATTAAGTTCTGATAGCACAAACAGACAGTTATAGTGCAATTACAGGTAGTTTTTACACAACCATTCATCTTGCTTTTCAAGGACCATAAAGCACATTTATATTCACTAGCTACCAGGGCAAAAATGCTGCTTTACCACCACTGATAGAGAAATAATTTCTGTAACTTGTGTTTTATTCATCTTCCATGCCCGAATGAACCACATCTGCTAAACATTGCAGGAAAATTTCACTTTAGGTCTTTAAAAAACAATTCTGTGCATGAGGTTTGTTGTTGGTTTTATTTTTTATTTTTTTGTCAAGTAAGTAACAGTAGCCTCAGTTACTCTGGCCAGAAACAAAAACAAAACAAAAAGATGACTCAACAAGTGAAGCAGCATTTAGAAGAAAAGGTTATTTTCACAGTCTTGGGAACAGAATCAGTTTTGACCAGGTTTGTCTGAAGGCTATGTATGCATTTTTTTTCCACATAAGCGATGGAAACAGAAAGAAAAATAATATGAATACACAGCATGGTTTTCAAAAGATTTTAGCAGACTCATGTAATTGCACTAAGGAAGTATCAGGATTATAAATATCTGACAATGGCAGTGTGACACCTGCTGAGAACCTGTACAAGCAGCAGAAAGCCTGAATTTTGATTTTGCATCCGTATAAACAGCAAAATTAAGAGTAAGATTATGAGAGCTGTCATTAACTTACTCTGTATCTCCTTAAGGTGCATGCTTTGTATGTAGAAGAAGAACTCTCACTTTTTAGCAATCTGAATTATTCAAGTTGCACACAAACTGATGGGAAGTAGCCATGCCTTTTTACTACCACCACGTCATTTTTAGAGCTATTCAAAATATCCATACTAGATTATTTTCTATGTGCAAAGGAATAAATTGGACTAACAAGAGCACATAAGGGTGCTGGAACAGGTGAAACCCTATTTTCTACTGAGTGACCCCCACTTGAAAGACTAAGCCTCTTCAATAGCAGGTTATACAGCGAATTGCTGATTGCAAAATCCACACTGAACTTACCCAAAAGATAGGGCAAAGTTTTCAGCACTCCTAGACTGTGTTTGCCCACAATACTTCACCGAAAACCCATGTACAACATATTCAAGGAGGCAAAATGTTTTAACTTCCTTCAGACATTTCCATTTCTTGTACAAATATTACGTTTCCTAACATAAATATGCCAAGTCTTTGTCTCATCTTACAAACAGGCTAAAGCAAACAGCAGAGTTTTTGCTGCTGTTGTTATCCATTTAACTACTCTTGCATTCGGTATTTCACACTGCTCGGAGGCTAAGTGAGTCCTCGGTAAATACCCAATACACACTGTTGGCAGAAGCAGGTGCTTTCATGCTCACATTAGTTCCAACAATTCTCTCCGATAAAATATTGGTTTTATGTTAAAAAAAGATTTTCTCATCATCCTGAACGTGTTCATAACATTTCTAAATATCAGTCTGTAGTACATTCCCTCTTAAAGTGGCAGATGCTCCGGTGAACTCCAGTACAAAAGAACTGCTTCGGTTCTCAGGACAGCCGCTCCTCGAAACAGGGAACGTACGGATCCCACTGAAATACACTTGTCTTGTCCCACTGCTCCACTTCATTCACAGTAATTAAAATGCAGAAGTTCACCCCCACGAAGCAGGCCCCAAACTGCAAAACATTAAGTCCTACGAAGCTGTTCACCCCCTCTGTATGGTGTGGGAAGACCTAACCTCTGTGAAACCAAAACTGACTGCAGAGATGTTCAAACTGAGAGGCACGGGAAAGATGTTTCCTTATCTGAGAACACCATCCCCGCAGGTATCCCAAAGCCAACAACCAAACACCCAGTTGGCACGCCATGCCAGATGCACTGACCACACTGCCAGTGCTCCTTACATGAAAAGCCAGGGCCCACATTTCATCCTCTGCAATGATCCCTCTTGAAAAAAAGATTAAATTCTGACACAATGCCGCTCCCGCAGGCATTTCAGGAACAAGGGGGCATTCCCCAGCACAGAGGGAACGCTGTTCATAGGGCCATCCTAGCAGGATTTCCCGTCTAGCAGCTAGTCTCCTTTAATAGATGTAAGCATGAGCTAACACCGCATTCTTCAAGCAATAGAGACAGCAGAAGTCTCAGACCAAAGACGCACTCGGGGCATATAGCTCAGTATTAAATAGTCAGAGGCCCCGATAAACAATCGCTGCAAATGGTTAAGTTGTCTCTTCATAGCGTGGCGCCTGGGGAAAAGAAGTGAGTTATGGCTGCTCGCATCAAGGAGACATCTGTGTCTCCTCAGCCCGCCATTCTTTTAGGGGAATGAAAGATTGACGTTATTCTCTCCCAAATGTTACGCACGCACTGTAACTTTATGCTACAGATTCTTTGCTGAATTAAGATAATTAACAGGCTTTATGAGGGGGCAGCAACTCATTCCCTTTGACTTTCAACTATGCACATTATTTGAAAGTATTCTACTAATTTCACAGGAGTAATTAGTAAGTTATGTGCATCTCCTTTAACTACCTGAAAAACAATTTAATGCCTGTCACCACATCATATAAACCCTCTGGTAATTAATGCCTTCAAATTCAGTAAAGAGCATAGTTTGACAATGTATTCTGAAGCTGGCATCCCAGTAATATTCTCGTATTTGATACCTTAATTAAAAAGGAATCACGTATATATACACACATGTACTATGTATATTTTTATAGAGAGATATTTAAAGAGAGGCAACAACTTCAGCTATAAAGAGGCCAAAGACATGCTTTAGTTTCAATTACAGAAGTAGAGAATGATAACAAAGTCTGCTGTTGTACACACGGTACAGGCACCATCATCATACCTAGGTTCTCTAACATCAGCAGTTTGGTGGAGTTGTATCTGATAGCTACCAGCTTTGTTTCCTCAGGCTGGGTTCCCACCACAAGATCATCTGAGAACAGTAAGAAAGAAATGACCTCGTGGCTCAGTCACACTTTAAGAACCTGATCAAGACCAGTGAGCATAACGGGACTAAAGCAAGCTACAGTGGCAGCCAAAGAAATAGTGACGTTACAGAATAATTAATTACATCCTGGGTACTCTGAAGAAATCTACCTTAGTTTTCATGTTACTGACCTTTACAACTTTCTGGTAAAGGCTGTGGAAACTCTGATGAATCTGGCAAGTTCTAACACAGACTAACAAAGTCAGCAAACGTAGATAACAACGTTATCAGTACTGCATGCTGTACGTGTGCTTTCTTTTTGCCAGGTTGAATTCAGCTGTCCTTAAGTCTCACTTGACTGCGGTTACCAGAAAAGCACTGTGTAGTGTCACCTATGTCCCTGGCCCCTACGCATTCACCTGCAGAGCCGATCAAAAACTGGAAAAAGCAGAACTGCAGAATTTTCTGCCCCTCTCACAGCCTCTTTGAAGGAGCTTGGTAAAGCTTAAAGCTTCTTACATTTGCAAGAAGTCAATCCAGGGAATGTTTTGAACTTAAAGCTGGTAGCACAGAACTTCAAGAACAACTGAAGGTCTGCAAAAATGGTTACAGGACCTCTGTGGCTGATGACTTCAAAGGATGCAGTTTGCGAAAGCCACACTAGATGATGTCATCTCCCAAGGCTTCACAGTTAACAAAGCTGCTGAAATAAGGAAGAAGCTTCACAGCTTTCTGAGCTGTTATTTTCACAAACTGAGGCTCTGTTCAATTTATTCACAGTCCACCAGACAACCTGCCTTCCCTTATTGAGAATTACAGCCACAGACTGACAGCCGCTACTCCCAGGTGAGCAGAAGAATTTTTTTTAGAGCGGAAGACATCTGTTCAATCTCCTGCTACAAAGATATCGATAGAGGAATACTTCAAAACTAGAGATCACTTAGATAAGCTGAGAGAGATGACTGAGCTTGTCCATTCGGACCCTCCTGCGCTGTGTGAGCCACAGCAGAATGGAGAGCTGGCACTGGATCACAGATCTGGAAAGAGCTCTAGAGCACCCGATCGCTTCTGCCTTCAAGAGACTGGAGCACTCTTGCTCTGTTTTACAATCAGAAATCCTCTTTTCTGTAACTCAAGACTCCAGCAGCGTCTCCCTGCCTTGCCTCTTACTGCTCTTTTCCACCACCACAACTAAGTGCACTTGAAGCTGATCAGCAAAGAAATGTTCTTTTGAAGCAGGTCAGTGAGAAGATTCTCACTCAGTGCCAAGTTAGACTTGTTTCACCTTTTTTGTTTGCTAAACAACAGAAATTATGAAGGGAGATGTAACCCCAAAGCATCTGTCTGGCCATCCCCAGCACCCAGGCAGCCAGACAAGAAATGTTCCCAGGACTACGACAGATGGAGCAGCCTGCAGGAGCACCGCGGTTATACTGCAGTGGAGGCCAACCTGGACAAGCTCAAAGAGGACAAACCTACAGCAGCGCACCAGAGGAGCTCTCAGGTTTGGGAACGCGCCAGGGCAGGAGGAAGGAAGCATGGCACACAAAAACCAAGCAGCATCCTAACACCTCCCTCCTTTAGAATACACAAAAATCACTACAGTTTTACATGCTTTGAAATCAACCAGTGTTTAACAAAATGAGGATTAAATAAGGCAACACAGCAAAGACAAGAAGAGAAAAAGCATCAGAAAGTTTCACACGTAAGGATTTATTAAGAGAGAACTGAAATGACAAACTGACTCGAGTAGGGTGTGGAACTCAACCAATATTGAACTCCCAGGCACAAGAGCAGGAGTTTGTCAAGCTGCGTAGGCTGGCAGCGCTACCAGTGGCAGAACATCTGCGCTTGGTCACCGTGACATGTCAAGTTAAAAAAAAAAACACACCGGATGCTGCAACTTGAAGTGCCTGAATGATGGAACTGCAAGCCCTCTGCCAAAAATGAAATAAAATGATAAATCTATTTTCAGCCTGGAAGCTGCTCTGAGTTTATAGAACAGGTTCACCAGCCAAAAAAACATGGCAAAACGACAGAAAACAAGACAGCAGGGCAGGCGTTCTTCTGCATAATGGGAATTATCATGGATTAGATTCAAAACAGGAGGAAGCTGGATGCTCAAGTCGATATGCTACAATGAAAATTAAACTGAAAACATAACTTGGCATGGCCAGCATATTTACGGAAAGGAAATAATACAAAACCTTTGTAGTAACCCTTCAGCAGTCCTGAGGTATCACTTCCTCTGCCCACCTACCAGGAGCCATTATGTTTCCTAATTTGTTACACAGTAATGTTTCACTTCCCACGAAGAAAAAAAAACAATGGCCATTAGGAAAAGGTGTGCAAATATAGTTTAAAATCACAGAAAGAAATAAAGCAACAACAGAAAGTTAAGTGACAAGAGAAGAGGAAAGATGACAACATTTGAGTACAAGGACATACTGTCACTCTCAGTGATTCAGACACCACTTAGCTAGTCAAGTCTTAAGTTTAAGAAAGGCCACTTCAAGACTGTCTCTACTCCACTGCTAAAAGTTATCTTTGCTACACCATCCTTTCCACTCTCTCCAGTCTATGCTGTCTAGAGACAGAAGAGAAGGAGAGAAGCCAGATGGCGGGGGACATGAGATCCAAAGTCAGCAACAAACCCAGACATAAATTAGTGTCTAGAGGAGACACAGCTCACACTTTGTCATCACAGCAGCTTCCTCTTAACATAGAGCAGCTCAGAGGAACAGAGGAGGGAGAAGTCAAAACAAAACACACAGAGCTCATCTACAAGATCACTGCTGCCAAAATAGGTGTTTTCTCCTCCATCCAACACATTCTCCCCTACTCACAGCCAAGTACTCCCAGCAGTTAGTTCCCCTACACAGGCTGAAGCTTGTCTCAACCCTCAGTAGCAATTCAAATGGTTAATTTGGCAGAAAACAAGCAAATTTGGATTAGTGGCCACATTAGGTCACCACATGGTCAGACAAAAGCAGAACACAAGCAAGGAAAAAAACCTGACATCATCTACCTGGACTTGTGCAAAGCATTTGACACTGTCCCCTGTGATATCTTTGTCTTTAAAGAGAGACATGGACTTGATGGATGGATGACTTGCTGGGTAAGGAATTGGCTGGATGGTTGCAATAGTTGCGGTCAACAGCCCAACGTCTCAGTGGAGATGAGTAGCAAGTGGAGTTCCTCAGGGATTGGTACAGGGAACAGTCCTGCTTAACATCTTTGTCACTGACATGGACAGTGAAATTGAGTGCACCCCCAGCAAGTTTACCGATGACACCAATATGTGGTGCAGTCAGCACACTGGAGGGAAGGGATGCCACCCAGAGGGACCTGGACAGGCTTCAGGGCCTGTGCAAACCTCATGAAATTCAACCAGGCCAAGTGCAAGGTCCTGCACGTGGGCCTGGGCAATCCCAAGCTCAAATACAGGCTGGGTGGAGAATGGATTGAGAGCAGCCCTGAGGAGAAGGACCTGAGGGTGTTGGTTGATGAGAAGCTCGACGTGAGCTGGAAATGTGTGCTTGCAGCCCAGAAAGCCAGCCGTATCCTGGGCTGCATCCAAAGCAGTGTGGCCAGCAGGGTGAGGGAGGTGATTCTCCCCCTCTGCTCTGTTCTTGTGATGCCCCACCTGGAGCCCTGCATTAAGCTCTGCGGCCACCAGCACAAGGACATGGAGCTGTTGGAGCAAGTCCAGAGGAGGGCCATAGAGATAATCAGAGGGCTGGAGCACCTCTCCTGTGAAGACAGGCTGCGGGAGTTCGGGTTGTTCAGCCTGCAGAAGAGAAGGCTCCGGGGGGGACCTTACGCTAGCCTTCCTGTACCTAAAGGGGGCCTATGCTGGGGAGGGACTGCTTGTCAGGGAGTACAGGGATGGGACAAGGAGTAATGGCTTTAAACTGGAAGTGGGTAGGTTTAGATTAAGTATTTGGAAGAAATTCTTCACTCAGAGGGTGGTGAGGCCCTGGCACAGGCTGCCCAGAGAAGCTGTGGATGCCCCATCCCTGGAGGTGCTCAAGGCCAGGCTGGGTGGGGCCTCAGGCAACCTGGTCTGGTGGGAGGTGTCCCTGCCCATGGCAGAAAGAGTGGAACAGGATGATTCTTTATGCCCCTTCTAATCCTTAATGTCCCTTCTAACCCTTCTAATCATTCTAATCATTCTGTGATTCTATGAGAAGGATACAACCAAGGTTAAGAGCAAGAACTACACTTTCAGTGGAGTTTCAACAGTAGACAACTGTTAGGACAAGCAAATGTGATGCTGACCTTCTTTCTTGCACCCCCAGAGTGCAGAGATACAAGAGATACAAGCTAAAAAATATTCAACTACCACTCACCTAACCTATGGTAGGAAAACAGGTTCTCTCATTCTTCTTTCCCTTCTTGCTCTCTCTGCTTCATATATAGTACACTACAAGCATAACTGATTTTACTATTTATTTTGTTCTTTCTGCCTATCCTACATGCTTCTCCCAGCACGTTTGTTGAAGACCAAAAAATATTAAGCAAAATCTTTCTGAGTCCTTCATCCAAGTCACTTCCCCTGGCCTCCACTGTTCCATCACAGTTTAAGATCCCTTCATTCTCTTATTCTCTTAATCACCTAGAAATTCCAGCCTCCAAAATAAAAATTACCACTTTTTTTTTTTTTAACACCTTCCTACTAGTATGCAATTCATGGATATTTATAAATTGTTTCCAAACTATTTCAAAACTTGCTTCCTCTGCGATTGCATTCTAGGCCCAACAGCTATCTGTGCAAGCGGGTGGCGATTATCCAAACGTCACTTTTTTGTTGTAGCAACTATTGTTACAACGAGAGGAACAGTTTCATCTCAAACATTAACATACATAACAAGAAAAGTGATAATATTTGCTTGTTAGAATTTTTCAGTATCTGGTACGCGTTGTACTTACTTGGTGCATTCTTCTAAAGACTGTACAAGCATTTGTTGGAAAGAACTTATTTCTTCCAGGTTTCCCATTAAGTATGAAGTGTTTGCTGAGTTTAACCTGGAGCCAAGGTAAATAAGAGGTGTTTAGGTTTGCAGTTATTGACTAATTGTGCTTTAATAAGATCTACAACCTTAAAAAGAAAAAGCTTCTTTGATAAGATCAGGCTGTCCTAGTCAGCAATCAAACAGAATAAAAGGAACCTGAAACAGGAATCCCTGCCTCAAAGATCTCACAGTCCACACAAGAAAACATACATTATCACTAAAACTGAAGTTTCAACCACATAAACCCTCCCCAAAACCCAAGTGATCTTCAGCCTTATTTTAAAGGCCAGAACAAACTCACATACTTTTCACTAGCTTGTAATGGTCGCAGGTAGTTTGAAAGCATTGTCTGTAGCTCCTTAGCGTATTCGTTTTCTGTTTCTAATATATTTTGTAGCACCTACAATAAATGACAATTGCTAATTGGTATTTTTTTAAGAGATACTTCAAAAGGTTCAACCTGTTAACAGTTTTAAAACAGACAAAAAATTACTTAGCACTGGGTAAATTTAAAAGAAGGTTCCTGTATGAAAAAAATTAGTATCAAGAGAAAAGCATTAAATACTATATATTTATGAAACTCCCAGGAAAAAATACGCACATACACACACGAGCCATCCTTCAGTCACATAACAAAAAAGCGCTAACAGTAATGCCTTATGCTAAAGCAAGTTTTTATTGTAAAAGTAGAGAGAGCTATACAGAGTGCTCTTCCAGAGCAAGGAGTTGTGCAACTGCAAGGAGCAATTCCTCCTGTGTACTGCAAAACACTCAAGGATCAGAGAATGGCAAAACACATTAGAAGTCGTAAAAGAAACAAACAATGAGTGTTGTTTTCTCAGTCTCAATTACAATTCAGAACAACTTATCTTGCTGGCTAAGTGTTCACGTACTCAGAAAGTGAAAAGGTCGGATTTATAAATACCAAATAACCATGAACTTTACTTAGCAAAATTCTTAGCCTCGCTGCATTCTTTTTAAATGGGGATGCCTAAGCTTCAACTATGAGTGCAGTAACGTACAGTACCACAAGAAAATTACAAGTTTATAAGATACAGCACACACTTGCTTTTTGGCTGAATATAAATCAAACAACTGGAATACTCCCAACTGTGTACAAGGAAGCATTTTACTGGGCCATCTCCAAGCAGTCTGCTTTAAGACATCCTCCAATGTATTCACATCAAATTCTAATGTGCTTTGAGCAACAAATTATTTTTTGTCTTCAAAAAGTTAATGACCTAGCAGGGCAATCGTCAGAATTAAATGCAGCTCCCAGGACAGAGTAAACTTCGAAAAGTTTTTATAATTTATTGCTCATAAACCACACCAGAAACCTTTTCATTCTGGTACATGCCATATTTGTCAAGCCTACAGTAATATCTCATTTCAGCATTTATAGTAACGACTGTAATTGAGTGCATTATTCACTGTTCTAGTCAATACTCTTTCTTAGGAAATAAAAAAAGCCATTCATTCCTAAATGCAAACCTGATGAAATAACTTTAAATAGTTCAGTATGTCAATGAAGAATTCACTGTTCCTTTCATTGGTGTCATTGATTCTGCTTATTCCTTGAATGGTTCTATTCATTTGGAGAAAGAGAGAGACCACTTTTGAGTTCATTCTTTTGTTGGAAATCTGAACCGAAGATTAAAATGTCTCCATTCTCTGCTAAACACGATGACAGAAGAATGTCACAGAGAAAGCTATAGCTGTTAAATAGAAAAATTCAGCATAAACTACAATATGGGTGCACAATTTATTAAAAAAAAACAAAAGCCTTTACCATTTAGACCAGAGGGAACCAAAAAACTAAATCCATATTTGCACTGATCATAAAACAAATTAAATCCCTACTTTCTAACACAAATATAATACAAAAAAGTCAGTTGTTGAAATGGAAACATGTAAGTTCAAAACTAAATGCAAGATGAATCTTTTCCAAAAGTGCTTTTCCTACAAAAATCTCCCAGACAGAAGTCATTATATAGCCATCGGTTGGGAAAAGGAGACAAAACCAAGGACAAAAATGAAATATATTGACAAAGCACTGAACACTATCAGAAAACATTCAAAGATGAGGGGGGGAATTGCTAGGGATCTTGAAGGACAGATCCATTTTTGCAGAGAGTATTTTCCATCCTTTGCTATAAATAGCTGTCTGAAAAGGCTGAAATGAAAGCTGTTTCATGTTTTAAAACTCTTTTTTCTCTCCTTATTTGGATTTTTATTTGAGGGTTTTCTTTGGAATATGTAAAAGGCAGGAGGAAAAAGACTTAAAGGATGGGGAAAAAAGAATGAGAAAGCTTCAAAAGTAAGAGCAGCAACTTGGTAAGTTACTGGAATAAAGAAAATAAATGTAACTAAATAAAATGATGCTCCAAAGCCTATACACAAAGCACTAGATACTTCTTTACATTATTCTAGGAGTTCACAGCATTGCACAATACTTTAGACATGCACATAGCTCTAAATACCTCTTAAACCAAATCTGTTTTCCCTTTTTTACAAGCACGGTTTCCACTCCATACAACAATCTTTTACTTTGAAAGTGTTTTTAAGAAGAATAATCTTGCTTACATAGTTCTACAACGTCAGCTTTGTGACCTCTCGCATCCTTCCAGCTTCACTTACCTACCTCACGCAGAAGCTTTGAGGATAAAACGCTTGGGCTGCGCTTTGAAGCGATAAGCGCTCAGTGTTGTAACTCAGAATTTTGGCACCAGAGCACCCTTACATTCCTCATATCCACATCTCGCCCGCGAGCTCTGATAATCACCTTTCTTCCCTTTCCTGCTTTCTGCGTGTTCTGGCTGCTGCAGGACCCCATGAGACCTCCAAGACCTTGTTTCCACAACTCCACCACAACATTTGCGCAGACAAGGCTGGGTACCAAAAGAGCAGCATTGAAGTGGCAGCTTTTACAATCCCTAACGCTGATGAATGGCAGGCACAGAAAACTGAGCTCAGAGAGCACAAGCTCTCTCAATCACAAGGCATGGAAAATTCAAGCATGGTGTCACACAAAACACCAGTCATCTCTCTACGGCAAAAGCTAGCACCCAAAAATGGATGTAAGTGACCTACACAAAGCTGGTCACCTTCCACAGAGGGAGAGGAGGCAGATTTCACAGCTACACTTGGGCACGATCCTGTAGTGCATTCCCATTTTATGCAAGTAGTAAGGCACTCAGCTGAAACACCCCATTCAGCAATACAGTGATCAACGCATAATTTTGCTGGATCACAGAAGTCAGAGATTATCCTTCCTAAAAAACAGGTCCTCAAGAAGGGCAATGTCGATCAGCACATAAGCATTCCGTATCTCAAGGCTCCTCAAAATTTTTCATGAGCTTTGATAAATAAAAACACTTGATCCAACTTGAAAAGTGTGACCTCAAAAGGCATGCTCTGTTTTCAATCGCTTATCAAATACTTAAATGAAAAATGAAGTCATCCAAATGCTCACACTGTAGAGAAAGTTGCCCATTTTGTTACCTGCTTTTAGAACAGCTGCCTGACCTCCAGGCACTTGCCTTGTAAGCCGAGGTAACAATTTTATTTGGGACACCAAGTTTTAAACTCTCAATGGATTAACAGGTAAAAGTGCCCTGTACTCTCTGCAACACCTAGTGCAAGGAGCAGCTAATAAAGCACACTGAAATAAACACCTAGGTGGTTGGGATTACAAACTTCAGATGGAGCTACGTGAATCCACAAAGACAGAACATGTTTACAAGGGGGTAAAGAACAAAATACAGTGGTGAAAGCAGTCTCATCTTCCTTAAATGCAGCACGCCATTAGCCTATGCAGTTATCTCCCCAGAAGGGGAGATTAGCAGAGCCTTCCCTACACCCCTTCCTGAGCTTCCTCTGAACTGCCTTTTGATTCTTTTTCCTCAAGCTGACCGATGCACCCACAGCTGCTGCCTGCACCACAAATCTCTCCCTAGAAAAAACAGCAATAAATAATCATGAGGTTTACATACGGAGGAATACAGTCACAACTTAAAAGTAGGAAGGAATCCCTGAGTACCGGTCTCAAAACTGGAGTGGCTGTCAAGAGAGACCTTAACACAGCTTTTAACTTAACTCAATCTACAACCTTTCGGCTACAGTTGCTGTGGGTTTATCAGGAACTACCCTGGTCTTGCCTTAGTCTGGGCTCAATTTTTTTATCGGTGCAGAATGATGATAAAACATCAAGCTCAGGGAAGCCCCACGTCTGTGAGAAGGATCAGCTATAAGAAGCTAAAGTTGCAGCTGACATAGCAACAGAACAAAACCTCACCTCACAGTTTAAACTGTTTGAATGTTAATCTACATATAAGTATCACTATGTATTTCATAATTACTTAAAATCATTATCTTGTAGTTATATTGCCAATGCAAGCACTTATTTTTTTTTTTTTACGAAAATGTAGATGCCAGCTATCCTAATTTAGGTTTTAAGAACAGCAATAAAGTCTTACCTCCCTGAAACAAAGCACATGCTATAACAAAGCCTCATTCTTGAGACAAAAATAACAACATGATCAGCTTAAAAATCTGGGGCATTTGCTACACTGTGGAAAAAAGGTGAAAACAAGATAATTATCTAGTTGACTGCAAGCAGACTGAAGAACACTACTCTAGGGTCATCTATCTTATGATGAATGGGTCATTCTTCTACCCCATGACATAACGTCAACAGTTAATAGATAGCTAGCACTCAGAACTGTGGCAATCTTATTACATCAGTTGAACACACCAAGGTAGCTGTACCTGAGCATGGTGAAAAATGACCTAAGAGCACGATGGTCACCAAGGTCATTATTTATCATTTAAAAACAAAAAACACAGACAACTTTAAATGCAGCTATGGCTAGCTGTTTCCAGAACCGGATAGTAACTCTAGCCTCCACGATAACGACAATAAGTTACTCAGGGAACAATTATGAAAAGCAAACAAAGATATTACTTCAAAATTGTAATTTAACCTCCTTAGCTATGGTTTTAGGCAAATTCAAACATTTATTTCCTTTTATTTTCACTGAAGTACACTGTTACCCCCAAAATTGGCTTAAATTATTAAATAAAAAGTGCAACCACCAGTTTGCCAGTGTCCAAAACGAATTGAATCTTGAGTTTTAACTAAGCCCAAATTTAAAAGCTGCCACTGTTACTTTACTATCACATTATGTATATTTATTATTACTTTTTGTAAAGTTTGGATCTATCAAGAGAAACCACATATCATATTTGAGTGATATATTTACTACTGACTTTTTTTTAAAGCCTAAAGAGAGCTGCCAACTTATTTTACCATTTCAACATAGATTTATATTAAATGTAAGTAAGAGCATCATTCTACCTATGGAAGCAAGTAAATCCTCTCCTTGCTGCATTCACTTCACCTTACTTGAAGGGAAAAGTTAGGCTTCAACATCAAAACAGCAGTAAAGAGAAGACATCTTTGCTACTACACACTACAGCAACTTTGAAAAAAGCTTACTATGTGAAAAGACTATAAAGAGATACAATGAAAAAATAAAAATAAAAAGGAAAAGCTATCTGATATTTTGTTGCTGGATGCAACACAGTAAGAGCATTACTTCCTGCAATTTGAAGGAATGGGCCTGCACAGGTATTATTCATTGTGACTAGCAGGTGGTAAATACAGTAGACAAAGAATCACAGCCTTTCATTTACCAAGGCATTATGGCTGTTGGCAGAGGCACCATATGAGTGGGGAGGAGCAGGAGTTTGCTTCAGTGTTTTCAGTGAGGGCCCAATATGCAAAACTGCTCTGTTCTTCCAGGTGGTTCACGTGATTTATGCCACAACCAGAAAAGATGAAAGCATAAAATGATGCTTCATGATCCTGCTAAAAGCTGACAAATAAAACAAGCTTAAAAAAAAAAAAAAGAAATGGGCAACGGAGTCAAAGAAAAATGAAAGAAAAGCTTGTGCTTTCTCTTTACACCAGCAGGGAGCAGTGGTTAACAAAAAGCGTCTCACTGTTTTTGCTTCCCAAAGTATCTTCTGTTAGTAAACAAAGGTTTCTCAAAATGATTACAACAGGATTAAAGATAATTTTGGTATGTTTCTTACATGCATTTACTAAAGATATAAGGGTACTAGACTAAAGAATCCTCAAATGCATTTTAGAGGCTGATTCTGGCTACACAACTTCTGCTGTAACATCGATCGATTAGCGTAAGGACAAGGTTCCCAAAGTTCATTATTGAGTTGATTCATAGGCGTAAGTAAATACAAAGACAGCAAAATCATTGCAAATGTTCAATGCCTTCTACAACAAGTAGAAAATATTCTTAATCATTTAAATACACCAGAATTCCATTAATTCTTGGTGATCAGGGAAGAGTGACTGCGTATTTGGGTGGGGATGAGAGGAGAAAAGGGAAGATAACAGCTAGCCAAGCACGTAAAATAAGCGTAATATATCTTACAGTAATGCATATTATTCATTCCAGACTACAATTTTGTATCACACTTAAAAATCCATATGCATGATATTCCATTTAACTAACAGTGATATTGTATATAGAGAATTCACAAAAACCCCTATCTAGTTGTGGCACTAAGGGTCTGTGAGTTTGCCCGTTTCTTTGTAGCAGTAAGAGCATTTAGTGAAATGAGGTTCTACTCTATATAAAAGCACGCAAGGAAGAAAAAGGATCACTCACCACATTGTAATAGCTTTTGTTGATTGCAGACGTATCGAAGCCTTTAGGTGGACTCTTCAATGTACCTGATTTGGGGGAGACTGGCTTTTCTGAAATAAAAGGTATTTTTGTGTGAATTAGGTGCAGTTTCATAGCTCAACACTAGAGGTCAAACAAACTGCTTTCAAACAGTTACAGTAAGATACAATGAAAATAATGCTTCACTGAGAAATGCATATACTGTGCTTGCAATTAGTGGTAAAGAATCAAAACAGACCATATGTTCACAAGGAATGACATGGTAGCCTCAATGAAGGCAAACAGAAAATTCTCAATTCTTTTTCTTGGAAACAGAAAAATCAGGCAATAGAATTACCTTTTCAAATTTTGTTTTAATAAAAGAACAAACAAAAATCATCACAGACTGTGATTAAGAAGTGTTTTCTAAAGACCATGTGCACTTTCAAACAAGAGCTTTGGTATCAATTTAACAAACTCAGTAAAAGCAACTCACCAACCAAAGGTCAGACATACCAAGGTGGGACGTGACCCTTGGTCTCATTGAAACAGAATCAAAACACTGCACAAGTAGGAAAGTGACTTACCAGATCAGAGTCGTTTTAAGAAGTCTTTTATTATTAATGAAGTCATAAAATATGGTTATGTACTTGAGAGCAGTGCCCATCATAACAACAAATGTAATCCTTAGGGTAACGGACACCTACCTGGGCAGCCTGCTCTCAGGATCCTGCTTTGCAGGGGGGGTGGACCCGATGATCTTTCGAGGTCCCTTCCAACCCCTACAGTTCTGTGATTCTCTGTAATCCCCTAGTGAGTCTACCCCTCAGTTACACATGTTCTTCCTGGCATGGCAACATGCCTTCAAGATCAATCCAACAGCCCTGAAAGCTGAGTGCTGGCTCCCAAGATGGAAAGGCACTGAAAAGACACTTCGAAATCCTCCCCTCTCCTCCCTACCATTCCTCTAGCGTGATCACAGAGGAGCAAACACAAAGGGAGACAGAACCAGAAGTGTCAAGCTTCATGCCGGAGAAACAGAAGGTAAGACTTACAGTATCTCTTTTTGATCTCTGACACTTGACCTAGTGCACAACCAAGCGAAGATGCTTGTGAGACTGTATCTATCAGGACACTATGGTGTTTTGGGTTGCTTTAAATAAGCAGGCTTGTCTAACATGCAAACATCGGATACGTCTTTTAGTTGTATGCAACCCAAAAAAAGCATCGCAAAACACACCTACTGAAAGTTTCACCTTTATTTTAAAAGCAAGCTGCTTTTTTCAAACACATTTTAATAAACATACATGAATAATTTAACTTTAGTTCACCTGATACCTCAGGCCTTTAAGAATAAATTATGCAAGTCTCATATAGTTGTTGCCTTTACAGCAGAAAGCCAGCCAGCCACGTTAAAGGACAGCTGTGGGAAATTCCCATTTCAGTAAAGCCGACCAGGAAAACAGCATCACAAGCAGAGACAATATCCTTTTGGTTAAGATCCCAAGGCCCAGAGTCAGCCATAAGTTGACACACAGCACAACAACCATCAGCTCCCCCAGTTATCCAGCTCAGAATACTGATGCTCTGCACATGCTCTGCTACACAGCCAGGTAATCCCAAATGACAGGACTCTTGCCACCCAAAAACCCCAGCTGACTGCCATTAAACATACCGTGCAAAAGAAACACCTAATGCTGTGCATACAGCTACTCATATATGTATTAAATATATGCTACACATTCAAGGGACAATCACAGCTTGCTTCGTTGTACTGAATGATGGAAATGATGATGTTTGTATAAACTTGGTGATTTACTTTCATTCTCTGTGGGAACCCTCAACTGATCCTACGATTTATAGCGACTTTTAGGTCCAACACAAACCTAGAGTTACATTAATCACACGCCAAAAAGTGTGAAAGGACAGACCAGACAGCCTGATATGCTTGAGGAAGAAGGTAAACACCTGTCACTGAATTCCATCAGAATACAGAAGTCTGACCCTTGCTAGTCTGGAAGGAGTTGGCTGCTCATAAAATAGGGGCTCTTCTTCCAGTTACTTTGTCATCTTAGAGGGTGTAAAAACATATCTATTTCCCTAACATTATGCTTCTGTCCTAAGCTGCTGAGGACAGTAGATTTTTGCTGAAATATACAGTTGTTTATGTTACCAGCTGTTCAGCTGCATCAGTTATCCAGAAGAGAGACAAGAACAAATTCAGGTTTAAAAAGAGGAAACAAAAAAGCATTACACATTAGAACCATTTTGCCTGAACAGCCATAATCAACACTCTGCTTTTAAAATGCAAAGGCCATTTCTATTGTGGAAACACAGAATTAGACACAGCAAATCAGTCCATCTGTCTGTCACGTCTGGTATTCTGCCTCCAAGCACTGCCTTGCTTCACAAGGAGCAGTCTTGTTGCAATTAGCTTATTACATAGCACATCACAGAGGAGAAAATCCTGATCTTGCACATAAGAAATGGCTTTTCTCAGCAAAAACCAAGATAAGTGTCACTTATCACCGTTCACGAGAGAACAGCAGAGTACTTGCACTAACATACAGCATAATTCAGTCAATGTTACAAGCAGGTGTCACCCCCAGCCAAAACGCTGGGAACACATAAAGGTCTTAAATCAGGGAATCCACAGGTTTCAGAAGCATTAGCAAAGCCCTGGCACCTTGCCCGTGCCAACACAAGCGCTGTTCCTCAAAGCACTGAAAGCTGCAGCTTCCCAAGCGTGACCTAAGCCAGACACCCAGCTTTCCCACACAAAAGGCTCTTCCCTTCTGCCTACTTTTCTCCTCGTCCCAATGTAAACCTGCCAAATTAGCACTGAAAACGCAGCAAGAACACATACAGCACACGAGCAAATCCGAAACAAACAAGCACCTGCTCAAGCACTACTCTCGTCTATTTTTGCCTGTAGAATAGCACTTGACAAGAGAACAAAACATCCCTCCGAGCATACATGGGTGGGGAGAAGAAAAGCAGCACTCTTTCCTTTTTTTTAATTATTATTTTTAAAGCCGAAAGTGTGTTTGTCCTTCCCTTGAGCACCGTAGAATGGGACCAGCAGATACGCTTTACTCTTCCACTATACCCTGCCTTTTCCCATGGCCCAATTCATTTATTTTAAAGCCATCCGACTAGAAGAACTATTACCTGATTTGTACTGGGCCTGCTACCCACAGAATCGTCAAGAGAGCTTAACAGAAGAGAAGCCAGACGGTAATAAAACATTAATTTCATTGAAGAATTAGAAAAAAGCGTTCGCAAAACCAAATGTCTTTTTTCAAAGCTGTATTAGAGTCTGCATAATCATGCCATTTAAATGGGTTACAATGTTAATACCCAGAAAGTCACCATGTCATTTTTTGTTATTATTTTTTAAACTGACTAACTAATGGCAGTTGCTACGTAAGTGCTTCCCAGTCTGGCTAAATGCTATTCTTTTCACAAGTTAATTCTCAAAACTCAGTCTCCTTATCTCTCTGCTGTGCAAGCCAAAAGCAGCATTACAAGGTAAGACTCCACCTAAACCTTCACATTCCCTCCCTGCTCTATATAAGAGAAAAAAAAACATTCATTAAGGCCACACTGTCAAATACCTAAATCTTCTGCCCTGTCATGTGCAACATCACAGCAGCATGAAAATTTAAAAAAAAGTGTTTCAAAATACTTCTTGATTAGCAATCAAAGAACACTTAGAAAAGCAAGATGTTACAGAGCTTGAAAAGGGAACTGTAAGCATGCTCACAGAAGATGGAGAGAGAAGTGGACTGTCTTTTTTTGATCCTTACAGTGTAGGCATATATCTGAGAAGAAACTACTACTACAGTTTCTTTTATTTGGAAGTTTGACCATAAGCACAAAATTTCAAACAAATCCTCTCTTATCCATTCCAGAGAAAAGCAACACAGAGACAACAGCAAAATAAATTTGAGATGGGAAAGGATTTTTATTTCCACAAGATTTATAGTCATCGTTCAGCCTAAGGAAACTAAACACCATACTTTGCTCAAAAAGTTCATTATCTTTTCTACAAACACTCGTAATGAGCATCATACATGTACCCCCACTCTGTGCTGGCACTATTTGAACCAAGCACACATTCCCTTCCCCAAGGGAAGTGAGCATGTGAGAGTGCTCCAAGGCGGCGAGCAGTCTCACAGAAGCCAGAGGGAGCAAGCCCTTGTAGCACTCACTGGGAACATGCCTACGGAGTACAGGGAGAGGAAGAGCTTAGCAGCAAGCTCTTCTAATGGCAAGAAGTCAAAGTTAAACCTGGAGCAGTTCATCTCAGCCCCAGGGAATCAGGTATCAGACAGGGCTGCAAGGACTGGCAAGAATCCAAGTGGACTTGGTACTAACCTTGGCCTCACAGCTTTCTGGCTTTCCTGCTTAGGAAAGTAACTTCACCCAAGTGAAGTATTCTTGAAAGACTAAAATAACCTTAACTTCAGTTGCTGGCAGCTTTTGGTTCTCATATATTCACTGCTAAAAGTTACTTCCATTGTGGAGCCTTCCTGCTGACCCCAGTTCAGTCTCAGGAGTCGGACGACATCAGAACTGATGAAATCCAAACAAGATTTCTGCAGCATTCTTTTAAATGAGTACAATAGGAAAAGATAACCAGCCTGTCCAAAAGACTGGTACAAAACTACAGACAAGAAAAAGCATGCTTTGGGAATTGTTTTTCAGGATAACCCATCTGAGAGACCTCTGAAGAACATTAAAGCTATGTCTTTATATCCTGACTATGCCTAAGAGGATCTAGTTGACAATGACAGAGATACACAGATCTAAGACTCCAGCATTCTGAAAACAGGGACTGAAGACAGCATAACAAGGAAGGAAGAAAGATAATGCAACTGGGAAGAAAGAACAAGTTTAAAAACTGAGTTTTAACCTCACAGCTTGAGTTAGCAACCAAGCATCTGTCTGGCTGTCTAAAAAAAAGTCATGCCAATGTTTTTCGCACGGCCATAAAGAGGTGTTTTGATTGGAGCTATGACAAGGTACACAGCGGTAAAGCTTCTCAGAGCTTCACTGAGTAGTTACAAGAGCAAAAGGGTTGTCCCCAATCTCTGAAAGCAAGCAGAGACAGGGAAGAAACAAACAGTAGATCACATCACCCACATCAACATCCTGGTAAATTAAAAAACATGGTTAGTTCTGATATTTAGTTGTGAAGATGGCATTTACAGAAGGCATCTTCACTATGTGATTTTCTGGGTATCTTTGGTGTAAGAGTGCAACCTGTACAAAGACAAGAGCAAGGCATGTGAACAATAAAGGGAAAAGGTATCACAAATACTTCACCTTAGGAAGCTGTCTCTAATCTAACAGAGTAGATTTTGCTGTAATTCAGGATATTTCCTGCAGGAATCATTTGCTTTCATTTCCTTCAAAGTACTAGAACTGTGTAGATTTGTTTTTTTTTTGGGCGGAGGTGGCAGGGGTGGCAGGAAATCCCACACTATTTAAGCCCGAAGTACCAACTGAAAGCGTATCAGTGTCAGAGCCAACGTCTAGCATTCTAGAAATTCAGACTGAGGAAGTCAGAGCAGCCCAACTGCAACTGACAGAAGGCAAAAGAACGTGGGAGTTTTCCGCATGCTTAGTGTTTCCACAAAACCCCTACAGCACTCTTTATAGTGAACTGGGGTAGGAGTACAAGTTCCTAAGCCCTAATGATTTCTGTGAATGAAGGTCAGTAAATGCAATCAAGCTTAAATAAGAAACATTAGCTCTTAATCAATCCCAACTACCCACCTTCATGCAAAACAGAGTTGTATAAATACACCCTTCTTCTTAACTCACCATTTGATTTTATTTCTCGTACGTAATTACTTGGAAACCACCCTGTTTTGCCATTCAGAGTTCCTTCCCACCAGCCTCCTTCTTCCACTCTTGTAACGTGAATAATATCGCCTTTTGAAATAGAAAGTTCATCTTCATTTGTCTGTTGAAAATTAAATTTTGCTCTCACCACCAACTGATGGTTGCTGTTATCTGTCATGTCCTAGTAAGGATAAAAAAGGATAACTTTAGCTATTTGTAATTTCATGAACAAAACAAACATCCATAAAATTGAAATAGTGTATGTGTGTGCGTGCCACCCCCCCCACACACAAACACTCTCCCCACAGATTTATATTCTAAGGATTTGCAAGGATGATTTGCCATTTCTGGTGCCTCTGACATTTTTATCTATGGATTTCTACCATTCCCAGGTGTATAACGTCTTATTACAGCCCCTTCAAATCAGAAGCAGATAAACAGAGCTAAAAAACAAGACTAATTCTTACTCTCAACAAACAAAAAACCACAATTCCTATTTTCTGTATAAACTGAAATTGCCCTTAGCAACTAAAAAGGCATAACAGCTTCACGTCAGAGTTTTCTAACCCATTCTGGATTGGGGATGGTGGTACTGAGTTGGGTTTAACTCAAAACCTCTAACTCTGGACAGCAAACAGAGAGCTTGCAGCTTCCTCCCTGCCAATAATGGATCGTGTTGGAAGGTTCCACACTGGGACGTGCAAGTCACAGAGGTCTGCCAGTGGCTGAAAACATCGCTCTTCACAAAACTTAAGAATAAGTTCAGCAATTAACTTCAAAGCACTTTGTGACATACTCATAAATCATTTGCCACAAGGGTAGAACAGGTTCAAATCTGAAGCAAGTCAGACTTGAAGCTGTCCATACATATGCTCATTCCCTGTCAAAAACGTGAAGGCAGCTTACTGCTCTGTAATAACTAAATGCTAACAGCTACTCTAAAAAGTTTTTCAAATGAATGGTGTTCAAACTTGGCATTTTGTTCTTGGATTTCTGAATCAAGCATTTAATGAGAATTAGGACAAACTGCCACGTTAAAAAAGCTAAAAAAGCTAAACACTTGAACAGCTTTAAATAATCCAAATACAAACCACTGCATCGTAACAGACAGAACAAGATTATTAAACATGCCTGTCTTTACCACAAGTAAGGCCTACTACCTGTATAACCAAAATAAAAGTAATTTAAAGGAAAAAACGACTAAGCAATCCTAGTCAGCTATCCAGGTAACAGAATTTCATTTACACGTTGGCTGTATGCTTGAGGTGATTAAAATATCTGCCGTGTAATGTCATTAGAATTATGTCAGCTCAGTTGATATTCACAGTAATTACATTATTGCATCACATCTCAATTTAACAATCAGACTATTAGTGGCTGAGAAACTGTAGGAAAATGAGGGCAAATGAAACACTGAAAATACACAGAAAGCCCCAAGATACTGCAAGTCACAAAACATCTGACAATGATATTGGCATAGATTCAATTAAGTATCTCTGCCTTAGTCCTCTGCTTGTACACCATGTGTTTTCATTTATTACAATTGCTCAACAAGAAAAATCGTTTTGCCTTAATAAACAGTAAAAAGCCACAAAATAAGCAACAACATTGCATAGTGACATCAGCTACAGCCTGTTCCTCTTCTCAGGCTCTCCAGCAGAATCAACTGAGTAATAACTGGTAAGAACACTTCCAAACTGATCATCTACAGCAACAAAACCAAATCATTTTCTTGGTGTCGGTCACTAGCTCTCTTCTTCTTGCTCTAGCACTTTGCCACCCCTTTGTAATTGTCTACAAAGCTTTCCAAATCACTAGATTGATACAAACACTAAAAATTTATTATTTCAGTGATCCAACTAACAGCTAGGCTCCAACAGTTTCACCAGCAAAACCGAGTGGGTGGTGAACAGCAGAGTAGTAGCTGGAATTAGTGGCCTAGGGCAACAACTTGCATGGGCTCTGCTACCAGAGAAAACAGGTCAAACCACACCTAAGAAAATTTAAGCAGAGCATTGTGTTAAGGTTCCACATAGCAATCATCACACAGTTCAAAAATGCCTCCCCTAAATATGAAAAAAGCAGTTCAGAGTGGGGGTCTGAACCCTTCCTACAAGCCTTTTAGTTGCTAAAAGCACCTTTCATCACAATTATTTTCAGTGCAATATTCCACCCTGATTTCAGCTGCACTGTGAAACAACTGCCCATGCCACCCAGTTACCTGAAAGCCATTTGAAGATTCACCTTGAAACCCAGCAGCAAACAAGAATAACTACCCGTACTACCAACATGAGAAGTACGACCCTAGCTGAGTAATTGCTGGAAAAACACTCCATATGCAGACAACACGGAATGGTAAATGAGGGAGGTAAACAATAACAACAACAAGAATACCTATAAGTTATCAGAAATGTTGCATGTATTTTGGAACATTAAAAAGCTGCAAAAATAGAACAGTCTTGAATTACAGAGGTGAAAGAGAGCAAACAGTAAACAATTGTTTGCTATGGTATTGATTACTTATAAATTTAGTCAGAAAGAAAAAAAAAACACCTCAGCATATTTCAATTCTAGAACTTACCAGACTCCGATATTGTCCCTGAAAGAGCTTTGAAGTTCTACTGTGTAAAGACTGCGATCCCAGAGAATCAAAAGATTTTATCCGATGAGATGAGGGACGTGCACATACAGAGTCGCTGCCCAGCCCTATGTCTGGAAAAGGGAAGAAAAAGTAAACATCAGAATTTGAGAAATTCACATACAGCTTTCTGCCCACTTCTGAAATGCTCACGTACTTAAGGCAGATTTGAAGTATCTGTGGTTGCTCAATAATTTCAGATTTTAAGAAAATGAAGCAGTAGTATGAACTGAAATCCAGAGACACTGTCCGTTTCTTCCACATACAGACAGGAAAATAATTTGAGCTATTTAGGAAGAGGAGGGTTAGGATTGTATTTCTCCATTCCTACCCACTGCTAGTCTATTTAAAGGTAATTAACCAACATTTTAGCTAGTGGCCAAGAAATTTGAATGCATAAAACTTGCTTGAAGTAAAGCCAGCCACATCTGTTTCTTAATTCTTCCCTCCAACCACCACCATCTCCTTCTCAATTAAAACATTCTTTCCACTGTCTTCCTACATCCATCCCATCCTTTCTGCCAACTCAGCTACTTCTTCTCTGAGGGGAAGGGGGAATACAGGGGCAGAAAGGAAAAAAATTGCTCGCTTGGAACAAAGAATACCTCACCCCCCGCAACTTCTCCCTGCTTTCATTTGCCCTCACAAAAAGCACGTCTGCTTGAGAAGGTCACCCAAAGGGCTGACGGTGAGGGGGCAGCAGGGCCGGGCCCAGGCCACCGTCCCAGCTGGGAGCAGGGCAGCGCAGGCCCAGCAAGGCCCACCTGAGGGATCGCAGGCCAGGGCCCCAGCTCTGTAGAAAGAGGTTTCTGGGTGCCAGGGCCCCAGCATGTGGGTGTATATGGACATATGGGTATATATGGAGCCTGTCCCCAATGTTACAGGGGGACAGGGGCTGCTCTCAGCTGCACCAGTTCCCAACAGGCCCCAAGCCCTCAGAGCCAATCCCCCCCCCAAGGGGGGACGCTCCCAGGGCCCTTACGCATGGGATGCATTAAATCAGACAAGCATTGCTACTTTGCCTGTTTGACCCTGTGACAAGTTGACCCTTTTCCTCATGTTTTCCACACACTAGGATATTATTTAGTGGGCTTCTGAGCTTTGAAAAGCCCTGAAAGCAATGTAGTGTTCTCTGTCTAGTGACATCCAGGTTTGGAACTACCCAAGTCTCCCACCTGCTCTCCTGGCTTTTATGCCCCTTAATCTCTTTCCTAGCAGTTTGCTGTGCTTCCCAACGCTTGACCTGTATTAGAGGTATACAGATAAACACATTCTCCTACCCAGTCTCTTTCAGACTAAAGCAAACAATGGTTACGCAATCCTAGTTATTTTTGGTGAAAGAAGTGACACACGCAGGTTCAGCTCCATAATGAGACTGGTGAACAAAGTACATCTGCTGTTCCGTGTCACATCTGAAGGGACAACTCGATTAACCTATAACAGAAAGCCTTTCAGCTTCAGCACAGCATCTAACAGCAGCTGAGATGCAGGAGAAGGGCAAGAGTGACACAGGCAACGAGCACAGAGGAAAAATGTTGGCAAAGGATGCTCAGCCACTGCAGGGTTGGAGCAAACACCTTCCTCACGTGCATCTTTCTAAGTGACTCATTATTATTCTTCAAAAAGCATTATCCTTCAGGAAATATGTAAATATGAACTGTCTAGCCCAACAGTGCAATATTAGAACTATTTATACTAACTTGCATATTTTGTACGGATATTACACACTGAAGTCATAAAAACCTCACACTTTGAACTTGCTTTCTTAAAAGCATTTAAAGGCCATTGCATTAATATAAACACTGCTGATTATAGTCCATTACAAAAAGAACAGGTATGATTTTTCTTTTTTCATAAACTGCTTGGAGAAAAACGAGACTAGATCATGGCCTTAATTTGTAAATCATAACGTTATGGTTAATTCCAGTGCTCCCCAAAGCTTTCAAGTTGCAGTAGTAAGAGAACCGTGAGTAACAAACAGAACTTAAGGATTAAGAGCAACCTGAAACATCTCCATGCTTATTTTGTTACGGTTCCTATCTGTGGTCAAGTAGGAGAATAGACACACTACCAAAACCAATATTAAACGTAGGGGCAGTTCACCTAGGCAAAGATCATGAGGTTTATTCACTGTGGCGTGTTCCAGCTTTTGGGCAACCATAAAACGCGCTACATAAAAATTGTTTCAGTGTGGCCTGATTTCCAAAGTTTTCTGTTTTACAACTGCACAACTAATATGCTACCACAAGAGCACCTTTTGAGGCTTGAATTATAAACTGCCTCTGTACAACCTGAAAAGAAGAAAAAATATTACAAACCACACAAATTGCAAGTATTTTTACCAATAAATAATAATACTTGTAAATTATTTAGACACTTCGATAGACTCAAAGGGCTTCCAGACTCCATGTATCCACTAAGGTTTCCATTACAATACCAAATAAACATGTTAAATGATTTTCTCAATGGCATTATTGTCAGGGGAAAAAAAAATATCTCTGCTGTCAAAAACTGAAGAATCTTGACTGGCAACAGTTTCATGTTAGGGAAATATATAATTTTGTAGTTTTCACAGAACTTTCATACTTCCATCCAATGATTTCCAGTGTTTGTAACACCTTTTCTTCCTCTCCACAGTTCTCAGTTTCCCTACACTAATTCTTCTCCCCTTATCTGTCTAGAAAAAGTAACTGGTACCTTAGTCCTATCCCCTCCAAAGTTAAAGAACCTGAGGGAGGGTACATATTTAACCGCCTTTCAGCACACTTCAGGCTCATTACTCACACTCCTTCCTTCTCAAAAAGATTAATCTCAGAAGAATCTGTGTATGTCTGAAGTTTCTGCAGACTTAGAGCTGAAAGTCATTTTCCAACAGTAGACTAGGGAGGTAGGGTCTAAAATGCCTTCGACACAGTCACCCAATTAAAATTGTTTGTAAGCACAGTTAGTCAGGAAGATTTATGCAGCTCTGCATAAAAGAAGCAAGCTCTGCTTGCTTCTAAGAATGAGGCAACAACACAGTTTGCATGTGGTTTTGATTTTTGGTTTCCATACCAACACCAACACCTCCCTCCCCCCATGAAAGGAATCAGTTGGGGTCCTTTCTAAGGCCAGCTGCAATCGTAATTTTTTGATGTGGATATTAGTCTACTGATGTCTGGACCAAACAGCCACGCTTGCCCCTCTCCCCTGAATACTGCTATGGGTCAGTGTGCAGCAGCAGCTTTAAAGACGTACAGAAACGATCTACATTCCCACTTGAAGTTAAGATAAGAGGCAGTATCTTCAACTGGCCTAAGTAACTTCAAAGAAGTCAATGGTACTACTCCATGCCCACTCACTACAACTAAGAATTCAATTGAAGAAGTCACTCCTAAGGGGTATTTTCTGATGCAAGGAAAAAAAAAGCCAAAAAATCCCTTTTGTAATGGACCGGGAAAGTACTATAAAACAAACAACGTATTTATAGCACTAACAAACAAAAGGTTCTTTTTCTAAGAATTATTGCCAGCTAAAAGGTTCAGTCTTAGGCCCACAGCAAAACTTTCTTCTGAAGAAGAGACTGGAGAACCCAGACAGGCTGCTGCTAAAGTCTTAACAGACTGCAACAAAAACTTTTCTAAAATGCTGCAGATGTTCTTTTTATCTTAATTATAGGGACAGGCATAAATATACACTGATGCAAGTTGAACACAAGGTAGGAGAGCCAATTAAACAGAGTGAACTGTACTTACCTGCAGTTACCTTATTTAATGCAACCAGAGAGCTGAGAACTTTGCTGAAGTTCTGTCCCTGATACAGATCATTTGCATCAAAAGTCTGAAAATAAAAGAGCATACATTAAGTCCTAGAAACAAGCCTTTAAACTAAGAATATCTATCACCATCATGCAAACCATGTCTGTAGGAGCTACTTCCTGATTAAGGTGATCAGTCTTCCAGTGGCTGTCATGGATCAGTTATAATGTGGGGGGTTTCCCCCCTTTTTTCAGTTTTGAATCTCATTTTTAAATAGAAAGAAAAATACAGAAGCAGCTGCATTTGATTAAAAAAATACATAAGGTAAAGATAATCAAGTGTCATTTAAACTACAGGAAAGCTGAATAAAATGTCACTATCACAAGAGAGCAGCACCTTTCCTCGGACATTCTGGCCAACCAAGTTACCGGGTACCATTCAAAGCACTGCATTACTCTCAGCGCATTCTTCTTTTTCTGTAAGTAGCTCAAAGCCATTGTACCTGATTGTCCATACAATACTTTTAAGAATATTACAACGTACTTGCCATCTCTTCATTCTACAAGGCAGAGGCATACTGCATTTCTTAAGAGTTAATGAATTTTACGTTGCTGGATAGATTAGATAAAGAATGATGTTTGGGAAGGGGAGGAATGAAAGGTGAAGTTGCTTTATTTTTAACTGCGAGAAGCAGATCCAAGCCTGAAACTAGCTCATAGAAAATACACCAGTAGCTTTCAAGCACTGGGTGATGACATTGAACATCTGGATTTTCGGGGGGGGAGGAAAAAAAAAAAAAAAGAAGAGACCCATAATATTTGCCTGAGGTAATGGAAACACTCATCCACAATCTCAAGAAAATAGCTCTCGCAGTAGATTCTGCATAGGTTGAAAGGAGTCGCACTATTCCCTTGCGCAAGATTAAAAGAGGACAGCAAAAGCCTGCTATTACAGTTGTTCCAGCTGATTTAAGAAACAGAAAGATTCAGTTTCCTGCAGTGTCACAGCTTTTATCTAAAAAAGAGTCAACAAGAAGTGGGCTATTTTCCTGGCAAGACCCAGCCCGCAGGCACTAGCATGGGATGCCTGTAGTGCAGAAGGCAGCCTGCAGGGGCAGGAGAGGAAAAGGCTGCATCCCCAGAGAGAGACGGGGAAACAGGAAGGCTGCGACAAGAAGGGGAGCTTGGTTAAAACAGAGTAGGGAAAATTTTCATGAAACTTATCTAAAGTAACCGCCTAAGGGACCGACAGACCAGTTGTGACCAGTTATGTGATCTGCTATCAAAGACAGAGCAGATTGAGGGAACATTTAAATGTCAGTATTATTCAGTAAAGGGGGAAGAAAAGTTTCTCAAAGCATTCCCTCTATTTGTATACCAAGCTGCTTTTGCTCACATAAAATAAGTCCTAATTATTTCATCAAGTTTCATGGGGCTACAGATAACTTCAGGGGTATTCATATTTATTTGAAGCTGTTAGGAGCAGAGGCACCGGGGAATTACCTTGATGTGGGCTCTGTAACAGACTCTCAGAATCACAGAAAGGTTTGGGTTGGAAGGGACCTTAAAAATCTTCCTGTTCCACTCCTCCTGCCATGGGCAGGGACACCTCCCACCAGACCAGGTTGCCCAAAGCCCCATCCAGCCTGGCCTTGAACACCTCCAGGGATGGGGCAGCCACAGCTTCTCTGGGCAGCCTGTGCCAGGGCCTCACCACCCATAGGCGTGAAGGTTTTGTTTGTTTGTTTGTTTTTCCAGAAACACAAGAAATTATTTTAAAATGCGTACAAGCAAGATAAGTAAATAACCTACGTGACAGCAGAACTTACAAACCTTGCTTAAACGGAAGAACAAACTGGGAAGCACTGGTTAAACTGGTCTAATTGGGACAAAGAAAGCTGCTATGGAAGAAGAAAGCAACAGGAGCATATAATTTTCATTACTAACTATATGCTTACTGTGGCAGTTTTTAAACCAGCAAACTGAAAGAATGAACGGAATCATGAAACAGAGGCTCTGATCCTAAAAAAAAAAAAAAAAGGAAATATGAGAGACGGGCGCTTCTGTGGACACCAGAATGTCAGAATGGTACTAAAAAGTGGGGAGAGAACTATTAAAAAGGAATATTTAAGAAAACATTAGAAGTTATAGCTTAAACTTACCGCTAACAACAACAACAATAATAATTATCCTAAATAGATTTTAAGCTCACCTTCATTCTGAATGCGGATTCAGCCGAGAGCTCTCCCAGGCCAGGCTAACTGGAGCACAACAGGACGCGAGCGCGCCTGGTTTCCTGTTGTGCTGGGCTATGAGGGACCCCGAGAAGGACGTGATTGGGCCCTCCGACACGTTGGGTGCCATAAAAAATCCTGTATCCAGGACATGCGTCCAGTCTGCTGCCTTGCAGGAAACAACAACACAATGAGAGGATAAGAGAAACGTTTGCTTCCTTGTGGTGTTGTGCAGAGCCAGCGTGACAGGAAGCCACCCGCAGCACTGTCCCAGCCAGGCTGCCATTAATAGTCTTCAATAAAAGGAGGGGGACCTTGACACCCTCCAGAAGAGTTCTGTACTGGTATAACAAATGTTTAAGAATAAACTGATGGAGAGATAAAGAAGGATGAAAAACTGCAGGAGCTCTGAACCTGTGAGGCTACTGTGTTGTTTGCACATCAAAACCAAGTTGAAATACTTGATGATAAATATCTTGTATCCAAAAAAAGACAAAACGCCCACAACAAACATCCCCCTTCTATTTTTGTACAAATTTGCTGGTTTCACAATACATCCAAACACTCTCCAAGTAAAATCATCTCAAGATGTTTTAAGAAGAGCCTATGGGAAATTGCTAGAGGAAAGACTTCATTCTAGGTTCTCGACAGAAGTCAGACTTGCATGTGGTTTACCATTTTCATTCTGGTACCTACAAGCAGATCTGCTAAAAGAGCTGACCCTTTAATAAATCACAGCTGGATCTGAGAGTGTCATTCAGGAACTTCTCTGTTCAGCATCACCGGATAACAGAAGCTCATCCACGCATCCCTTCTGTAACTGTCAAAATCGAGGCTGAATTTTGGGATGCCAGTATCAAGCAGTTATTTTTACACGACACACTATTACTAAAACCAAGGTCTGCATTTTAGATTAGCTTCTCTAATGCTTTTATGGCCCACAGCATGAACTCAAACACACACATGCTTACAGCAGTCCTTAATACCTAGAAGTGCAAACACTTTAAAATATAGTAGCTTGAAAATACTGACACTGTCTTTTAAACGTTATGTGACAGACATACATAGACACTAAACAAGGCTTCAAGGAAGAACACTTCCAATACAGCCATGCTTTCCAGGCAAACAACACTTCAGACTCTGCAGAGGCTCCACCTGTGCTAAGTTCACCCTCCTGTTCATCCAATTCCTACCCTCCCCAGCACGCCCCAATAAAACATTGGTTGGGGTGCAACTATAAAACTGGCATGTCACAGCTAATGAGGACCCAGACAAGCCAAATCCCTTCAAACTTCCAAATAAAATAAGTATCGCCCTTTGTTTTTAAATTCCAGAGAATTAACCACATGTAGATATGCCTTTTATAAGTATTAACATAAAGCACCGCTATGAAATAAAGTCAGAACAGGATGATGATAGAAGCCTTATACTGGCAACACCTTACAATTTGTAAATAGTTAGCTGGGAATCGATGAACTTGTAAGGCTAAGCAGACTGATCCTCTTATGCCTCTTTTTATTGGTCTCTTTTCCTCTTCTTTAACAAGATTCTCGTGTTATTCTCTTCTCTCCTGTGTTTCAACATCTTGGACGCCAATAGCCCAGCAATGTCCTAGACTCTAAAAGCAGACCAGACCAAACAGCCTAATGAAGAGGGGACTTGTGTCATCTACAGCACTATGTGTGTACTCTGGAGCACGCTGGCCCTTTCAGTCGCAGCTCGCTGATGCTGCAGCCTGCTGACTGCCTACCACAACCCTCAGATGTTGCCTTCCCCTTCCGTACCCCCAGTTCTCAGTGTATGAGCCTGGCTCCCCTTAGCTGTGCCTGCCCTGAGGACTTCAGCAGGAGGCAAACTTTGTTGGTAAGAATCTCATGACCTCTTCTGGGTGATGAATGAAATGTTAAACGTGGTCACGTATTGATGGCAGCAAATACCCTATAGAAAGATGCACGTTGGAAGGCAATTCCTCATCTGTAATTACTTTAAAGGCTATTAATTAGACAGCTTTAAAATTCATTACATATGAGCTATATTGATTTTTCCATTTCTGACGTTTCTTAACCACCACGCTAAGACACCTCGGAGATCCATTTCATCCACATCACATTTCGCAGCTACCAGATCCATACTCCCATTTCAGAGCACAGCTGACTCCCACATGTGTCCATTTCAACTCCAGCACGTTAGAAACAGCCACGGCAATACACTCGGGTCAGCCTAAGGCTCTTGAACTGCTAACCCTCTGGGGATGGAAATCTGTTCAGAAGGTGTTTATGACCTAATGATAATGAATTAAAACCAATAAAGTAATACCTGTCCTTCACATCCCTGCAACAAGCGGCGCCTTCTGAAATGACAAACTTACTAACGGGGGAATACGTGAAAGAAAAGATAAAGGAGAAAATAAGGTCAAGAATGTATCTGGTGAGAGCAAATGCAGGCATGCCAAAAGCCTGAAGCAAGCACTAATTTTTCTTCAAACTAGCCACTTCCATGCCCTCAGGTATCCTTTATAGCACTGCACTTCTTCCCTTCTAGCCCACGAAGTCAGAAGCTGGTTATGGTAGAAATATTTTCAAAATAATATTTCTCTGATAAGAAGCTGGGGACAGGAAAAACTGGGGGTGGTCCAGATAAGCTGCCAGGCAGGCACTTTTTCATCACCGAAGCTCACCAGCAGATTTAAGATTGGTGGAACCCTGAAACCATCACAGCACCAGCAAAGCCTTACGTAATGGTCACGGTAAGAAAACTTCACGTACTGGTTAATAGAAAAATGGGAAGATTTTTTTTTTTAAATAAACATTTTCTTGCTAGACTGGTGCCTCGAATATCCACACGTACCATATGCCAAGCAGATATTAACATCTTAAGCACCTGACAAAAATAGATGACAGCTTCCTTTAAAGCCGTGCACTGTGAACCGCAGCAGCCTCGTGAAGAGCCCAGATATCTGCGTGGCATAGATAGGGCTGCCGCTGCTCGCCTCGCCAGCCGGCCCCAAAATAAGCTGCAACCCCGGGGCTGAATGCACAAAACCAGCAGGACGCTTTCCAGCTCAGCCTGGTGGCCTAGGGCCCCTGGTGCAAAAGATTAAAAGAACGTTGGCTTGCTCACCCGGAGGAAATGAAAGGAAATGAACAGGGTCTCTCGGCGTCACCTGCGGAGTTTGGCAGCGGCCAGCATGACCACACAGAATGCGTCATCCCACCTGGCCCTGGCGGGCAGACTGCGGCGCTTTTGGCCGCAGGAGCACAAAGAAACAAGGGGTAGGAAAAAAACAACGGCTCTGTTAGAAAATGGTGACCTCCTTCGCAAACATGAGACCCTCCTACACCCCCCTCTGGTCCTCCACCCTCCCCCTGTGTATTTCTGCCCCTTCAGCAGGTGGCAAGGGGCAGCCAGAAGTGCCATTCCTGTTGCACCTTCCTGTGATCACGCCTAATATAGCCAGGCTAGAGAAGAGATCACATAGGTAAACCCAGAGGCAAAGCACGAACATCTTTGTTCCTTCCAACATCAGGTCAGCTGTGAGTGCACTCGGTCTCATTCAGCTCTTCTGCAGCAGCTGGCTCGGAGTAGGGAATTATCATCTGAAAGCTGCGGCAGTAAGAGGAAAGATAAGAAAAGCGGGGAGCTATGACAACAGGGAGGAAGGAAAGGGGATGGGGGAGGAGAGGAGATGATTACAAGCGTTCTGGAAATTTGTATGAAGCACACTGTTTCCCAAATCATAATGCACAGCACAAGGGAAAGATTAAAAAAAAAATAGGTTGTTCCAAAAATTAAGAGTAAGACAAATATCTGGGAGAAAGATCTGCAGTGCAGGATTCTTGTGATCTGGGAACAGTTTGCAAGGGAAATTAAAACTCTTTGGTGTGTATGTATAAAGAATATATAAAGATTCAGAGATCCAGAACAAAATTCATTGCTCATAAAACTATTCCTCAAAAACAAAAACTTAATATAATTAAGAATACCTAAAAAGCTTCGATTTCAACAACGAGTAATACTTTAGAGACCTCATACATTATGTACTAAAGCAGGCACATCCAAAAGTAAAGCATATATGGAAGTTTGTAATATGCATGTGCACATGTATGAATCCCAATATACATTTACAACACAAATTTGAAGAGGACAAAGGTTAAAAAAACATCAGTACTTAGAGTGCCCAAAGATGTAAAAGCCTTTCATCTCCAAGATTTTCTCCCCCAAAGCCAGCTGCATCAAAGCACTAATGCAGAGCATTCACTTCAAACAACATTTTTGCCATTGCTTCAAAGTCAACATCTAAACTTTCCTGAAGTTAAACATATATGACTAACTTTCCAGGAACCCCAGAAAAATGATGTGGAAAAACATCCACACTAAAATACTAAGCTCCTTTCTGGAAATGGGCCGTACAATTTGTGGGGCTTTCTAAATTTGTTTTTAGAACATGACACAGCCAGTTAGCATCCTCAAATGAATTCTGGAAGGACTTTCTTTAGCAAGAAAGTTACAGAATTTTGTATTTTAAGCTACAGGCTTTTAGTAGTAGCAAAACAGCACGTAATTTGCGAGAGGCGTTAGCAACACCTGCATTTGTATTTTTATTCAAGAAAAAAGGAGTTTGTTCCAAATTTCTACCTGCACAACAGAACAAGAACTACCTCTACCACATTTTCATCCCAACCCACTTTCAAATTGCTTGGTAGGTTTCCAACCTGACAGATAATACCAGACATTGATAAACGCACTTGCCACTGGGGAAAAAAAAAAATAAAGAAATTCAGTGACATATTAGTAAGTGATTGAGCACTAAGGGCTTAAAGCTCACATTCTTGGAACTATGGGCAAAAATAAAAGCTGATGAAACGAAGTTACCAAACATAAAATTTGATCAGGACACCAAAGCTGAGATTTCTCGGTGATTTCCAGCACAACAGATTACATTGACTTGTTTAAGCTGAAACAAAGCAGTTGCATAAGCACCTCCTAGTGTTCATGCAGGGGGGTATCTCAACAGGGAAACTCAAACATTCCCTGAGGAAGATCCAGCCCTGTAAAACTCACCTTTCTTTCTGATATGTGCGTGTATATATATACATATGAATATATAAATGCAAGAACTATGTAAACTACTTTCCTAAATCAAGAAACACAGCTGGGGATATCCAGGCCAAAACACATGGGGAACTCTGCTATCAAGTTTCATCATTGCTTGCACAAGAGGAAGACTAACTAATTACCAAACCATCATTCAGTCCCTCTTCCTGCAGCATTCTGGTGAGCACTCCACGATACAAATGTCTTTCTGGCTACTAAGTGAACAGGTCATCACAGGCTGCCGACACATCTGCCATGGTTAAACGGTCATACAGTCTGGGGAGAACCACGCAAGAGATGTAAAGGCTGTGCTACTGAACTGTAAGAAGCTTTTCTTTCTAAAAATAAGAACCAAAAATTCCACCTTATGCTTCTCCCAGCAGTCCCATTTCTAAAAACAAAAGAACTAAAGGTATTTGAACAAACTTGGAGTAAGAACTAGAATTGAAGCCAAGTGAAGAGCTTGGGCTTAGTGTCAACCCGCTTAGATGAAAGCTGACTGTACATAATGATACTTCCTGATGGCCAAGAACAGGTTCTCAGTTAGCCCAGATTTACATTATTTTCCTCACTTTACTGATGGCTTCTACCTGAGCTCTACAATGCTCCAGAGGCCAAAACTACTGCACTCACAGAACTGCTCCTCAGGGCACCAGCAAGAAGTTTCTCGAGTGTCAAAGTATTTTTCTTCTTGAAAAGCAATGTCATCTGACCCTATAATTGAAAAATGTACATGTTTCTGAAGTCTCTTATCAGCAGATACTACAGCAAACAGACAGTAACATATCGGCTCCCTTTTGCTAAAGAAAAAAAAAAAGCTCCTGCTCTCATAAGGTTTCTTACAGCCACCACAGTTGACAAGCGCATGCAGCCCTGAAGGCTGTGCATGGACTAGAAGCCAAAACTACAAATGGGATTGGATACAGAGCCACAACTAACAAAGAGGCCAGCCCAAATTTTAGAAACCAAAGCAAACAAACCACAGAGAACTACCAGGAGACTCTCTCAATATAAATAAGCTGCAGAAGAGAATGGCAGTTTTGAGTCCCTGCTTTTTCTGAGAACAATGCTAACATCTACCCAAGGATTGCTCCTTTAATTCTGAAAGTGAATAGCTGCTTATACTTCATGAAACCATTTTTTTCTTGTATGAATAGCTTATAAAGTTCAATTTAGCAGGACAAAATTGGTCAAGTCAGCTGAGTTTTTAGGCCTTTGTATGAGACAAACAGGTTGAGTTCGTTTGTACATATTGCAGTCACACACAAAAAATGAAATGGCAGATTTTGGTCTTCTAAATCCGCGGGATGCCTACACCAATACCGACTGGTCATGTCGGTAACTCCGTGATCTTTGTTAGATGTGAATGGATGCAAGCTGTTGGAGTGGCTGGTTGCCAGAGTGGCTGCACTTTCTTTCACTCACAGTAGTAGATCGTAGTTTTGGGAACCCAATCCTTCTTCCCAAGGCTTCTGCTATTTCAGATCCTTGTTGGACACCTATATTTACACCATTCCATACAACACCCCATGAAGGAGCAGCACGGAGAACACAAGCATTCCTGAGTTACGGTTTTGAGGAAGCCTATCATGACCTGAAGTAGACACATGCTGATCCGCACCTTCCTGTGACTTCCAGATAAGTGCCATACTTGCAAGAAAAGTCACCCTCATGGAATCTGCAAACTCTGTCCCAGCTTGAAATATAAGTAAATGAATCCAATGCTAGTTAGTAACCCATGCATCATGGCTGCATGCATTTTCATGCAGCTACAATTTGTTGGACTTTTATTTTTAAAGAAGTTAGAAAGAAACAAGTTAGGAAAAAGCTTTAAAGAAAGAAGAATGCAAGAAATGGTTCTTCACACTCAAACAGTAGACCGACACCTCATGCTAACTGAAAGTATCAAGGTAACAAAGATGAAGACTGACCTCAAAGATCACACGTAATCACTGCAGAAACCTAAATGACTTGACAGCAACAAGTGAGAGTACCTTGAGATTATAGAAACAGACTGCCTGTTTGGCCTGAAGAACAGAGAACACTCACCCTGCTAAACAGGTTCTGAAAGCAGATCTTGAACATAAATATTCAAGTCAAACAATCTCTGTGCTAGGTTTTACCAGCTGCTGTGTGCCAATGACTGAACTCGACAGCGATACATCGAATTTAAGGCTCAAAATCAACCACGTACTGAAGAAGTTGGTACGTTCAGGAAACCTGCAACTAGACTTCAGACATTAGGAAGTGAGATGTCTTATTTTGGAATACCTGGATTTTAGATTTACTTTCTAAAATAAAGAAGTACATATCAGCTAAGCTGAACATCTCCATACTCTTACCAAAAAGCAGAGGAAGAGTGGCTTACCATAACTGATTTCAGGTGCCTTCTGTCTAGATACAAGTTTTGCCAACAACTCTCAGCTAGTCCCTTCAGTATCAGCTCAGTATCAAAAGCTGTGCTGTACGGAGTAAGACAAGGGCTACACAGTGAAGCAAAATTCTTAGCTTAGATCGTGAAAATTTGAAAAGGGGTGAAAGGAATGAAAAGCAGTTTCTCTGGGTCCAAACCAGGCAGCGTTACCCTGTTTTATCTGTAATCCAGCTCTCCATTTGCAGAACGGGGATAACAGTAGCTAGATACCAGTTCAAGGCACTGCCATCAAACCCCAGCATCACGGACACACAGTAAGATTGCTGAGACTTTAACATCAGCACTCGCAGACACACCCAGAGCATGGCAGAGAGTAAGAGCTGGGGGTGGTTACAAAGGACTCATCTCGCTGCAAGAGATCTTGTACTACGTGAGGTTATCACCCATCCTCTTAAAATAGCCTGCTGGCTGTTTTACTACAGCATCACGTGCTCTGCGCACAACGCAAACGCCATCACATGCTCACGTGTCATCTGGAACAAATGCATTCAGCCGAGCGATCAGATGATGCGCAGGTTCAGTATCAATGGAGAAGAGGCTAGAGCAAGGCACAAGACAAAAAGAGCCCCACTGACCTTAAACAAGCACCGTATGTGACCTACTGCTTAGCAGCATGTAGGAGTGGCTCACCTTGCGGTGCACACGTAACACCTCTCTTTTATAAAAAGGGTAACTGAAGAAACAGGAAGATGCTCGTACAGTTGTGTACTAGTAGCTGGAGGTAGCAGGCTGCAGGGGAATTGGTGTTTTGAGATTTCTGGCACGGGGCAGAATTTGACTCATCGCGATCAGAGTGTACACGCTCAGAAAAAAAAAAGTGGGAAGGAAAAGGAAAGGTGACTTAGAAATTCAAGAAGAACAATAAGCAACAAGGGAACGTTATACCCTTCTGCTCAGGGGGATTTATCAGAAATCTCAATTGCTTCCTGAACATACCGAGGGAAGTGCCAAAACAAAGAATAGAGGCTTACTGAATTTCTATGTAGCCTGTTGAAGCTTTCATTTACGATTGCCAAAAGGCAAACAGTAACCCCAAAGCATCAAGCAGAAGTGGACTAGCCCCCAAAAATGAGAATTCAAGTTCCAGTTGGCTCCAAGTGAAGCCCTTTGTAACAGTTCCATGTTAAAATCCGCTGACAAGCTCAGAGCTGTGCGTGCACTCTGAGCTGCAGCTCCTCTGAAGCTTTTTCCCCCCCCCTTTTTCCATTCACTGCTTACACCTCTGATTTCAGCAAGCACTAATACTGTTAGCAAGAAGTCTAGGGATCGCTCCCTCTCTTCCAGGCATCTGCAATAACACAATCCAGGAGCAACCAGCACTTACAAAACATGCTTTGGGAAAGCAAGCACAGGACTTTCCTCAGGGACGATCCTCACCTCCCTCTGCTCCACCTGAGGAAGTCACCTGCAGCTGCAGGGCTGGTCCGACTGCCCTGGCAGCAGCTGAAGAGCTCAGCATCTTCAGACAAGGAACAGGGAAAACAGAAGCCGAATTGCTGCAGCAGAACGCAGCTTGAGGCCATCCAGCAGCAACTGTGTCATCCCTGGGAAGGGTGGAGCAGACACCCCAGGGCAAGAAACACAGCACAGGCCCAGGTGAACCATTTCTGCTTAGGTTTGCAAGCCCACACATCAGGGCAAGCCTTCAGGCAGGGAACTGCTCTTCCCCTCTCCTAGCCCAGTGCTTCCGCACTGTCTCATGCTCATTTAACATGGGATGATGCATTAAACTCTCGCAGCAACCCTCTTCAAACAGCTGACCTGGAAGAATACTCATCCAGCAAGAAGCAGGAAGATTGCTCTAAGTTTCAGGAGCTAAACCAGCTCAACGCAGGACCAGATTAGCACCCAAGCTAATATGTGGGAGGGAAACATTTCGCCTGGCAAAGGAAGAAGATGCACTTGAGGCACTGGGAAATGTCACAGTTCAGCTATTTTCCAACAGGGAAGACTTAGCTACAACCTCCCCCAGCCCAATCATCGAACGTCATGCTGATGTTCAGTCATGTTTTTTTTTAAAAAAAACTTCACACAGTCTACGGAATTTGGAAGTTTTTACAAACATTTCTGAACATTAATAAAAGATCGCACACAACAACAAAAGACAAATCCACAGCAATTCTGCTTATTTGTAGTAATGCCTGGGAACATGAGCTGAAGGAAACAGAAAACTTTTCCAAGAAATTAGCTGTTGCAAGAACTGTATGGTTCTGACTCACTGGCTGATGGGTTGGGGACCCCAGCTGGCAAGGAGAGCTAAAGGCATTACAGTGAGCAGACAGCCTCAGCACTGTATCTCCATTACTCCTTTCCACCTGAATTTTCTTATCTCCATGGCCCAAGATTCTTCTAGTCTCATCTTACCTATTATAGATGCCCTAACTTCAACGTCCTCTCCAAAACACCACCTCTCCCACTCAAACCTTCACAGAACAGCCCTTATTGCAGCCTGCTGCTTATGCCACATCCTACCTACCTCACCAACACTGCCTGGGCCCTGACCTGAAGGAGTTACTGGCTTTCCTCAGCAGACACTGAACAAAGCAAGCTTTGGCCATCATCTGGTCAACAGTGTGCATGCACGTGGGGGCATCTCACTGCCACCACCTCCAGCAGCCAGGCAGAGCAAGGGGGCTATGTCTGGATGGAAACTGTCGGGCCAGGAAACTGTCTGCAGGCTCTGAACCTTGGGACGTCTTGATAAAGACTTGGACACAGCACCATGGGCTTTTACCAGCTACAGTTCAGTGACTGGTGTGGTTGCTTCAGCGTGAGTTCTTCTGTTTCTCCTGCAGCAACATGGAGTGGTTGGAGCTGCTTCTCCTGGTGGAAAGGATTTCTACTACAGAAAAGCAAATATCACATAATAATACTTGACCAAGATGCTCTTCCAACAGTTTGTCTCAGGGACTATCAGCATTTAAAAGCTTTAAATGGATTTTTCAGACTTGTCTAGTCACTTCTGTAATCCGTGCATCTTCAGCTTCTATAAAAACCCACAGACATCATTAGCGCAGTTTGGTTACAGCATGAAGAATCACTTCCTTTCATTTGCTGCAACCTTGCCAATTGCTTGCTGTTTCCCCATGTAACCCTTCGCTCCTGTGCAAGGAAAAGTAGGAAATCAAATCTTCCCCCCTTCTCTATGCCACCCACGACTGAAGCCCTATAGATCTCAGACACTCATCTCTTCCTTAGGCAGGAGAGTAAACACGCTTACGTACGGTTCACATGGATGCCATTCCTTACTTCTTCATGTGACACTTTGTGTTAAATCTTCAAACGGCAGACTATTTGGTTTCCTTTGAATACAGCACTTCCCAGGAGAAATGCTGTAAATACAATTCACCACCATGCTAGAACTCACGGAAGAGTCAGGAGGACTGATCAAACGCCGTATCTTTGTGACTTCCAGGACTAAGTGATACCTGTCAGGTCAATGAGCAGCCAAACACTAAACTGAAATTTTAAGGACAGCGAGCAACATCATACTTGACAGAGCTTCAGTAGGAGAGAAACAGAAGGCAGCAAACACCAACCAGGCTTCTAAAGATCCAGGAAGGAGAGGAGGCTAGAGGTCTGGAGAACCGCACACCAGCAAAGCAAATGCCTAAGCCTGGTAAATTAACAAAGCTATGATAAAGGCCAGAATTGGAGGGGTTTGCATAAATATGAAAAGAGAAAAGAATTGACAGTGGTATTATAGAAAGAAGTAATGTTTCAAAAGTACATCAACGCTCTTTGAGACAACTGTCAGCAAGCACGGTGTATTCCCATTAACACACCCATCTGGATGACCTTTGAGAAGGCACCTCACCAAGGGATGATTTTTGTTTTTAAGCAAAAGCAATATGTGATAAAGCACTCCTCGGGAAGATTCCCAAGTGCTCAGGAAGAAACAACAGCCATAGACATAGACAAACAACTGGTTTTCCCTACAAAGGGATTATCAAAAGTGTCCCCAGAGGTTCTGATTTAGGATTTGCACTTCTCAAGACCCTGTACACGTGGTTTCACAAAAGGCATGAATAGCGAGCTTTCTGTTGGTGGTGGTACCAAATTATTCAAGTTAATCAGCAGTTGATTTCTCACTAAGTACTGTTAGCAATCCAGCGCTAACAAAAGCGAGAACACCACCTCAAGGGGGCAGAGGGGATAGCTGAATTTCACTTGCATATGTAGATGAGCTCTAAATTAGCTGTTTCCACCAACAGATAAAAGAGGACGGTCAGCAAACAACTCCAGGTGCAACATCAGCCAAATCAGGAAGTCCAAAAGAAACAATGCTGGAAATCATTTTAAAAGTCTGAGGCAACAAATTAATTGCTTTTGTTATTTGCATACTACCTCCACATCTTAAATACTGCTATGATCCATCACAATATGGTAGAACAAGTAAAGGTACAGAGATGTAGCAAGGTATACATCCTACAGTGCCACACAAAGTCAGGTATATCATGGAGATAATCCGTAACGTTAGAACAGATCCATTCCCAACAGCTGTAGCAGCTGTACAAACAAAAGAAAGGTTGGTTTTGTGTTTTTGTTTGTTTGTTTTTTAAATAAAATGCATAGCTAAACCATGGAACTCCTTGGCATAGGATGTTGTAGAGGTCAAAAAAGCTCAAAATAGCTTCAGAAAGACACAAAAAAAAGCCTCAGGATGTCCACGGAGCTATTAAAAACACAGTGATACAAATAACATCCATGACTCCTCAAGAAGCTCCTCAGTTACAGACTGTAAATAGCTGGGTAGATTTTAGCCAGGTGGATTTAACAGCAAAAGGGTCGCGCTGTATTTTCTTTGTTTCTTATACCTTTTCTCCCAAGCACCTACTACAGATCTCACAGGGTTACAAGCTAAACAGACCTCTTACCTGAATTTGTACACTCATCCTTGGGGTACTGCATCGAGGTTTGGTGCCCCCTGCACAAGAAAAATGCGGACCTGTTGGAGCCAGTCCAGGAGGGCCGCAAAGGTGATCAGGGGCTGGAGCACCTCTCCTATGAAGACAGGCTGAGAGAGCTGGGGATGTTCAGCCTGGAGAGGAGAAGGCTCTGGGGAGACCTTATAGTGGCCTTCCAGTACCTAAAGGGGTCTTATAAAAAAGATGGAGAAGAACTCTTCACTAGATACTAGACAGATAATGATAGGACAATGGGGAATGTTCTTAAACTAGAAGAGGGTAGATTTTGATTAGATATTGGGAAGAAATTCATTACTGTGAGGGCAGTGAGGCCCTCGCACAGGCTGCCCAGAGAAGCTGTGGCTGCCCCATCCCTGGAGGCGTTCAAGGCCAGGCTGGATGGGGCTTTGGGCAGCCTGGTCTGGTGGGAGGTGTCCCTGCCCATGGCAGGGGGTTAGAACTGGCTTTAAGTTCCCTTCCAACCCAAACCATTCTGTGATTTCTATGATCCTTAGGTCAGCAGACAGTCATATTATTCCTAGGTCTTTAATCTCCAAAGTCAAGATATGCACAAAAAAGTTTCATCACTACAGAAGTACAGTAAAACTCTGCTTGAGCAGCCATAATTAGCCTTTGCTTCCCAAATTCTCAAAACCCCATACCAGACTTGGTTTTTCAACTAGGTCAGGATTTAAAAGCAGAGTTCAGCAATTGATTAGTCATATCTGAAGATAAGAGAAACACCGCAACACCAAACTACCCATGAGAAATCCAGCAGTACATTTTCCCTACACCTTTGCAACTGCACCCCGCTACCCAAAGGGGCAATCCTGACTTGGTGCCCCTGCAGCTGTGCCCCCACACCTCCACTGTGCTAGATTCAGCTGCAGGAAGCTTTTCAGCCATGCCCTTCCATGTGAAACACCATGCCCTGCAACCATGCTGTCTGTCCACCTGTCACAGGGAAGAGGTGGGACTGCTGGGGCAGCAGGCTGCTGGGATCAGCAGCCCACAGCTAACGAGCTGCACTCACCATTGAGAGATGTGAACACAGCAGTGCCAGCATCACCGAATGCACAGCTTAAACAGCAGCATGCACCAAACTGCACCACGCCAAAACTAAGCAGCAGTCATGTCTAGGTTTAAAGAAAGCAGAGACAAGGAAGAAACAGCCCCACCTATCGCTATACCAATAGCTACAGCAGAGAATACCGATGATAATATTTTGTTATAAAAAAAAATCATGTGATATATTAACACATGCTGGGTTTTTCCCCCCTATTTTATCTTTGCTATTTAAACACCATAAAATCAGGCTGAGCCTAGAGAAACATGCTATGGATTATTACACTGCCCCATCTTCACAGCTGGTACTGCCGAGACAAGGTGGTCGGTTCTAATGGGACTTCTGCTGGAGGCTCACAACTTTCAGCCAGATCAAAGTTAAGCACGGTGCGTTAAGGACGAGGCTTCAAGAGAAACCAAAAGCCCCACAGGGGAGCACTTAAAACTGAAGCGTCACTTTCATAACACTTAAAGAAGAAAGGATACCAGACGAATCACATGAAGCTGCAGCATCCTCAAACACAACTCATCACAGAAATCACTGTACAGACATCAATGACTGTAGTACTGTCATTTGGTGTGAATCAAAACCAGCCAAAATAAGACGACATATAAACCTGTTTTGGATTGCAGTCTTCCTTACACCACTCTCAAAAAACACGTGAAACTCCTTGCTGAGGATACTGATGTGACTGACATCAACCTTGAGAGCTCCACCTTTGGGCTGCGAGATCAGGGCAGAAGCCAGTTAGCTCCAGAGTCACACCACACTGGAAACAGAATCCAGCCTCAGAGGAGTTCAACACAAAACCAGGCAAGGTGCCCTGCGCAGGGCAACAGCAGGCTTCACATCAAGCAATGCCCAAGGTGATGCCCTCTCGCTTCCCGTTTCTTAAAGCAGGGGAGGTAACAGCGAGTAACATCTACACTGGCTACAGAAGAGGCAAAGTTTTTCTGTGTCTAATCACACTCAAAAATACAGCCTAAGACCTAAAGATAAAATGTAGCCAGGAACTGCAATTCATCAAGCATTTAAAGCCCACTGCAGACAGTGCCTTAAGCTGACCAAATAAAAGCAAAGGCTTCTCCCTCGTGTACAGCTGGGCAAATAGCAAAAGCAGGCTGAATCCGCAAAGCTGCCCCCTGAGGGCTCTTTGTGTGCTGTTGGATTGCTCCTGGAGCAGCGGGAGGCAACTGCAGCAATTTTTAATCCAGACTAGGATTGCACCAATGCAGAGCAGTGTGGCACAGAAAGCAACAGCAGCAAGACTTCGAATCCTTAGCAAATACAGTAACTAAGGAGCTATGAATAAGCTGTTCAGTAGCACAGAGCTTCCACGTGCAGTACTAGGTTTGTTCCGTGCTCCTGGCACAGTGATGATAATGCTCACCTTCTGTGGAAGATCTCATTCACCTCTGTCTAAACGCAAATCTCACCTGAACAGTCACTGGGTATCCTCCTCTTTCCCAATCAAAAGCAACAGACATTTGCAAACTGACAGCTTTCCAAAGTCCCTCTGCTTCGTCTCCTAGGAATGACAAGCGGCATCAGATGCCGCAAGTAGGAAGAACTGAAGTTACAAGGTAATTTAACGGAGTACAACATGCACTTCTAGGCTGAAGTCTTTCCGAAGGGATGTTCCAGAAACATTAGAAAACGAAGATGCAGCTCCAACAAAATGGAATTGCTTCAGAGACCCCAGCAACATTATCTCAAAAAGCCGTTGGCTCAAGTGCTATCTTTATGGAAGACGTCACCAAGAAGATAAATGTTCTTCTGAACACAAGTCAAGTTCTTTCAAAGGACAGACACCCTTTTAGATACATTGCAAGAAACAGAACACCAAGCTAACAACAACAAAAAAACTAGGACCATACTGGAGTTTTCCAACACATCCCAACTCCCAGTGAACAATTCCAAGCGAATAACCTGTTTTTAACCTCTTAGAAGAGGCGAATACCCTGTTTAGTACCCTGAATACCCTCTTGGAGGCAACACAGTAGGTTTGAAAGTAAGCATACACTATGTAGACACATCTGACCCGTAAAACAATGATTAAAACGCACTTCTTACTCATTTTTAAGAACAGACTGAAAATGCTTATTTTGTACAATAAGTCAAGCAGCCCTGGTTTTACAGCTTTTGCAAGGCTTCTAGAATAGCCTGCCTCATTTTGTACAAAACTGGCATGCTGCCCAGTCCTGCACACCTGGTAAAATAGTACACACACGGTACATACTCCTTATTTTAGTGCCTTGCAGCAGAATTAGTTTTAGAGCACCCAGACAATAAATCCTGCTATGAAGACTGCTCTTAAAGCATCCAGCAGTAGTTTCCACGATACCTTCTGGAAGCTCTAAAAGCAGTTTCCCCCAGACACCGGCACACTCCAACCTGTCCCTTCACCATCTTTTAAAATGCAGTTACTAATGTTTAAAATGGAGTTCCTACAACACGTTTCAAATGAAGCTGTGGTGTGATGTCTGGATTGCAGCTAAGTGATGCAAGTTCTGCTTCATAACTCATCACCCTAACTCCAGGATCAGCCACCACTGCTTCCCAAGCAATTTAAGGAACCACAGAATCATCTAGGTTGGAAGAGACCCCCAAGATCACCAAGTCCAACCTCTGACCTAACGCTAACAAGTCCTCCACTAAACCATATCCCTAAGCTCTACATCTAAGCGTCTTTTAAAGACCTCCAGGGATGGGGACTCAAATTTAACCCCTAAAGGCCTACGAAGCACCCTTGTACCTTCTGGCACAAGGGTGTCTCCTTCGCAGTGCCATCCTGCTGCCCCCACTGCTGCCCAAGGCATTCTGCCCAACTCTTTTCCAGCTCTGACAGCAGGAACTTGCATCTGCACTCACTGTAAGTTGCTTGAGCAAAGAGTTCTTCAACTATCAAACAAGCCTGCTCACTGACTCCAAAGGCAGGCCGCTTCTGCTCGCACAGATCCCCTTGGAGAGGCCGTTTTAAAAAGCCAGGAAGACAAGGGAGAAGAGTTTTGTGTTCTGAGGGGAATTTCACATCCCTGGTTAACTTGCAGGAACAGCACCTGAGGCAGCTTCTTCAGGACTACAAAGCCTCCATATTCTACAGAAGCAAAAGAAATGTAGGAAGATGAAAAAGTACCTTAATATCAAAATCAGGATCATTTCAAACTAACCTCAGCGTACCTCCCCTCAAGCACCACCAGTTTCCTGAAAGCAGGTACTGCCGTGAAGGTGTCGTTATTTCACTCGGGTAGTTTTATCTAGTGAAACTGGCAGAACTCAGCAAGCAGTGAGGACACTTCTAATGAGGCCTGCATTAACTACTACAGAGAACAAACCCAAACTTCAAAGCAATCACAGATGGCAGTTAGGTGAAAATCAATCCAGCTTCAGCACTCTCAGTAGTGAAGCAAAACCACCAAGGCCCTATTTCAGGTGCAGAGCACTGCAGTACAACATCCCTCCAACACTTCCAGTCTCTCCAAAGGACACCCACAGATGCCAGGCAGGCTTTACTGCAGATCAGCAGGCTTTCCACAGGCAGTGTATTTTGGTTACTTTACTGCAGTACATATTTTGTTTACATTAACAAACACCTATGGCTGATTTGGGTCAATTTCATACTGCTGGAGCACAGTATTAATGACTGACGATGACACCACAGCTTCTCTCAGCCTGTGTCTGACCGAAGGCCAGCTTACACGACCTCTACACAACACAGAACATCAAGTGATGTTCACAGAACTTCAAGTGATGTGCACCATGCAGGGGTGTAAAGTCTTGCCATTCGTACACAAGTGCGGCATCATGGCTGGTAGCCCCATCAATGCTAACGCTTCCCAGTAATATTCTTCTATTTTCTCTTGAGCTTTCTAGAAGCTCAAATATCTGTGGCATACTTCATGAAGTGCACTTGCCTTGTGCTTTACCTTATTAGCAGCATTCTGTACAGACCTTCCCCATTCTGTCTTTACCAGAAATCAGAACAAGAAAACAATGCTCGCCAGAATTCACCTTGGGGAAATGCAAACTTCGAAACACTTCAGCTCCCCTTGTTTTGGATCTATCCTATCTGACAAAAAAATCTTTCAAAAACATAGCAGAAACTGTCCTCTAAAAGAAATGGGGAAAAACACCCAATTTTAATCAGCTTAAAACCCTTTGACTTTTTTTTTCCTTCTTCTCTTCAAACTGGCCCATCTGCACGCACAGAAAAGACAGATTGACAGAGGACTCCACTTGCAGAGAGCAGAGCATTTCCCCGAAGTCCCAAGATGTTCAGATGCTAACACCAAAAGAGGGAGCCCTACAAGAAAGCAACAGTCCTACTCCGTCACCAGGACACAACAGCTAGATCCAGAACTAAGGAGCCAGGGTATGGAGGAATAACAAAGCCAAGACTGTGCCTCATCTCATTTTAGGAAACTGGTTTTCAGATGTGTGCTGTCTCCCTTTCTGTCCCCAGAGGGACGAACATCCCATGCACCATAGGCCACCCTCTGGAGGTTTCTTTTGTTGCCTATAAAGGAAGGCTCCGTCACTAACTTCAGCTGCGGTCCAGGAGACAGAGCTGAAAGCGAGGGAAGGGAAGTGTTAGAGAACAACAGCCTTAGGAGATCGCACTCCTCCCCAGGCATGCTCTCAAATACAAAGTTGCCCCTGGTCCTTCCCACTGGTTTTTGAACCTATTACCCCTTTCACTGTAAGGCAGTGAGTGGGTTCAGAACTAGAGTAAGACTTGTCTTTTACACCGAGGAGTGATCTGCATATTCACTTGACACTCTGCAACTGTTAACGATTCCCTCGAGGTCTCTGTCCCCATTCAGTAATGAGGACAAGGCAGGTCAAAGGATGGATCAGGAAGCCTTAAAATGCCCTTACTGGCTATTTCCCAGCCCATCCCTCCCGTCCAAGATGTCCTCCTAACTCCCCCGTTCTACAAATCACTCAGACAAATCTTTTCACTCGCCTGGATTTAAAACAACTTCAGAAAAACGGGTTCTGGTTTGCAATTTAGCTCCAAAATAAATTGTCTGCTGCTCAAGGAGAGTGGTGCAGCAGTGCTGAACTAGAACTGCCACTGAGCCTGAAGCTCACAAAAGCTGCCCCTGTAGATGCCCGAGTCATTTACTGCAGAAATCAGGAGGCACGGTAAGAAGCCAGCAAACTGTGCGCCTTGCAGTGAAGCCAGCTGACTGCTACAGCAGAGAACTCAATTCCCCTGTCACAACACTCCTACATCACCGCAAGGAAGTCATCCCATTCAAGCTGATCCACTGCTCATCTCCTCAGCAGCTCAGAAGTCCAGGCTACTGTTCCACAAGGGTTCGAGTGGCCACAGCCTGCCCTCAGGCTGCCCGGCAGCAGGGTCAGCACTCAGTGCTGAGCTGAGATCTGTGGGAGCTGTGCCCTGCCACCGACACCACAGCCTGAGGGCTCTGGGAAACAGGGACAGTAGTCCTTCATCGATGCTCTTAAAGCCAAAATACTTAGTGTTTGTGGGCATCCAGCACTACTGGGGAGAGCGCTGTAGAACATCCACGCTAGTGATTTTGCCTGCAAACTACGACTCCAGCTGCGTCCAGCACAAGGCTGAGACCACCTCCTGCAGCCAACACAGGGAAGAGTGAGTACCCAACAGCCTGCCAGCCAAAACCAGGACAGGTTCCTACAGAACACCAAGCAATGTCATGTTATCACAACACACGCAACACACACGCACAGGGGGCCCAGTAAGGTTGCTATGCCAAAACCAAAAAGCTTTCTTCAGTCTTTTCAAAGAGGGAAGTCTGGCACACAAGTTACTTTATGGTCCTGAAATGCTTTTACAATATAAAGATAAGTACCCCACCTACCTTCTTCTAACCTTAAATCAATTCTTCTCTTTTTTGTTGTTTGTTTTGTTTTACATCCGTGCCAAACAAGACCAAACCGCACGCTCTTCAGTGCCTCAATTCGGAAAACCAGTCTGTGTCACCGTGACAGTACTTGCTCCTGCCTCAGTTGGTGCTTTCCCTAGATCTGATGTTTTTGGACTGCTCTAAAGGAACACCTACATTTTCTTCTTCGCTTGCTGACAACAGCTATAAATAAAATTACAATCATTCACTTAACTGTGAGTGACATACTGACATCTGAAAACAGGGTACTTCTCCCAGCAAGCAGTATTACCAAAAAATTAAAAGATAAGCCATCTTAACAAGCAAGTAGAGGCAGGAAAGCAGTCAACAAGCTGACAGGCATCTTCAAAACTGCAGAGCCCTCGAAGCCAAGTAATTAACTCAGGCCATAAATAATACCCAGATGTGGTCAATTTAACTATCAGCAGTTTACAATATCAAAGTCAGCTAATTACAACAACTTTGTATCTTAACAATGAAGGATTGCTCGTTCAGTTTCACTGCCAAGTACCAGAAATGCTTTAGCTGTATTTACACCGGAGAGCTGCCTTCTGCAAGACGTTCATGTGACACCAGAACCAGCCTAAGGCAGAGGGCGTGGAAATGCATTTTCTTGTGATTTACTTTACCCAGCTCCCAAGCCTGCAGGGCGGAGAGATTTACATGGTTTATTCTAACCATGACTAGATTAGTAGAGATTAACATCCTGCCTATCTGTAGCGTAAGCACTTTCCTAAACATTGGCTATCAATCGTTAGGAGGAAAAAGGGGGATATTACCCTGTCTCCACACACTTAAGACACTTTAACGTACACAAGGAACCTGAGGAAGTGACAGCAAACAATCAGCTGCATTGTGATTTCTGCTTTTACACTGAACATGGTCATCAGTTCAGCGAGCATTTCCAAAGGCGCTCTGTGCAGCTAATAAACACACAGAACATGCAAGAAAAATATGTTTTAATGCATTCTGCATGGAGACCCAGTTAATTTAACAGAGGTAAAAGCATTTGTGGCTGCTGATTTAAATAAAACGGCTTCTAGGCACTGCCTGCCGACAGACTTTTAGCATTAAGGGCTGTCTTTTCCCTAAACCTCATTTTTATTCATTACTTGAGTGAACAAGTGAGAGCATCCGGGGGTAGGGGGGCTGATCAATTCCACCCCCCACCCTCTAGCTGCCTTCTTTGTACCAGACAAATGAACTGGAAAAACACCCGAGGAGCAGCCCCATCCAGCTGAGAAGTTCCACTAACTGTAGGTGTTCACCCACTGGCCCTGCAAACGCTTGTGCTGGCACACAGCAAGGAGGAGGAACGAGCAAGGGCAGTGTCTCAGGCTGGCATCACCAAACGCTTCAGGTGCCATTTATCACACAGCTAAGCCACGCCAGGAGCCTGCTGCTGCCAAAGAGGAGGTCCTGGTGCACTCTCTTCTCCACTGAGCCCTTTGTGCCACCGGCACTCTGAGATCCAGCTCAGGGTCCTGATGGGAGAAAATAACCTCAATCACCAGACACTGGCAGGGAAGCAACAAACCCTTAACAGCGACCATGGCAGCTCATATAAAAATACAGCAAGGGGTGTTCCTGCTCATAACTCATCAGAAATAAACATGGAACAGGCTAAATGCAACTAAAAGCAGTAAAAATAACACTTAGGCAGTAGCTGCTTGCTGACAGAGTTATAAGGAAAGCCAAACACCGAGCTGGTGGAAGCCTCCGACCTGACCAGCCTCCCCTTACAGGGCCTTGAGCGATTGCCCATCAATGGGATTATCAAAACTAATTTCTTTTGTTTGAAGATCAGAGAAGGATTTCAGACTTGATCCATACAACTGCTGAAACACATAGCCTTAATGACAGGTCCCTAATTCCTCCTCTTTTTTATTTTTTTCCCCTCCAATCAAACCATGCTCGCTATCCCAGCAGCGTGGGCTTGGGGGAAGCACGATTTTGCACTGTGGGCAGTTTTGTTTTGTTTCCTCTTTTAGGGGGTGGGAGGGAACGGGTTGGGTTTCTGTGGATTTGCTCAGCCAGCTGGCTCCAGGAGGCATCTGGCACTCACCATGAACAGCACAGGCTGGAACAGCCCAAGCAGCGATGGTCAGGGAGAACAAAGGCAGGGGACAGACCTGTTGTCTCAGCTCGCTTCATCTCACCCAATTCACCACCAGCAAGTGTCACACCGAGTCACCACCAATCCCACTACCAAGTATTTTTGTGCTGTTTCAATTCAGCTTTGTTTTTCTGCCTTCAGAGGAGGCAGCCCAGCGTCCAGCCACGCACAGAGGTGCTTGAAACATGTGGAAGCTCTGCTCGGCCACGGCAGGATGTGTAAGCACCATCATCAGCACACAGCCTGCCCTGGGACACCTGCAGGCCCTGCTCTGAACGTTTCTGGAGGGGAACTTGGTGCAAGGAAGAAAACAGCGAGAGTGTGCTTTGGGCATGGAGGCTAGAGCCGCATTTAGACGGGTCGCAGTACACTTCAGTCACCCTACAAACTGAGGATTGTTTAATTTTCTCCAGCACCACAAACATCATGAGCAGAAAGGTGCCCTCCCAGCCCTTCCATCCATGGGCTCAGAGGTCTGCAAGGGACTGAAACCAGTTAAGCTCCCTTTTCGGAGAACTGGGAGATGAGGGGAAGAAGGGAGGGATAATTTAATTAATTCCCGGGCACTGGTTTGTCCTGCAGCAGCACCAGCACCTGTTCCAGCCTATGACATATGACAACAGGACCTAGTTTTGCTGGCACTTCTGGTTAACGATCCCCTAAAGTGACCACACAAAGCAGCCTGGAGGTTCTCGTGAAGCAAGACTGGACAGAGGGAAGAGACTTGACCTGGTAGAAAGCTCGCAGGATATTCAACAAGTACACATATAATGAAGCTATTAAGTATCACCGCATCGTCACCAACCATACCACTAATCCTCTCTCCATTAACCACCCTAAGAAGGGAAATAAGTGAGGAGTAAAGGGCAGAAAATAGGGAGGGGGTGTGTTAAAAATTAAAATAAATTAAAAAATCACCTGGTGCTACTAAAAGAGAATCTGCGAAGGCTGCCCTTCACAAATCGTTAGTCCAACAGCTAGCCATGCCTCGTATTTGCCTGCGTGTTTGTTTCCCACCCCTAGCTTTTCCTTTATTATTTCTCCATCCGTAGCACAGAGGATTTGTACTGGAGCAGGGGCTTGGCTCAACTTTTCATGGTTTGTTTCTAAATGAGACCCAAAAGTGACTCACCATGCTACGTGAAATACAAAAGTCAAAACATTTTTTCTTGGGCAGTGTTTCCCCCCCAACTTCAGCTACTTCTTATGGGGAAAGAAGGATTAACCAAATATTTCACCCACTAGCTGTGAACCTTTAGCCCAGCCCCTCAGGAAACACAACTCACTCTGAAAACACTCAGCCCCATTTTCCAGAAGCAAAGTCTGTCAGTGGGGTGAAAAGACCTCAGGAAACCATCTAGAGCACCGTGAAGGATTTTCCCCCTTCTTTTTAAGCCATGAGCCTGAGTCTGTATTTATGCTTGGCCCACAAGATGGCACTGACAGAAAGACATCGTTCTCTCTATTCCCCTCTCCCCCACAGCAGGCTGCAGCACCGGCCCCGTACGATCCAGAGGAGAGACTGCCACCTGCTGAAATGCCCCATCGTCTTCCCACAGAGCTTACTCTCTCCCGACCTGCCTTCGAGACGCTGCTTGCTCCATCAGACAGGTGAGGCGACCGACTGAGGGAGCACGGCTGAAGACATCTTATTTTCAGGAACAAGAGTCTGAGGTTATCACCACTGCAATTTTGTCTACTATCTAGTTTTTTTCCATATTTCCTGGAAGATGTAAAGACCTGGAACATGCTAGCAACATAAAAAAAACATGCTTCCCAAATTGGACAGACGTATTGTTCCATCTCAATACCACTGACACCTGATGAAACATCTAAATCCAGGTAACTACAGCGAAACAGAGGGTTCAAGCTGAAACATGTAACAGAGCTATCTGGGTGTTCAGCTGAACTCAGTAAGATAAGATTAATTCCCCCGAAGGAAAAGCAAAAATCACCATATTCTAAATATGCATTTTCCTTCAAATTAGAGGAAGTGAGTGAGGTAGTTTTCTCCTCTTATCAAGACAATAATGCAAAAATCAGGCTTGCAAAACCTCATCTACAGAACAGACTGCATATCACCTTTCCCACACATACCAAGAAATCTGCATGGAAGCAGAAGTCAGGAATAGTTGCTAAGCTGGAAGCATTTAAGAAATCACAGCAAATCACAATCTAGATTAGATATTGCATCATATTCACACAGCACCAATATAAAACACCTCTGAAGTCCTAAATAAAAATCAGAAGATTCTGCTGAAATCAGTAAACAAAAGCAAAAGTAACAGCCTGTTTTGTGGAGCTGGACTCTCTTCTGCATAGTCCTCATCTCAGGTCATCTTCAAAGCCACTGTTCTGCTAAAACTGTTCTTCAACCTGCAGCAGGCTGAGGGGAGGCCTCATGGCAGCCTGCAGCTCCCTCACGAGGGGAGCGGAGGGGCAGGCGCTGAGCTCTGCTCTCTGGGGACAGCGACAGGACCCGAGGGCACGGCATGGAGCTGGGACAGGGGAGGGTCAGGCTGGGTGATAGGGAAAGGTTCTGCACCCAGAGGGTGGTCGGGCACTGGGACAGGCTCCCCAGGGCAGTGGTCAGAGCATCGAGCCTGTCAGAGTTCAAGGAGCATTTGGACAACGCTCTCAGACATAGGGTTTGGTTTTGGGGTGGTCCTGTGTGGTGCCAGGAGTTGAACTTGATAATTCTTGTGGGTCCTTTCCAACTCAGGAGATTCTGTGTGTCACACACAGGCATGGGAAATGTAGCTGACACCTAACAACAAGCTAATTGCGTTCAGCACACACAACTGTGGCTGTACAACCTAAGCTTCACCTTAATTTCTGTTTACAGTACATCTGTCAGTTACATTCCTTACGTTTAAGACAAGGGAGGTGGCAAGACCTCTGAAGCGCAACTTCACAAGCCATCTGTAAAAACCACAACAGCAACCAACACAAGCATAACCATTCTCTGCATCTTATTTTTTCCCTGCCCCTTTACAGAGAGGCTCTGACACATGCACAGAACTGCCTCCCGAGGCACACTTCCCAGTTCAGCGCTCACCTCGCAGCAGGTGCGGCGCTGTCCCGCTGCCATCTCCCTGCCCTCACGCATAGGGTCAGCACGCTGCTGCAGCTCTCGTGCTGGGACCGAAGGAGCAGAGCAGCTCACCCACGAGCTGTCTTCTCACCTGGAGCTCCCACCACACTGCTTGCTCGTTGCTCAGGGCCAAGCAGAAAAGAAGTTCATAAAGCGAGCAGATCGGCCCTTCCCTGCTGAGCTTCACACCAGAGAGCTGGAAGGCAGGGGAGGGCTAAGGAAACCAGAAAGCACGAACCCCTCTGACAAGTCAGGAGAAAAGCACTAGCCAGCAAGCAACCTTGGCATTCTCTTTTTTTTCTCCTCAGGGTCTCTGAAGCTCTGCCCAAAAGCCTCCTCCCCTCTGGCTCTCTCATTTCTCTGGATTTTCCTAGCTCCCACACTTCCCCCTCACATGATCAGCTCCTCTTCTATCAAAAAAGCATGGCAACCCTTCAGTGAAAGCCATGGGCTATATTTGAGCACACGACTGCAATGCTGAGATCTGCTGTGCATCCTGGATTAATAGCACAATACACTTTTTTATTCCTGTAATTGCAAGACGAGGGTTTATTCAGATCTCAGGAATAAAGCAAACCCCACAAACGAAGCCGCTACACTGAGGCCTCTCCCAAACCACAGAGCAATTCATCCGGGCAGTGGCACAAAGCACCCTCAGCAGATACATCCCAGACAATAGCCAGAGCAAAGAAGAGCAGCACATCTCTGCAACTCTCCTTGCGTGCACTGAAACGTCCTGGACTGGTTCTGCCCTGCCAGACACCCCTCACGTGTGGCCCATGCAGTGAAGACAAATGGATCGATGTCTGCAGCACTCACCGAGCCACTCGGACTCCGTACATGCACGCTGGCTTACATCTGTGCTCCAGGAGTTATGTCAGCACGCAACACAAAATAATTCGCAGGTATACAAGTATTTAAGGTCTAACTCAAAATTTCTGAACACATTTTTACTCAAGGAACATCGAATAGAGAGAGACCTGTTGTACAGTAGCTGAAAAAATGCTCGCACATTCCCCAACCATTTTTGTTACGGTCCTTCTTAGGGAAGCACACACTTGTAATTCACTTCTGTAATTTTTTTATGAGTTTGTTGGCCCCCCCCCCCCCCCCCTTTTTAAAATTTTGATGTATAAATCAGTATTATCAGGTGCTTTTGAACACGTACGTCGACAAAGAAGCATTCCTCCTATTTAATGAGAGCCACTGAAATCACTGGTTTACAAGCGATAGTACAACACAACACTGTGAGTGCTGCAACAGCTTAGGCAGAGCCACAAAAAAAATATCCCATGGGAAGAGAAGGAAGGTTAAAGCGAGCAGGGTGAGAACCTGAAATGCTATCGGGCACGCTCATGTGTTCGGCTGTGTTTTACACACTAAAGCTGTGCCAGCTTCTGATACTACCATGCCGCCCTGCCCCATACCGTATGGTTCTGCCTCTGTGTCACCTCACCACGCACAGCACCATGCACACAGCACACAGATTTGGTTTGAGTTTAAAAAATAAAAGTATTCTTAATTAAAAAAAAATTACAACAGAATCTTCCCACCACATTATTTTAAGACGCCTTTAAGAAAGTAATATTCAAAGCCTTCTCCTCAATGGGAATACAAAGAATCAGTAAGTTTATGAATCACCTTTCTAGACTTCCTCTTTGTGCACAAGAATCCTTTAAATCACATAAAGAAGCCATTCTGTAAAAATTTATGTAAAAAGCCACATAATAGCATCTTCCCATCTTCACAAGGCTCCAAGACATGCTAACAGAATTCCAGTAAGGCAAGTCAGGCTGTACTTGACTGTTATTTATGATGAGCCAAACAGACTCAGAAAATTGAGAAAGAACTGCATGAAACATTCATTTGCAGCATTGTAAAACTAATGCATGAGGAAAAGGACAGAAATCAGGAAATGGGAAAGACAGTGGACACATCTGTAACAGAAGATGTAGCAAAAGATGTACAATTCCTCTCTTACCAAAAATCTACCCACGATCTCAGTCTCCAAATAAAACCTTTCAGCGTTTAACTGGAAGTAAGTAGTAGTAACTCTAAAACATCAAAATGCTGGAAAATATTTACGACAACGCAGCAGAAAGGCGCTCAGCTAAGACGTCTGGTAGCACACCTCCTGTGTTAGAAGGACATTCTTTCTATTGGAATAAAACCAAGGAGCAAATCTAAAGAAAATATTTTCTTGACAAGGCAAGATGATAGTCTGAACAAGTGCCAGAAGGGTAGGTGTGTGATTGAATTCCTATAATATCATTATAATACTGGCCTAAAGCTCTTCTGTACGAGAATCCTCGCCGCTCCTAATTCACTAGCGGACATCAGCTAAGCCCATTGATGCTAGCAGCTTAGTTCTGCACCTTGTACAAACCGATCTGCCAACGCCAACGTGCAGAATATCTTCCCAAAGCCACAAAGGCAGCAGGACCGCAGCCATAACAAGCTAAGGAAATTCACAAGGCTCGGGGAGAGAAGTAACATCACCTAACTGATGAGCTGCCACGGCTGGGAGGGGAGGGAAGAGAAAGACATGCAAACCTGCTCCCAAACGATTACCTGGTCTAACAGAATATCAGCATCCCTCACAAACCTCTCCCCAGGGCCACAGCTGCGTTACAGGCACATTTGTATATCTTGATATAATTCATAGCTCTTGAGACTTCATTTCCCAAATTTGCATGTAGTGTTCTGAACCTTAAGGGTAAATCCTTCTTGTACAAGAGACCAGGCTTGCTGTATTTCTCCTTTAGTAAGTTTACTATAGAAATAAAGTCCTGATTCTAGCCTTGCTGCCTCTGTAACAGAGTGACCATCCTGAATGACAGAGGCACGTAGATCTCCCAGCAGGTACAGAAGAGACTCACCTCCATGGCTCACCTATCTTTTTCCATTAGCCAGTTGCCACCTTTCCCATCAGTGTAACAGTCACAGATGCAAAATATTTTTGAGCTCAGGACACGCTTGCGGTTAAGCAGGCAATAATCATTTTCCTTTGATGGAAGCCAGCAGAAAAACGCTGCAAGATACGACTCAGGGAATTTGAGGAAATAAGACTTGGTGGTGTTCACAGGATACATCAACTGTTCTGTTTGGTCCTTTAAACAAGGGACAGCACCGTGCAGTTTTGTTCTTCTATTAACCTATTACTTATTCTACGTTTAACTGTTCCCCAAGCAAACTCCTCTGCTGTTGAACTAGACAAAGATTTCTCTAACGGCCTGTTTTAGGCCCCACAAGCTGTTAAGCAGCTCTGATCAAAGAAAGAGGCAAGAGTGCATCTATCCAGGAAGCTGAGACTCCTTTGAAAGAGGAACAAACCCAGAGGAACACAACACAGGTACAAGACAATCATTACAGAGACACATATTAGGGCTCCAACAGTAACAAATGCTCTGTGACCATCACCTTTTCATTTCTGTCTCTTGCCAGACTTCCGTGGAAGATGCCGTGTGTCTGCAGTGAGTCCCACACCAACTGCATGTATCTACCGATACTCTTCCAGAGCAGAGTCCACCATGCACAATGATTATGCTGCAAGCCTCTTCTCTGAACCCATTTAGACAAGCAGGTCTTTTTTCCTTTAAAGGCAATATAGCTAAGCTTCTTTTCACCCAAAGATAAAACTGTGTGGGAAAAAGACCCTTAAAACAGGAATGGTAAGAGCAGCATATAGCTACTGTACCCTCCCGAAGGAAACCGCACAGTAAGTTGTGAACTTACAACGCGGGCAGCTGTTCCACAGTCTGTTCCATCTACGTAGACATTTGTCGTATGCAATGCAGCTTCGAAGCTTTAAACTGCTCGACACTCCAGTTATTCTAAGCAAACATTAGCAGTTTCCAGAAGGGGGAAAAAGGCAATATGGAGCTGCATATTCAGGCCCTAGTTGAGATCTCAGGAACATTTTTTCATGAACAGGTCTCATTTTGTAATCCATATACGAGAAACCTTTATTTTTAAAAAAGTATTAAAAGGTAACACTTGCAGAACAATCTTCTGATTATTTATTAAAATTATTTCTGCTTTACCAACACAGATTTCAATTTACAAAGGATTACTGCAAACTCCAGATTAAGCATTCATTTTGTTCTGCAACACTTAAACATCAAATACTGCCGGGGAAAAAAGGAACCATTGGTTCCCTTCGAGGAACAGCAGTCCTCATTAGAATCTGAACTATCCTATCTGAGTATGTAATTTAACAGCTCAAACTTACTGAGGAGAGGAAGATGATGATTACTTTCAGACACCAGAATATTCCCAAACCAAAAACATTTCTCACCTCTGTCCCTTATCTTTATGGTAGGAAGGCAGCAGTCATCACGTCCTCCATAAATGGACACCACAGAGGAAAACATCTAAAAGAAACAACTACTGCAGCACAGCTCTCCACCAACCACAGCCATCCATCAAGTTCTCAAACATGCCATAACAGAGGCTCCAAAGCCAGAACCACACAGAATAAAAAGCAAGGAGCTCTGACACAGCTTTGTCAAATTACAGTTCCACTATACCCGTGACTACTTCAGATCTAGGAACTAAAAGTGCTTGTGCAATGCTGAACCTTAGCTAAGCAAACCACTGCTGCCTTTGTACCACGCTCCAAAAATCATACAGAAAATCACCCAGCCTGGCCACATATAACTCGATGCCAGTCTCAAGTAGAGCCATGCAGAACTCCCCAAAGAACACTTAGGAAAACCACATTCACACACAGAACAAGGTCACATTTCCCAGCACCATTCTAGAGCTCGCTCTGATACCTGCCACTGTTCAAACGTTCCTTCTATTTAAAATATGACAACCACATCCACTGGTTTATCAGCTACTTATACTCACCATTAACTCTTCATTAGATCATCTGCCCTCTGAAATAATCTGCCCCTGAAAAAAATCCCTGTCACTGTTTCCAGAGATGCTCTTCACTCGATGCAAAAACCGACTGCAGCCTTCAAAGTGAGCAGCCACCCTCTTCCAAAGCCTGACCACCAGCAAGGAAGCGTTACACAGACACAGCACGGAGAAGCTATGGCATCTCCCCAGTTCCCACAGCGAGCGAGGCAGAGATCCACGAGGGCTGACTCACACCTTGCTAAAGGAGGCAGGAGAAAGAGCCCAGGATCAGCGGACAGCCGAGAGGCCCCTGCCAGATAATCACTTGTTGAATCCAGGCTGCCACTCCTCTCATCTTTGGCCACAGCTAGGGGGTTGGAGAAATTAATGAGAAAACAACAGGGAACAGCCAACGTAGGAGCATGACCAACGTTCGTAAGGCACACACAGAAGGCTCCATACGCCCAAGCATTTGTGCCCCTTCCTGCCAGCCTCTCACCTCTCTTGGTAGCTTGGGAATAATTCCTGTTCCAACATGCTGAGCTGGAAGCTACGGCAGCCAGCTACCTCCACGTAAGAAAGGAGTTTCCGGCAATCTGGCTGAGAAGCCCCTGAGGCCATGTCAACAATTTGGTTATGCTCAAAAAATATTCAGGTTCTGAGAGTAAGACCAAAATTAACTTTTTTTTTTTTATATCGTTCCTCTTCACTTTCTTGTCCTTCTCAGCAAAAAAAGCTGACAAAAGCTTTCCACAACTACAAAAGAGACCGAGCTGCAACACTGTTCCCAGCCTGTTACAATTGAAACAACTCCAAGCTTAGTGAGAGACCTGCCCTAGGGAATGAGTAAAGAGAGATGGATATTCATGGTGTTTTTTCCCACCTTTTGCTTTCACATTTGCAATACTCCATTTATTTCTGAATTAAGACTTGAAGCGTCTCCCTCACCAACTCACTCTAGCTCATACGTGTCTACTACTTGAATTTTAGATCAGTTCTCACACTTGGAAGTTCAAAATATGGCTTAACACAGCCATTAAATAAAGTCAGCTGCTGTAAGGCAAAACAGAACGCTTAAGACAATGCAGAGCTCACCCCAAAACCTGGTTTCTGAATCTTGTAGATTTTTGTTTTCCACCCTCTTGATTTTAGAAGATTTTTTTTAGGGGGCTGGGGAGGCAGCTAAGAGCATTAAGTCTTATTTCACAAGGAACAGTTTTAAAAAAAAAAAAAAAAAGACAGATTTTAGATCCTCCCCCATGACAGAACCTAAGGTGAAATACAAGCTCTCTAAGTATCGTTAATTTCACTAATGATACTTCACTGTGTAGAGGCCTCAGGAAAGCAATCGGAGTCTTTTTAATGCTATTCTGTTACTGCCTGGCAAAATTACAGGCAGGAGGTACCAGCGGTACTGTAGGAACCTAAGAACTGATTAAGGCAACGCTTGGCTCATTTGCATTCAGAAGCAGCAGAAGCCGCTTCTTTCCACCCCAAAAAAAGCGCCTGCAAGTACCGAAATCACACCACCACCCGCTTCCCATCGGGGAGAAGTTGGAAACTATTTCAGATTACATCAGTCCCTTCTCCCACACAGGCATCAGGCAAGCTCGACAGCAGCGTGTACTTGCCACAGCTAAATATACCAGCGCTGGGGGCTGGTTAACTCGCAGCCCTGCGAAGGCGGGCACGGCAAAGATGGCAGTTTGCAGGGCTCCGGTGCGCCGTGCGGACAGGGGAAGGCGCAGCGGCCATCCTTCCCCCTCCTCGCTGCCGGGCAGCACCCCGGGGAGCGGCACGGGCGGCTCCTCCATCTTGTGCTCAAAGCGGGGCCGGCCCCGGCCTCCCCCTCTCCCCCCTTCCCCCCGAGGCGGACTCACCTCCAGGCGGAGGGAGGCACCGCAGCCCCGCAGGAACTCGCGGATGTTGCTCAGGCACTCGGCCTCCGTGCGCGGCTCCGGGAACACCTGCAAGGCAAGAGGCGGCCGGCTCAGCGCGGGGTCCCCCGCCCCTGCCCTTCCCTCCCTCCCCCGCCCCGCTCCCCTCCTCGCCCTCACCTCCCCTCCGCGGGCGGCGGCGGCGCCGATGGGTGCCTGGGCAGGGGCCGACCCGGGAAGTAAACAGGGAGCGCAGGAAATGGCGTGCGGGGCCCGAGGGACGCGGGGCAGGAGCGCGGCCCCGGCCCGCGGTGGGCGGGAAGGGGAGGGACGCAGCGGGACCGCCCCCACGCGGGGCTGGGAAGGGAAGGGCGGGGAAACTCGCTGCTTGGTAAAAGGAGTGGGTAAAAACCCAGCCCCCGCCCTCAGCCGACTGGAGGAGAGGGCCCCGGCCCCACCCGCAGCCTCCCCTCGAAATGGGGGCGCCCCCAGCCCCCCTGCATCGGGTCTGGCGCGGGTGGAGTCTGTCAGAAAGCCTGGAGGGCTCGGGGGGAGACGCATCGCTGCCCACAGCTCATAACCCAGCGGCTCCAGCGCCTGGCTTCAACCGGCTTTGCTCCATAGGCACGGAAAAATGCCTCGTCCTAGCCCAGAGAAGGTGCTTCGCGAGGAGAAGAGCCCTAAGGGATCTCAGCAAGGAGGTGGCTTTGGTCGTGTACCCCCTGGAGCCACATACACACTGCTCGCAGTCCAGCCTGTCCTGAAACTCGAATGGAGAGCTGCCCAAGGAAAAGCAGCCATCGTTTAATTCACCGCGACTCAAATGCTGTGCGCACATAAGCATCGTTTCAACAGCAACAAAAATAATTGATTTTTTACAAAGCACTTTACCAAAGAAAACATTGCTCAAACCAAGTGGTAAACAGAGCTACAGCCCTGGACACGTAGCTCTGTTTGAGCAGGAAAGCCAAGCGCAAAAGCGCGCTGCAAGTCATTGGAAGCGAAGGTGGCACCACAAGCCATCACGTCCTTTGCCTACAGAGGACACTGCAAAGGAAGTTTTATTGCATGCACGTGTGTCAAGGCTACATAAACTCACACGTAATCCATCATCTCCAGAACACCTAAGGCTGACTCCAAACATTGCATCAAACCAGAACCAAAGCAGGGCCTTCCTGCAGAGCTAAGAGACCATCACAGATATTTCTGACCCTGTGGTACCACAAGCATTAACAAATACAACAGCATGACAGGCTGAACCTGGAACAAAGACATTTAAAACCCAAGTCGCTATCACTTTCTAAACGCAAAATTCAGATTAATTTTAAATGAATGCCCCTATTTCAAAATACAAGGAATTGATATCCGTATCAACTGAAGAAGTTTCCTTTTCTCAAGCAAGCACACACACACACACACACCAAGCTCCTCCGATTGTTTGGTACTATGATAAACTGTTGTGGGTTAAGAATAACCATAACCCTTTCATTATATAAAACGTAAAGGGAGTGCCAAAGAAGTCCCACATGAGTACAACACCCTGAATGGGAATCACAGTAAGTTTGGAAAAGACACAAGCCGAAACAGGACACCCTTGGAAATATCATGAGCTTCATCCCCCTTGCATTGTTTTTGCCAGTTTTGCGTTTATTGCTTGCTATATGTTTTGATTGCTCCAATTAATTTACTTCTTAATTTTCTTAAGAAATCTCAGCTTAGCTAATGATCCCAACACCCCCTGTTAGCAATGTTTCTGGAGAATTCTGTTAGTAACTCCTGGCTTATGCTTCTGGCATGCTCCTGCCTCCTATTGCTGTCTAACATGGGATACACAGTAATTATAGAGTTGCAATCTGTAACTTTTTTCTTACACTACTTGCAAAATATCTAGTTTTGATCTTCCTTTGTAGGTCATACTGCCTCATCCCTTTTTTAGCACCCACTATGTCTTGGGTGCTTCTACTTCACCAAGGCCTCTTCATTCTCAAGCTTAAAATTACTCATAATCTCCAAGCAAGAATAATCTCTAACAAGAAATCACTGTAAACCTACATTTCTCTTAAAAGAAACAAGCTTCTTGCTTCATAACATAGTCAGGTGTGTCAACTTAACACTCCTCATTCCCAAAGTCCTTAACAAGTTAAGCATGAAATTCAGTAACAACCATGCCAGATATGTCCCTGAAATCTAAGTCCTACCAGAACTCAAATGGACGTTTCCAGTTAAAAATCATTTTCCCTTAACAAGAATAGAATAAGTTACGGTAAATCTTTTTAAAATGCCTTTTTTTTCTGTCAAAACAAGGGAGGGTAATGGACTTGAGCAGAACAGGGGGGTGACACAAGCAGGCTACATCTTCTCAGCTCTGTGGGTACAGTGGCATTTTTATCCAACGGGAGACAGAAGCATATGGGTAAAGAATCTAAAAATATCCCCGCACTTGTATCCTGCTGGAGATGTGAAGTGTTAATGATCCCATAAAAAGAAGCAAATCCATTAGGTTATTTAACCAGGAAACCTCAGTATGACTCCAGCAATCTCCTACTAAGAAGCACGATGATCTGAGCGGCAAACACAGAATCTCCGCCCAGATCTCCAAGTTCAATGACGTGGGCCAAGTCAGTGTTAAAACCACACCTGTGGTATCAGACATTTGATCCCGTTATAGGCAGCTACACAGGCAGCATTTATAGCCCACAGACTATTCACATTGTAACGCAGCGTAAATGCAAGCAGAGCACAGGCAGGCAGGGATTAGTCTGCCCAAAAGAAAGCAAACACGTTCAGAAAGCCAGGATAAATAAACAAACCAAAACCAAAGAGGGTCATACTCCAACATTACTTAGCTTAACAGAAAGAAGATTGCATGTACATAAAGCCAACGAAAAGAAGAGGTTTACATGCTTTCCTCGCCGGTATTTGTTTCCTCCTCCTGCTGTCACAGCCCAGCGCTGTCAGTTCATTAGCAGGGGCTGTCATCTTGTTACAAGCCTATACCACCCGTAGTACAAAGAAGCCTCAGTGTCCAACTGGAACCTCTACGTGCTACAGTAATAAAAATAAAAATAAAAAAGAATAACTGTAATTAAAAAAGACAGGACTTCCAGAGGGACCTGACAGATTCTTAATTAGGGACCGGGGCTCCACAGAGGAATTCAGTGAGATGAGCGAAGGTAATGCACAGAGCGGCAGCAACAGCCTAAACCACTTCCTCGTGGTTCAGGGACAGGTTCTGATTAAGACTTAATCTCTCAGGGAATAGTTCTAGGAATTATGGATAGTTCAACGAGGACATGCATGCGAGGCACCGCAACTGTCAAGAAGTGGACTACATTGTTCTGTCTTCTCTGAACGGCAGAAAACGTGATACAAATAGATGGTGCCCAGCTAAAATTACATCTGTTTTGATCAGTTTAACTCTATGATTTTAATCAACAACAACAAATGTATGAAGAAGGGCAAAGCAGAGACAGAAATTATTGAGAAAAGGAATGACAGGGGCTGCCTTAAGAAAAAAGGAAAAGGCTACCTTTGGGACAACGAAAGTATGCCAAGAAAATAAGCGAGGAATGTATACCAATAAGTGAGTTTAAAATACAAAAAGATATCCCTTTGATTGCAAAGAGTAAACTCTATAAATTAGTAGTTGCTGATGTCTTCTACTTATATCTATGGAAAACAAGCTGTTCGCTTGCATTCATCTGATGAGCAAAATGGGCCAAAGTAAGAGAGATCTTTCAAACAAACTGAAGTGAAGGCAAGAGGAAGAGACTGTTTTTTTAAAAAAACTTGCATGCAGGACCCTTGCTGTCATTCAGTCATTTATCTATCATGACATACAATACGTACAAGATGGTTCAGTACGAAGGAAGACCATCCCAGTTAGAAGAAAGCAGAACTAACAGCAAACAGAAGAGGTACCTGCCACCTAGCAGGTGTGTCCAGCAGACACTTCAAAATGTTCTGTGCCAGGAGTGTGGCTTCCTGAGTCCAAAGTTCAAAGACTCAGCCTCCAAGCAGGCACGCTAGGGAAAAAATCCTGTAAAGAGGCAGTCCTGCACTTTAAAGAGCATTACAGAAGAATGAAATCATAAGGGAACTTGTTATGGACAAGGGCACTGTCCCCTGTCACTACGTGCCAATCATTTTTCCCGTTCATTCTGCCTGTGGTCTTTTTTGCACCATATCATCCTAAGACTCTGACCATAAGGACCCATCCCCTGGGGCAGACACACTAACAGCTTTCGGGTTCCTGCTCTGTCCCTCCTTCCCAGAGCACCCATCTTCATCAACTGCATTCAGCAGAGACAGGAAAGAAAGGAGCATGGAGCCACAGTCATAGCAGAAGGTGCAGCTGCGCTTTAAGGGTCACATCCCTCATGCCTGTGACTGAGGAGCATCCTGCACTCCATCCCAGCCACTTCAGACTGCAGGTCTTGCTGGTGAGGTGAGGTGGCACTAGCAGGACTCTATAGTTAAACTAGAAACACAGAGTGGGATTCTTAGAAAGACACATTCTGGGCTTTAGGCATCTTGATGGAGCACCAGATCTCACAATGAGTTTGTTTCTGCTGTACAGTGGCTCTTTAGTCCTGATTTTTCCAAACCTATAAAACCTGCTGCCCACACAGTTTTCAGTAATAAGCAGCATAGCAGCTACTGTGTGCTACACACCTGCATTTTGGCACAAGGAAACCCATGCTCTGAAAACCCAGCAGCAGACACAGCGTAGACAGTAAGAGCTGGATCCAATAAAAGACTCTCACAGGCCACATACTCCAGTGACCAAATTTTTAAATTTGCAGTGCCCACTTAGAAAACTTACCAGGGCTCTGCACACACCCAAGAGGTAGGTGCCTTAAAATACAACCTAAATTTCTTGTATGCTGAGAAGGATACCCAGATTGAAGTCAACCAAGAATCAAGCCACCTTCCAAACCAGCAATTCCAATCTCATGTTTAACTCTACCTTTCTGCCCTGCAACCTTATCCCACTCATCGGGAACTTACTGTCCAACGGGTCATACCAACTCACCAGCCACAGCTCCCAGATCCCTTGATTTCCACCCGGTTAGGGCAGCTGGAACAGGAGCGCTTTGGTTGACTGAAGACTTCTCCAGCTCCAGGTTCTTCTTCTGCATGTGTTCAAAAATGCCCATTTGCCTGACCAGCCTTCATTAAAAGGATCCTGCATTCAAACACACTGATGTTCTGCTTTAGCTGGTTTGGTCCTTTACTGGAAGCAGCCCTCAAAACACCAAGTTCAGCTAATGCTGGCAAGTTTGGGAAGGAAATTTACAGTTCTCTTAAAATGCCAACCACTTCTGTGGCAGCCTTGATAAACTGGTTCTCTGAGTCTTACACAACACCTAGAGCCACTTTTCTCTCCAAACTGCCTTGTGGAAAGGATACCGTGAGACTGATACAGCTGTTTGAGATCATCCCTTCAGATTTGCACCTGTATTAAACAATGCTCAGGAAAACAGTATGTTCTTTGCAGCGGAAGTACTGGATTTTTGTTACCTTCTTTGGACCCTGATCAAATCCCCATCAAAGTCTATAAACAGACTTCCATGAGGCAAGTATTTGATCACTCCCTAAGATACAAACACAGTAAGTTAAGGGCGTCAAGGTGTTCCAGATGCTACACTTCTGTTTTCAGAAGTCTCCATTATATTTTTATATTTTCACACACACAAAAGGCAAACAAACAAACTCAGTAAGACAGCACTGAGAATGCCAAGCATGTAAAACTTAGCGAACAGAAGACTGAAAGTTGCCTTTGCAACTGAAATTACAATCCACCTGTAGGCTCACCTTGTGAACTAGATCAGGCTGAGTCTGCTGACACACATGCATGTGAGAATGCATATATGCAGAAAGCATCACACATAGGCACACGAGGTCTAGTTACAACTGCACAAGTAATCTTCCTTCCAGCATTTCCAAAAATTCCTAGTCTCCCCCCCCCCTTTTTTTTATTTCTTGACTGTTTAAATAAAAAGGTGACACCAGCTAGCAGGCAGCTGTCGCAGCCCCCTGTGACATTACCAGCCTGGGGCTGCTGGGCTCCAGGAGTGACCCAGGACACAGAGCGTTCCCTGAAGCTGCAGTGGGCGAAGCACGATGACGTGCTGCTCCAGCTGCCAGCAGTGTTAGGGCAGCAGCTGATGAGAACCCAGCTCAAGGGGTAATTTGGAAGCTCTGTTTGCAGTGTTCCCCCGTGCAAGGAGGCTGGTAAGCAGGGGTCTTGCACCCCCTCCCACGGCACCCAGCAGTGCCCCCGGTGCAGCAGGCAGTGCCGCTGTTCGGATGCAGCGTGAGCTCGGGCTGCAGGAGTCCAATCACTCAGGGTTTGTTTACACTGGAAGAGCTCTGCTGCTAGCGGTGCTGGCATCGCTCCTCCGTGTGGATGTAACATATGCCAGAGAGGGAATTCCTCTGCCAGTCTAACCGTACCGCTTCCCCCAGTGACATCGACGGAGCCAACTAAAGCACTGCTCTGTCAGCACAGCTGCATCGGCTGGGGGCGTAGGACTTGACGGCTTTTTTCCCTTCTGCGTGTGTGAAAATACTCCACGGGCCTACACAAACCCTACAGCAGAGACCCTACCCCGGGCAAGCTGCCAGCATTTTCCTATGGTGCTTGCTGTAGAGCTGGAAAATGGAGACCCGAATGCTCCTGGACCTGAATGCTCCTAGAGCTGAACAGTGTTTTGTGGGCCAAGAGGGGACCCTACCCCCAAGGTCTGCAGGGAGGAACAGAGCTAGGGGAATTTCTCAGTTCATCACCTGCACCAGTGGTGGGTGATGGCTGCGGCCGCATTATAGGAAGTGATGTGGAGAGAGCATCGCTTTGCTCCACGTGGCACGATGAGGGAGAACACAGACTGCCACGCTGACTAAATACCTCGGCTCAGCCAGCCAAGGCAACGTCCAGGCAGAGAGCAAGACTGATGCCCCTTCCATGCTGCCAGCTCACACTATTTTTGCAAGCCCTGTCATGCCTGAAACTTGGTAAGGTTCCATATGGTCACATCACAAACATTGGGCAGCAACAAATGAAAACTGCTATTTAAGAAAGATGTATATTCAATTCCCCTCAGTGGTTCAAAGGCAGATTTTAAATAAATACACATGTATTTATATAAAATTCGTAAACTTCAATTTAAGGCCAGACTTGCAGTTTTTCCAAGGCTTGAGTTACAATCGTAGGCATCGTCACCTGAACGATGCAGTGCACTCTGCCCCCTAGCAAGCTGTATTAACCAGAGGGAGAGCACTGACAGCGCCCCAGAGCTCCTCCTTTTCCCCACAGAGATGTGGTGCTCGGAGGATGGTCTTGAGTACCTGAGGGCTAAGGCATTGCCTCTTCTGTTGTCCCTATTACACACAGACCTAGAAAGAACACATCTTCTAGGGACTGTGGAAAGGATGTTAAAGAGAGTGAGACTGGCAAAACTACACTCTCTGTGTGTTTTTCTCACAAAAACAATTTCCTCACAAATAATTTTAAAATTTCCCCCTCTCCTCAGGGTATGACATTCCTTTATTTAACTCAGCCTAGATCATTCTGCATTAACAGGGTCTCATTTTTGAAGGAGAAAGGGACACCAAATACAAACAAAGGTCCTCTGCTTCCTCTGGACAACATCACAGCCACCACAATTACAAAGCCAGTGAATAAATGCAAAAAGCAGCAGCACACTCCATCAGCGACCCTCCTGTTCTCCTCCAGTCGCAAGGCAACAGGAGTAACGTGGTGACTGACAGCGTGGTCAATGACAACTCCGTAACACGAACAAATGATCCCACGAGGAAGCTCACAGTAGCCCTTACGAGAATGAGCCCTATTTAGAAAAAAAGGCATTTTAATGCTCTCACCTGGGCTAACCTTCCCCAAGAGCTGGGATCACCTTAGCGGCTCCTCCACCCCGCAGCAGCACCATCCGCACGCACACCGGCCACACTGCGGCCTGCCCGCAGGCACAGCTGCCCGGCGGGGATTATTCTTGCCAGAAGCACAAATAATCTCCTCGGGAGGCTCTACATGAGGACTGTCGCCTGGGGGAGAGAGCATATGCATACTGAAATGCAGATTTAGCTTCTCGTCTCCCTGGTCTAGTCCTAGGATAGCCTGCTGTGGCAGCACCTTCCCTGTGGATTTCAGTGAGGACAGGCTTTTGGCCCGCACTCTCCGCAAAGGCGCCTGGCTGCAAAAGCACTGCTCGTTATTAATGGTCCTCCCAGGCACCGTCCCTTTCTTTGCAATGCCTGAAGCACCACGGTCAGGTCAGTCCTCGTCACCAGGACAGAAGTACTCGGCCCCGAGACATCCATGTGAAACCAGAGCCAAGTGAGGCCTGCCTTCACTTGGTGCTTGCACCTGTCCTAAGGCCGACAAGATGGCCACCGCACACGGCAGCCTGGGCCCTCCTTTTGGGGACTCACGTAGAGCGATCCTTTTGCCTTAGGAGCTATTCCTTCCTAAATTAAAACCCAGAATGCCTTTTTCCGCCAAAGACCTCAACTGCTAGGTCAAACCTCCCACCAGTCCTGTCACAGTGCCAACAAATAACCCAACACCAACACTGAAGCCCAGTCCTCCACGCGGAGGACCGACTCATGTTCCAACCGCACGCTGAGCCTCCTCCAGAGAGAAAGCATTTTCCTTGCTTTCCCCAGGCCAGGCTCCCCACATGCCACAGAAATCAGCCCCTGGACGCAGTGGTCGAGGCCGGGCTGTCCCCGAGAGCCTCGACTCCTTCCCCCGAGCCATTTTCCCTGTTTCCTTCTTCAGGCGAATGGAGCTGTCCTCAAAGAAATGCTTATCAGTCGAACAAGCGGACAAAAAAATGAAAGTACGAACAAAACTTAATGGAGCACGTAGTCTAATATGACAAGGAAAATTCCCACTCCAGTTTTAATCTCTATTTACAGTGTCAAAAGTGGGTCAAATGGGTCTGCAATGGAGGGATTTGTTGGGAGAATGATCTCTGCCTGAAAAGCATCTATGCAGCGAGCAGTATCATGCTGTGATACCTCCACAGCAACCCTCTCCCTGACCCTCCAAGCCACTCAATTTTACAGCGTGGGGGTGAGAAGCTGTAACTCAAAACCTTGGCTTCATCCGAACGACAATTTTAGTGTGACTCCTCAAGAACTTACAAGAACTGAGACCGCTGGACTTGGGCAGAGCGTGCTGGGTTCGGTAACTGCTCTCCCTTTTGTTCCTTTCCCTTATCCTATTCCCCAGGCTAAGGGTGCCCAGCAGTACCATCACACTGCCCAGCCCAGCTGTTCTGTTTTACCTCGGCACATCCTCCCTTGAAACGCAAAGGAATCACAGGGACGTCCAACAACAGCCCAAAAGTGAGAGACACAATTCATAATAACATCACTTTCCAACGTGTTTTCATTCACGGTTCCTGGAATCAGATCAATTTCATATCTGTCTTCTGCTGTGGTTCAAGACAGATGACTGTCATGTAAGCAGACGTAGCCAGAACGCCCTGACAAAAATTATTCTGTGCAAAGACGGCGCACAAATACAAAGCAATCTAAAGGAAGAACACACTATCCAGACTTCAAACCCACCAATTTGTTTTTATCGACTGAAGAAAAATCTGTTCTTTGACCTTCAAGTGTTTTATTCCTTTTATGGTCAAACAACCTTTATTTATTAAAATTCTTCTACTAATTACTCGCAGGGTACCCAGAGGCTTTAAAAGCACAAAATGCCAAAAAATGTACTATTACATTCCTACACATATCGAGTCCTCCTTCTAAACAGTTTTGGAAAGAAATAAATGCATTTAAAGCATTTTCTATAAAACATCTTCAAGAAACTGATAAACATTCCTGCTTATTTTTAATTTGTATATTTTTTAAGGTTCTTTTTGGTTTTGCTACTTTGTATTTACAGGAAAGCGAGCTCTGTCAGTCTTCAAAGTGCCTGCTGATGTCAGGTATTTATAGAAAGTTCCGATCTTAAATGAGTTTGAGAGCTGAATCAGCCTACATCTGTGGGCCAAACTGTGTATTCTTTAAACCTCAAAAAAAAGCCCAATTTGAAGTGTCAGCTTTCATGACAAATAGGGAATAAAAGGGCTCACATTTAAAATGCACTCAGGATAAAAATAATGCATAAATAACAGCAGTAGCAAAAAAAAAGGCATGGAAAAAAATAACTGAATTCAGGGAATGATGCAAATTTTATGTTTTATTAGCAGCGCAGAAGGAAAAAAAAAAAAGAGAGAGAAAAAGTATTATGGAAATATCTCAGAGTTATACCTCCTTCAGACTTATACCACTTTCGTGCTGCCAGCATGTGTGGCATACACTCTGAAGCTACAGAGAAAATATTCACAAAGTTGGATTGGAAAATGAGTTCATGAGTCCTTCAGATGCATCTGTGAATTAGAAAGTGCAGTGTGAAAGACGTGCAAAATTAAGTCAGGACCCCCTTACAAAACAAGTAAGGAAATAGAGAGCCCTTCAAAAAAAAAGAAAAAGGGGCAGAAAAAGTCATTTCCCCCCCAGACTAAACTGAAGCCAGAGGAGAAAGGGACCTCAGACCAGCATGGGACCTCAGGCAGTCGCCCACTCCACGCCCTGCCTGGAGGAGAAGCAGCAGCCTTCCTCCCACAGCAGCTCTTCCTCCTCACCTCTCCCAGCGGTCCCAGCGCACCCACCACCACCTGCTGCCAGACCCCGTGTCTCCACACCACCAGATCCACACTGATGTGCACGGGACAGATCCCAACACCCCACAGACAGCTCCTGGTGCACCACGCTGGACAGAGTGTAGGTTGCAGGCAGCTGTGACCCTCTGCAAAGCATCCCCTGGACTGGGGGTCGGGAACAGACCCCAACATCTGAGGTGTTGGCTGCTCTGAGGTGAAAACAAGAGAGAGGCTCTCGTTCACATCAGCACAGCCACTCCTAGCTATACCGTACAGAGAAAAGCACGTGAAGTTGGGAAACACTCTTCCAGCACTTATTTCTGTCACGCTCGTGTTTATTTTCGAGCCTGCCGTAGAGCCTGTTCCTCATGACAAGCTCAGGTCACCGTCCCACCAGGCTGGCCGACACCTCCAGAAGGGGAAGGAGTTTCCCCAAAGCCTCTCCCTGATCCGCAGCTCAGCGCCCAAAGCCTTGGAGCGGGCAGGCAGCGTTTTCAGCTCCAACATGCACGTGGCAACTGGAGGGGAAAGGTGGTGGCGGCCATCCCGGGCAGCTCTGCCCGTCACCCGTGGTGGGCCCCATGTTGCTCATGCTGGAGGTCTCATCACTCCAATTGTGTTGGTAGCATTCCTGGGTGGTTTCCGTGTCCCCACTTTGCTCATAGGAGACAGGAATGACCCCGTTGAGACCAGGGGACTCCAGTACTGGACCTCTGTGTCACGGCGCAGTGCAAAGCAGCGACAGCTCCCGTGCATGGCAAGCCGAGCTCGGCGCCCTGCCAGTCTCAGAGTGGTGGCTCCCAAACTTCGTGGCTCAGCGGGCGACTTGAGGAAGCCACAAAAGCCAAAAAAGTTGAACCCCCCCCCCCTCCATCCCGTGCGTGGCCACCAACACAGCGCGTGACCTTCGCACATCCCCACAGGGAAACTTTCCCCAGCGGGCATCCCTGGTGCGCCAGCCCACCAAAAAAAAAAAATAAAACAAAAAGGAAAAACAAAAACCCTTAAACCAGCCCGCGTCACGCGGCGTTATTTTGGAGAGACGCCGTGGAGTTTAATTGGGGGTTGTTGTTATTATTGGGAAGGGGGGGGGGGGGGCGGTATGGGGGGTTCTGTGACAAGCCAGGTGGCCCCGTGGGGATACGCGGCA